>NC_058380.1:50017500-50347500 GCF_018350175.1 Felis catus
AGGAAGTTAGACTTCAGAAGGACCAAAAAACAAGATGCACAAGATTCTATGAAGGGATCCTTCTCTTTGGCTAGAGCTACACTCTTCCAAAGGCAAAGTCAGAGCTTAGATTTCTAAGAACTACAACACAGGGGCTGCTCTAGTTAATGTACAGGCTTTATTCTTTGCTATGCCCAGAAAACACAAGGAACACAGGAAATCCAAAGATGCTAACTCTCTCCAAACTATAGAAATACTCAGTCCTGGGGCGCCTGGGTGTCTCGTCGGTTGAGAGTCCAACTTTGGCTCAGGTCATGATCTCATGGTTCATGAGTTCGAGCCCCACATTGGACTCCCTGCTGTCAGCACGGAGCCTGTTTCCAATCCTTTACCTCTTCCCTGCTCTCTCTCTCTCTTTTTCTCTCCCTCTCCCTTCCTCCCTGTCTCTCTCAAAAATAAATAAAAACATTAAAAAAAAAAGAAATACTCAGTACTGTCATTTGTTGAGCAGTGTCCAATATTTTCATTACAATCTCTAATCCTCACAACAGGTCTGTAAAGTAGATGTTATTATCCTCATTTGACTCATGAGGAAAATAAAGTACCTAGATGTTGAAGTAACATGATCAGAAAATTGTCTTTATAAGGTGGAAATGGTATTTAAACCCAGGTCTCTCTGAGTCTATGTGCTTTATACCACACCAGACCACCTCTGAAAAGGGAAAAAATATGCATGTGGGTTTGAGTGAACAAGTACATATATATATATACATATATGTACATATATACAGTACATATATACATATAGTACATATATATGTGCATGTATGTACCCAGTGAAGAACAAAACCCATACAATTACTGAGAAGGACACCTGCATTTCTACGAATCACCACAACTAAACAGTAACGGATACCATTAACACACTGACTGCAGGCATACAAATTGAAGAAAGTGGCTTCTGATCATCGGGAATGTTCTCCAAAACATTCAATTCAATGGACTCAAATCCAGAAATTTCCCATTGGACACCTTCTCCACTGTTTATATAGCAACCAAGAACCTCATCCTATTATTTGAAGATACTGGAGACCAAGCGGCATATGAAATCATTTCAACAGAACAGCAGCAGGAAGAATTCTGCCTTCATCTTGGTCTTGTCACTGCTTTCTTCTAAGTTATCGTGAGGCCAAGGGACTGCAAGTCAAAGTGGGAGAGACAGGAAGGAAACAAAGAGAAATAAACAGAGCCGACTGACTTCGGAGGACAGCGAGATGAGGGACAGAACCCACTTCATCAGCCCAACGGCCTCCAAGACCAGTCTGGAAACCAGGCCAGTCTGACCCAAAGGTACCGCGAAATGAAAAACAACACAAAACAAAAAGCAAAACGCTTTGCATCAAATAAGAGCTTTCTTCCCTGAATAAATGCCTCAGATTAGTTAATCACCTGAAATTAAAACACACGGTTCTCCTATTTAGTTTTTTTATAGTGCCAACATGTTCCAGTGTTCAAGTCGAAGCCAAAGATTAAACATCCTTATATTTGTGTTGTGATTTTACTGCCAAATGCAAATATCTAAGTGTAAGTAAGTCATTACTCTCCCGCTGTTGTGGTCTGATTAATTCCCACAATATCAGCCAGCAATTCATTTTATCCCTTGGCATCACAAGTCCAGTTGAAGGAGATAAGTGGCTGATAAAAGATCTCTGAGAACAGTTATAAATGATTCACTTTAAAAGAATAATAAAGCAGCTCCTGGATAAGCGCAGCTGAGTAAACCCTCCGTACATTGCGCAAAACTAATTTAGTTTAAAAACTTCAGCAAATTATAGTCAATAATCTTCACTGTCACCCTGCTGCTCACAAAACTTTCGAGAAGAAACTTAATGCTGAAATGCAAATATTTAATTAGATTTTAATGGTGAGGTTTATTTTTCCTAAATCTGGTCATCTGTCTCAATTACGTTCTCCATTTTTTACAGTTAACCAAGAATTGTCATCCCCATGGGGCTTTGGGGGATGTTTTCTCTTTCCTAATTCCTGTTTAGCATTTGCTTTTTCACAAGTGTAGCTCTCGTGGAAAGGAATTTGGTTCATTCTTTCTCTTTTGGAAAATAGAAACATTGGGGGGGAGGGGAGAAAGAGCATGTGCTTTTAAAGCTAATTGTCCTTCTGTCCTAATAACAGAGCATCTTTAGTAGCTAAACAATTAACGGTCTTTTCCTACCTCACTGCACAGGGCAATTAATATACGTTTTTATCGTTGAAGACCCAGTTAATGCAGTTCTGCAGACACGTGAAAATTCTGAAGCTCTATTTCTTCCAAACCCATTCTGTAGTTTAGATTTTACATTAATTTGCAGAAATTAGTGAAATGTGGCTATTCACACCCCTTTCAACAAAAACAGTGTTAAATTAGGTCATAAAACTTTTCAGAACTGTTACAGGGGGCGAAGTATTGAAACTCCGAAAGGGTTCCTGAAATTTCTTTGTTCCAATCATCAAGCTTTGTCCCCTGCTTCAGACCCATCTTTGTACTCTGGGCTCTGTGACACTGTGGCTGGAACCCCGAGGTTCTGTTCTCCTTTGCCACCGCTGGAAGACTCCGCCACCAGGGGGCGCTCAGGGGGAGGCAGGGACGTGCCAGCGCGTCTGCGCCCAGCTGTTGCGAGAGGCACCCCTGGGGCTCCGCTTCCCCAACGCGGCAGCAGCTTGCTCCAGCAGCAGCAGCTGACCCCAGATAGCAGTTTCTGCAGCCCTGCAGCTCATCCGTCGCACACTGTCAGACGCACTAACACCAGCCGGCAGTGCACTTCCCCAGAGATCAGGCTCCAGGACAGGGGCCCCTTCCTCCAAGCCTCTAGGTTTGATAATTCCATCCTCGTTGGCTTTGTTCGCCCCCGCCCAGTGGCTGGTCACTGCTTCCTGCAGCTGCTATGTCTGTAGTACCTTAATGTTCACTTTGTGTGTTGTCAGTTCTCTAATACCTTTCATACGGTGTTTAATACTGAATTCTGAAATGAATTGGCGTGGTTTCTGTCTCCTGGCTGCACCCTACCTGATACACCCAGTTTCTTTTCAATCCCAGCCCTGCCACTTAGGAGCTGCGTGACCTTGGCAGATCACTTAAACTTTCGGAATTTTACTCTTTATTCAAAATAGGTACGCTATCCCAGAGTTGTCAGGATTAATGAGATAATTCATGACCAAGTGACATACGTAATATAGGGGGTGTAGGGGGGGTGGGGAGGAGGAACGCTGATACCTTTCCCCTTCACCTTTTATAGTTTCGAGTTCTCCCATTTGCAACAGATAAAAGTTATGCTCTTTCATTACTGAGAATAAATTCATTCTTTATCCTTCTTGACAACTTACATTGTGCAACTGCACTTTTAAAATCACCCCGGTTAGCTCTTCCACAATGCCTTAATTCCAGGTGCAATAATCACAGTAACTCTCTAGGTCCTGTCACTACGGTTTTATGTTAACCATATTCTTTTCCACTGTCTTCTGCCAGCCTGTCTTTGGGTTATTTTGCAAATGCTCAGACATTTTTCTTTAAGACATTCCTGCATCTCTTGTTCTCTCCCCATATGGCTTCTGGAGCTGGCCTTCTTTTCCCTTATCTTACCCGGTGACACAGCCTCACTTTCACCCCTCAGTGCTCACACTTATTCCGTTGCTCCCTAGAAATCTCCTGTATTGGTTTAAAAAAATGCATATCAGGTCATACGTGTCTTTTATAAACATGAAATTCCTCTTTGCCCATCACTTTTCCTTTGTGAAACTTTTAGACTATGGTTCATAATAGGCCCTTGATAAATATCCACTGAGTGAAAAAAAATTAATGAAATCTCCATTTATCCCAGTCATCAATGTTTTATGTTCTCTCCTATCCAAATGCCTTGGCTGTTACCTTTTGAAAGCTGCTGTTTTCTCACTCACAGCAAGGAAGAATAAACTTGAGTCATATTCCTCTTTCTGTTCTACTCTCTCCATTAATGTTATAATGCAAAAACAAAACTTCAAAGACGCAAAGGGATAGGAGATATTTAAAGATCTAAGGCATTGTGTCCTTATGTCTAATCTTCTTTCACTCAAAAAACACTCTAAATTTTTTTTTGTATAATCTATTGTTTGATAAGGCACTTAGGCACACTCTCTGTATGGACAAGCCATATTAGGTTATGGATATTCAGTGATAGCTTCTGCAGCCGTGTGTGTGTGTGTGTGTGTGTGTGTGTGTGTGTATTTGGTGAGTTACACTCATTTTTTACAAATCTATTTGTTTAGATCTACCTTATTACCACCAAGATTGTAAGGCAAACAGACACTGTTCAAACGGACGCACTTTCTATATAAATATTTTTAAATCGTTCAGTGTGACAGATCTCTTTTCCTACAGTTACGTCACATAGAACCTAAAGCTTCACAGTTTAATATTTCTGTATTAATATTCCTACTAAAATGTTATGGCATCTTCGGTTCCTAGAGTTTCACTCTCCATCCCTCTTCTTAAAATAGAATCCTCATATCATGGATTTATGATCTGCTTTTTCCACAAA
This sequence comes from Felis catus, assembly GCF_018350175.1. NCBI lineage: Eukaryota > Metazoa > Chordata > Mammalia > Carnivora > Felidae > Felis > Felis catus. The sequence continues at coordinate 50,022,048 of NC_058380.1, forward strand.
ATTCTATTTTTAAACCTCCAGTTTATATTCGCCAGACACATGATGAATTAGGTGTTGACCTTAATTGTTTTGAGAGTTTTTTTTTTTAATTTTTTTTCAACGTTTATTTATTTTTGGGACAGAGAGAGACAGAGCATGAACGGGGGAGGGGCAGAGAGAGAGGGAGACACAGAATCAGAAACAGGCTCCAGGCTCCGAGCCATCAGCCCAGAGCCTGACGCGGGGCTCGAACTCACGGACCGCGAGATCGTGACTCCGAGCCATCAGCCCAGAGCCTGACGCGGGGCTCGAACTCACGGACCGCGAGATCATGACCTGGCTGAAGTCGGACGCTTAACCGACTGCGCCACCCAGGCGCCCCTGTTTTGAGAGTTTAAAGAGACAGTGGAAACCATTTGTGTAATGGCCTTCCACCACCATTTGAAGAAAACGGAACCAAACCCAAGAGAGCTGATACAAGTTGGCCAATTTACAAAGCAGGAACAGCAGAACTGAGAAGAAGTTTAGATTCCCTGAATGTCAAGCCAATGTTCTTCCTCTTCATGTTTATTATATTACTTCTTTGGAAACCCCTGAGGCTTCTGTCAAATCTTGACTACCTGGAGGGAGCTATTTTATTATATCTGATCTCTCTTCATTCCACTTTGATGTGTATTTTTTCTATATTTCTTTCCACCTCATAATGTATACACAAAAGTTTGAATGATTCCTTCTCAGTACCACACTGCCCTGCTACTGCTGCTATGGGCATCCCTCCTAACTGAGAGGCCACTTGAGTGAAAGGAAGAAAACTCAGATGTTAAAAACATGTGTAAGCTTAGGACTTCCCGTTTCAAGACGGTGGACTGAACATATTTCCCTTTACAAATCAAAAGAAGAAAAAAAATTTTTTGAGAAAGAGAAGGCATAAGTGAGCGAGGGGCAGAGAGAGAAAGAGGGAATCCCAGGAGGAAGAGAGAGAGAGAAAGAGAGAGAGACAGAAGCAGGACTCACCCGAAGTGGGGCTCCTGTTCATCCAGAGAGGGGCTTGAGGTCACCTGAAGAGGGGCTCCAGCTCACCCTATGGGGGGCTTACCCGATATGGGACTCAAACTCACAAACAGATCATGACCTGAGCCCAGGTCAGATGTTTAACGACTGAGCCACCCAGGGACCCAAGAAGAAATGTTTTTAAAATAAACACAGAATGGATGTATATAGATTGCTTGAAAAGATTAGAGGACCTTTCAACAGACCAGAAAAAAATGTAGGAAATCGTTCAAATATATAAAGTTTCTGGGAAGCTACAGAGAAATTCTGTTTACCCTTTACAAAACTTCTTTAATTACCTCATGACTAAACCACAGCACACTTCTTTATATTATTTGACCTTTAGGGGTGACTGGGTGGCTCAGTCGGTTAAGCATCTGACTTTGGCTCAGGTCATGATCTCACGATTTGTGAGTTTGAGCCCTGCATCAGGCTCTGTGCTGACAGCTCAGAGTCTGGACCCTGCTTCAGATTCGGTGTCTCCCTCTCTCTCTGCCCCTCCCGTGCCCACACTCTGTCTCTCTCTCTCTCTCTCAAAAATAAATAAACATTAAAACATTTTTTAAACAATATTTGAACTTTAGCTTGTAGCTAAAAGGAAAGAGAAAGGAAATAATATTTATATACTGTTTCATTTTAATCCTCACAATAACTATAAATTTGGATTATTATCCCCATTTTGCAGATGAGGAAATTGAGCTCCAGAGAAGTTGAATAACCCAAGTCCCCATAGTTAGTTAGTGACAGAATAGGAATGGCCTGAGTAATTTCCACTACACCAAGACATGTCCCCACAGAGTGGGAAGACAAGCGCTTTTTACACACTACCATATGACAGGTGGGGACCAGGTGCAAAATTATTAGTGACACTGCACTGTGCAGGTAGTTTGAGTTGAGTAGGGAATTTACAGGAAGAATTTGAGTAAGACAAAGATGTCTAACCCAATTTACAGTAAGAAACCCTGAAGAAGGTAGAGGACACATCAGTTCCTTGGGTCACAGAAGCCACAGGTGCCATTCAAGAATGGAAGCCATCTTCTTGCCAGTTAATATAGTGACTACCCGCAGTCTCTCTTCTAGTCCCAGCTTGGATCCAGAGTGCACATTTGTGAGATGGCCGATCAGAGATTAGAAAGGTGGGCTGGGACTGAAACAAGATCAAATCCATGGTCTTGTTCTCATGAGCACATGCCCTAACACTCTGGGTGCTCTCAGACATAAGCTACATGTTATTTCCTTGAAGGCTTAAAATCATCACTGAGGGAACCATGACAAGTCCGCTGGGAAAAGCAAACCAAGAGACACAAATGCCAGTCATTCTCCCACCTCCTGGAAATCTTAGCAGCCTCCATAGAGTTGGCTGTGCATGCGTTGGTCACTGGCTTCGAGCTCAGAGATCTCACAGATGGGCCTTCAGGAGGTCCTGGGAGATTTCAATCTGCAGTTTTCCCCCTATTGTGATTCAGCCCGTGAGCATGACTTTCTGCTGTCATAACACATTCTTATTTTAAGATACTCTCCTTTGAGAAAGAACTCAACAACATAGAAAAAAAAGAAGGAAGAAATGAACTAACGTTTATTAAATGTCTACTATGTACTGGACCCAGCCTGAAGTTTTAACTATGTTATCTTATTTAATTTCCACAAAAACTCCATTAGGTAAGATGAGCGTCTAATTTGGTAGGCATTGAAACTGAAGATGTGTGAGATTAAGAAACCTACTCAAGTTCACAGTAAGTAAGGTTGTGAACCTAAGATTCAGACATGGGTCTATTTGTCAATTAAATCCATGTTCTTCCTTAAATTAGCTTCTATAAAATAGAAAAACTGAATGTTTCCTATCCAACAGCCTATCCTATACGTCCATGGATTTGTATGTAAAAGAAAATATCGTTCAGAAACTATCCTTACTCTTTTGCTAACTTCTGCTCAGAAATAATTTGATATAAAATACCATTTGCCTCTTTTTTGGGGGAGAGGGGGGTAAGTCTATCTAAATACAGAAAATATTGCACCATTACCTAGTAAATTGTTTTTTTACATACCATAGTTTATCATCTGCAGATACTGTCAGGCCCTGATGTTTGAGTCATTATGCTTATGGGATTTAATTTTTAATGATGCAAAAATTATGCACAATATACCATCATTTCTCTCCCAAACCCAGAATCTGATAGCTAATAATTGCTCCTTACTTAGTTTGCTGATGCTCTGTGATATTAATTAGAATGCGGCTGGAATCAGAAAAGTGTCTCTCTGAAAATGGCCTTTATGGATTCTGTGCTCATTTTCTTCCAATACCTTCAAGATTAAAGTTGTTGGGTACACACATCAACAATTTTCTCCCTGGCAGACTCTTCTACAAATAAGACATAAGATCTGGAAAAGCCAGTTGGTGATCTTTCCACTTCTTGTGAGTGCAAAGAGCTCTATAGTCATATTCAGGTAATACTAGCTCGTTTAGTTTTGTAAAAAAAAAAAAAAAAAAAATTGCTAAATGGAAATTATTTTAATATTGAAGAATTGATACGCTAAAAATACATAAAAATCTATGTTAACGTTGAAGAATGTTTTCCCTGGGACAAATTGCAACTCCTGTCTCCCGTTCACTCTTAGACCCAGCGAGAGGCCCCTGCTCGGGGTCCCAGGCTTAAAAGACACCACCCTAGGGTCCCCTCTCCAGCCACACCCTTTCCTGAGATGAGAAGTCTTTAAGGCCGAGAAGACACGCCCACCAAAGCCAGATGCCTTCCCTCTTATTGCGCCCCCAGGATGCACAGTCCTCAGCCTCCGAGGTGAGTACAGACAGGGTAACTGTTCTGGAGCTTGCGGGAAGAGCTCGCACATGTAGCCCGGGATGTCCTCACGGGTGCCTCTCAGGCCTCTTACAGTGCAGGAACACGTGAGCGTGGGAGAAGAGGGTGGACTGCGGTCCAAGATCGGGGCCTGCCCTCCTTGTACTCACCCACTCTACAGTGGAGCACCGCAGAGTCTTCCGTGTCATAGGCATATTTGTAAAATAGGATGATGGAACATATTTAATCGTTTGCTAGATAGATTGAAAATTTTAAATATTTATCTTTTTTATGTTTGTTTATCTTGAGAGAGAGAGAGAGAGAGAGCTCAAGCAGGAAAGGGGCAGAGACAAAGGGACAGAATCCCGAGCAGGCTCTGCGCTGTCAGTGCAGAGGCGATTAGAGGTTCCAACTCACAAACGGTAAGATCATGACCCAAGGCAAAATCAAGAATCAGACACTCAACCGACTGAGCCACCCAGATGCCCCTACAGCCTTAAATATTTAGCCACGTGGGGGCACCTGAGTGGCTCAGTCGGTTCAGCATCTGACTCTTGATTTCAGCTCAGGTCATGATCCCAGGGTCATGGGATCAAGCCTGACATCTGCTTAAGATCCTCTCTCTCTCCCTCTGCCTCTCTTCCCTGCTCATACATACACACACACACACTTTCGCTTTCTAAAATAATAAATAAATAAATAAATAAATAAATAAATAGACATATGGTATCTAGGCCTCTATTTGTACTCAGTCCTGAGCCTCACAAATATTTGGGAAAGCCTGCCAGACCAAAGAAAAAGAGAAGAATAGAGGGAAAAATTTATTCTTTCACAGCTCGTCATCACTTTTCCTATTCATAAATCTTCAAAGAGACAACTTGTATTCTCTAAATGTCTCCATCAAATAAATGATTTACTAAAGGTGAAAATGATTTCATTTGCCGACTACATATCAATATTTGCTTCAAGCAAGTAAACATTAAATTACCCACCCACATCTACCACACAGAGTACGGTAAGAGGGCTTGACGAAGCAAACGGAAGAGCTCCCCAGAGCTCCTTCAGTAGTTACACATTCTATCACATTCCATCCCAGGACCACAGTGCATTGGTCACAGCAGCAACTGCATCTGCCACAAACAGTTATGGGAGCCACATTGTCTCTGTGGTATTGAAGGCCAGGTGAATAAGAGAGTGAAACCCCAGCCCTGAAATCACATTTCCTGGAATTTCATTTCTGAAGGTGTATTTTTCAGCAATTTTGAGAGGCAACATGGACCTGGGGAAGGCCAGGAATTTTTCAAATCAGATGGACTTAGAGTTGAGGTTTAGCTCTGAGGCATTAGAACCTTATTCGTCATGTACACCAACTTTCTGAACCCCAGACTCCTCGCCTGTAAAATCATACAGCCTAGTTCATCAGGCTACCATACAAGTCAAATGAAAAAACGGTTAACACCCACTGGCATCTCCGGCCCGTAGCAAGTGCACAATAAATGTTGATTCTCACTTTTCCCTTTTTTCTCTTCTGCGGCTGAGCTTGATTCTTACCTGCATTCCTTACCTTTGACAAACAAATCAACTTCAGTTCTTCAGATCTGCAACTAATATTTGGTTCCTGAGTATTTCCTTCTTCTGACCTATTTTTGACTTCATCATTCTTTTTCAATTCCCTCTCTGTGTCTCCTATCCATCCTCCCACAAAAGAATCAGCAAAGCAAGCGAGGAAGAATAGAGAGTGGGAGAAAGGTCATTCATCCTTCATCACTGCCATGTCCAAATTGCCATCAAGAGTTCTCGAGGTCCCCTCAGACCAACATGAGTGTCCACCCTCTTCAAATTTGGTACATGCTTGCAAATTCACATATGACAGGAGCTCTATAAATTTCATTCTTCCTGTAACCAAGATAATTTGCATCACAATTACAGCCACCAGGAGACATTTGACTCTGCAACATGCACCATTTGCAAATCCCTGCAATGGAGAATCACTTTTGCACTTGATGGAAAGGAGAAGGTGGGGGAGTTGGTCATTTACCATAATGACTTTTTCATGATAAGCAGCCAGCATCTGTGATTATTTCCAAAGGCAGTGAATAGGTTCAAAGTCTTACATTATTGGACTTTAATTAGGAGTCTAGTTTGCATACATTTTAAATGTTAATCACTGTTCAGTGAGCCGGTGAACTCAGATAGGTCACCCACAACCTACTCTCTCCATAAAGAACTTTTCTTCTTTTCCTTTTGGTTGAGATGTAAAGCACCGTGGGGAAGGGGCACAAGATTCTGTTTCTCAAAATAAATTGGAAAGGGCAGGAAGAGTTCAGAATGATGACTCTGAGGTTTGCAAATCTCACCACGTCTACTACATTTTGACAACACTCCTTCCTACTCCCCAAAATGTGGAACAATCCATACTGGCTATAAATTTTATTGATTTTGGACACTACTTGGGGACCTCCGGACATAATTTCAGGCACTGTGGCACATACAGAAAGAGAGTCGAATATTTTTGGCGTAAAATTAGTCTGAGCTGGATTTGAGAAAGTCATCTGAACCGGGAACTCTGTCCCTCGTCCGTGACCCAATTTCACCTCCTGGCAAATTGAGACTAACGCAACAACTGTATTTTCTTGGATAAAATAGTTCATTATTATAAAATTAACTCCTTCCTCTATTTCTGACATTAAAATGTCTCTTCTTTTATAAAACTGATTCTTAGTAGGTGATGGTCATGTTTGTTTGTATTTTACTATGTCCTTGCTTAGTAAATTTAAAAGTTCATCAGTGTCCTCAATTTAAAAAAAAAAAAATCCTTGGTAAAGGGGTGAAATTCTCATATCTGCAGAATGCTGAATTAATTATACCTCAAGTTCCAGGATTCATCAGACAAGAAACTATGCTGCACAGGTCTGCTAAAGACCTGACTTGACTCTGCTATTTTTTGATCTTTCTTTTCCAATCCAAGACAATGTTTAAAAGTCAATATTTCTCCATTTCCTGCCTCTCCCTCTTAATGAGAAAGGACAAACACTTGAAAACAAAAATGTACGCAAGGTGCTTGAAGACAGAAATTATTTCCTCAAAGTGCTTTAATCATGCTATTGAAAACCACTTCCTCCAGTGGCCTAATCACACAAATCATAGTAAAATGTTAAAGACGAAGTTCAATTGGACCAATTGCCTGCAATGGTTTCTCAGAAATGGATTACTTGCTATTAAACAGTAAAGTCATTCTGCTACAAATTAACATGCTCAGATGGTCTCTAGATTGAAACTTCACATTTCCTGTCTAGATCATGCACACGGATGTTTGGTTTGGAGATGTTGGGGAGGAGAATTTTCTCTTTTACTCTTCATGATTCTTTGGATGGTTTAATAATCAAATTAACATAAGACAGATTAACAGGAGAAAACCAAATTTAATTTTGTGTGTGTGGGAACCCCACATGCATGAGAGGTTCAAAGACAGAAAGATCAAAGGAATTATATATACTATCCTGAGCTAAGGAATTGGATAGAGGCTTGGGGCATGAAAGAAGAAGAGGGCAATTCACAGGGCAATACGAAGAGCAAATGTTTGGTAATTAGAAGTTTGTTCATACAGATGGGTCACTTAGAGAAAACTTTATCTCTGATAATAACTTTTACTCTATGTTACATGTCAAATAGTACCCACAATCCCAGCTAATTTATTACATTTTTATTACAAATCAGGATATGGAGTTAAAACTATATAAATCAACCAATCCATCTATTTGTTTTAGACTTATTCTAAATCCCACAATCTCCTCTGTGACTAAGTATCCATCAGTTCACCAGGCTCTGAGTACCCTTTCCACACCAGAATCTTTACTTGTTTTCCTAAGGCATGTTTCATCATCCACATTTTGGAGAGAAAGTAGATATAGCAGAGTTTCTTTAATTCCCTCCAATTTCTCTTACTCAACAGGCAATGAATATTCATACCATATGATCCAGCAATCCCACTTCTGGTATATATCCAAAGGAAATGAAAACAGAATATTGTAATATCTCACTCCCGTGTTCATGGCAGCACTATTCACAATAGCCAGGATATAGAAACAATCTAAGTGTCCAACAACAGGTGAATGGGTAAAGTACATGTGGTATATACACACAATGGAATATTATTCAGCCTTGAGAAAGAAGGACAGCCTGCCATTTATGACAACATGAGTGAACTTTAAGAACAGTATGCTAAGTGAGATAACACAAAGACAAATACTCCATGGTATCATTGATACATAGAATCAAACTCGTATGTAGAGCCAAACTCAAAGACATAGAGAGTAGAAAAGTGGTTGCCAGGGCCTGCCGGGATGGGGAAATAGGAAGAGGTTGGCAAAAGGGTACAAATTTTCAGCTATAAGATGAATAACATCTCTGAACATCTAATGGATAACATGATGACAAAAGTTCATTAACATTGTATTGTCTAATTGAAATTTGGTAAGAGAGTAAACCTTAAGTGTTCTCACACACAAACAAAACAAGATAAATATGTGAGAAAGTGGATGTGTTAATTAACTAGATGAGAGGAACCCTCTCACGATGTGTATGTATCTCAAATCATCACGATGTATACTTTAAATATCTAACAATTTTATTTGTCAGCTATACCTCAATAAAGCTGAAAAAATACCTACGCTGTGCAAACCACCACATTAGGAATTGTAAATGATAATAAGGTGTAAAAGGGACAGAACATTGCCCTCAAGGGGCTTGAAATCTACCAGAAAATCTAACTAGACAATCTGATTTTTAGCTGACTTTAATTCTCCCACAAAGAGAGGAAATTAGCCACATTATTTTAAAAAGAGATTCTTCATTTTACAAAAAGATTGCTGAACATTTCCTAAATGACAATAGGACATTCAAAAAATGAGTCGAGGTGCATAAAGCTTTGGGGACACGTATTTGTTACTCTCACAATATTGAAAACAGTTTGGTAGGTTTTTTTTTTCTGTTTTCCAACAGTAGGAACTAATTTCTTTTATTACATAAATTCTTGAATGCTATTTGTTTTTAGGCAGAAAGTGGCCTTGAAAACAGGCAATGTATTTGCTATGAACTTTTTAAAATGATACCAAGAATAATCTCCACTTTTCTTTCTCCCACAGACTCTTTCTTTTAATATGCTTATTAAATATTTGCTAACACGTGCATTTGTTTTATAGACTATCAATTTAATATGACCATTTTCATATAAGCTGTAAAAACTCCAACCCTATTATCAGAATCAATATGATATCAAGAAACAAAAACGAGATCTAATTACACGTTAGTGTAGTCATATATCCCCTTAATAACATTCATAAGTTACCAGTTACATAATTAAATGCCAGAGGTGTTATCAAAGATACATTTTAAGGTCTAATTAACTGATAATAATTATGGTTCAATGCTAAGTCTACATGGTAATTAGTGAGACATTAGCAGAGAAAGTCTGCTAATCTGAAAATTATGAAGCTATTCCTCACCTGTTGCATCATGGATGGAGTTCTGCCTCCACAGAAATGGCTTCCGATTCGCAAGTTGGACTCAGAAAGAGAAGATGTGGTTTTATGTGCTGCTGCAATAAAATAATATTTACTGTTCCTGGACTCCTTTTTATCTGTAATTGTGATACACATATAAAATTCACCATGTTAACCATTTTTGAGTGTATAGTTCAGTAATGTTAAGTATATTCACATTGTTGTGCAGCAATCTCCAGAATTTTTTCACCTCGCAAAACTGAAAGTCTGCATTCATTAAACAACAACTCCTTGTTCTTCCTGCCCCCAGCCTCTGTCAAATCATTCAGCTTTCTGTTTCTGTAGTTTTGACTAGTCTAATTACCTCATGTGAGTAGAATTGCATAGTATTTGCCTTTTGTTACTGGTTTATTTCACTTAGCATGATATCCTCAAGGTTCATCCATGTTGTAGCAAGTGTCAGAATTCCCCTCCTTTTTATGACTGAAACATATTCCATTGTAGACACATCCCCCATTTTGCTTATCTATGTATCTGTCTATGGACACTTGATTTGCTCCCACCTTTTGGATATGTGAACACTGCTCTGTGAACATGAACTCCTCTGTTGATTTGCTATACACAGACACATTTTCAGGGTCAACAACTTGACCCTTCCTTCAACTTCCAATTGCTTCAATTGCATAGGCAATGCACACCCTCGTGATTATGAACCAGCCTTCTTCTTAGGACGGATGTGCTTTCTCCTAGAAAGAAGTTGAGAAAGATCTAATAAGTACTGTGTCCAATATGCGTCAGGCTCTGTGAAGTGTGCTTTTACTTCTATTTCTAATAAACCTTCAAGTAGATATTAATTTCTCCATTTTACAGATAGAAACTGAGGCTGAGGGTTTAACAATTTGCCCACGATCTCAAAGTATCAGAGAGGAAAAGCTTTTCCTCCGTCTTCTAAAGTGAATGTATGAGGGCCTACAAATTAAACAAAAGATAGATTAGCAGGAGAACAGGCACATCATTTTTATCAATATGTACATGCACAGGAGTTCACAGAAGTGAGACTCTGGGTTTTATACACCATGTTAACAAAAGAAAGGGGCTTCAAGAGACAATAAATTGTGGGGAAATGATTAGGAAATGTATGGAGGAACTAATGGAAGATCAGGGTTATTTTAGTAAGGTCTGTTTACACAGACTTGTCTCAGTGTCGACCCTCCATCTCTGGTAATAAGAGTGCTCTCCTCTTCCGTGTAGAAGGGGAGCACTGTCACAAAGGGAAATTTACACCCTGCTTTTAGACAATTTAAGGAGCCGGTAGAGGGGCATCTGGGTGGCTCAGTCAGTTGAGCATCCGACTTCAGCTCAGGTCAGCCTCTCGTAGTTCGTGAGTTCGAACCCCTCGTCGGGCCCCTTGTCGGGCTCTGTGCTGACAGCTCAGATCCTGGAGCCTGCTTCGGATTCTGTGTCTCCCTTTCCTTCTGCCCCTTCCCTGCTCACACTCTGTCTCTCTCTCAAAAATAAATAAAAATTAAAAAAAAAAAAAAAGGACAGAGAACTCCTCCTGCATCTGTCGATTCTCCATTAACTTCAACTCAAAATAATCTTTTTTTTTTTAATTTTTTTTCAACGTTTATTTATTTTTGGGACAGAGAGAGACAGAGCATGAACGGGGGAGGGGAGAAAGAGAGGGAGACACAGAATCGGAAACAGGCTCCAGGCTCTGAGCCATCAGCCCAGAGCCTGATGCGGGGCTCGAACTCACGGACCGCGAGATCATGACCTGAGCTGAAGTCGGACGCTTAACCGACTGCACCACCCAGGCGCCCCCAACTCAAAATAATCTTGACACAAAAGTGGTACATTTTGGGGTGGCATGTCCTGATCCTTTTCAGTAGTAAACAGTGAAATGAGATTAAAATCCAAGTCTTTTGAATCCCACGTACCTCTCCCACTACGTAGATAATGAATAGGAACTGGATATAAATTATAGCGTTTGGGGGAAATCTTCTGCATGTCACATGCGTCTTCCTCTCACCCAGTCACCCCTGTTACAGGCCTAGCCCCTTCCTACGCACAATTGGATGCTGAGGTATAAAATGAGATCATTCTTATGAGAAACTCACAGCCTAGCTGGGAAAAAAACAAAAAAATTTCAAGGGAGTGAATCTCTACAGACACATTAGAGAGTCAGTGAAGATATATGACTTGTGATCCCAGTTCTGTCCAGCATGGGTCCTCTGCTAGACATTTCACCTCTTAGCCTCTATGGAAAATGAGGGCATTGGGTTGGATTTCCTTTAAACCCTAAATGTCTGATATGTCATTACATACATACAGATAGGTGTACATTACCATGTGACTGAAGGCGAGTTGCATACGCCCTTGATGCTTTAGTGAGAAAGGGATTGGAATCTATGGATGAAACCCACCTAAGGGGAAAAACTACTCCAAGAGCAGCCTGCATAGCCTTCGGTGGTACAGAAAAAAGGGAGCTTTCAAGTCCTCCAGAGAAGCCTGGGGACGGGGACAGTGGGGGACAACTGAAGACCTCTCAGGGAAGGTAACACAGACACCATGAGTGTCCTCCAAAGGGCTGGCTCTCCTTCTCCAGCCCTCCACCCCAGCTTTTCGAGAATTCACAACACATGCACCCACACCTGACCCCCCCACTCCAGCCACCGCACGATTCCCTCTGTTTTCAGGTCTTTTGTCTTGTGTCCTAAAGTCCCAACTGGAACTTTACCAGCACCAGTTGACTGTCATTTTACAGAGGGCTTAGAAATTCTTTCTCAGCGAGCAGTTAGGTCTTTTCATGAAGGTCTTTTTCCTAAACAGAATATTCTGAAGCTATTTTTGTTCTGCTTTCCTTTAAAAAAATCATCCATATATCTATAACACAGAAAAATACAAAAGCAGATTAAAAAAAGAAATGAAAAATAAAAATCATACGTAATCCTACCACCCACCCAGAGAAACGCTAACAGTGTGTGTACATGCATGCTGCACACACACACACACACACACACACACACATTGTCTAGGGTAACACTCTGCTATGATTTTGTAATCTGCTTTTTCCACTTCACTATGATCTATCTTGGGGGATGACTCCTCTAGACGTTTGTGATTGGGGACAGTGTTGAAGCCAGATTCCTACACCTTCCCCATGAAGACAAGCAAAGCATGTCTAGGTTTTCTATAGGGCCTGATCCCTAGAGGGTAAGCCAAGGTCTGTTGATATAAGGGGCCAGAAGCCTGAGACAGGAGGCAATGCAAGAAAACAGCAGCTTCCCACAGCTCTTCTCCTTCCACCTCACTCGCTTCCCCACCCCTCAAGACCATCCCTCCAAATACAGTGCCCTGAAACTCCAGCCCTTTGGAGCACTTCCCACCCTGCCAAGAATCAGGCACCATGCCATCCCAGCAGATGGGCTGGAGAATAGGCAGTCAGTGTTGATTTCCGTGGACAAATAGGAGTAGCAAGTGTGGATGTTGAAAACAGGACTCCTAGGTAGGAATTTATCCTTCAACACTCAAATCAAGACAGACACAGTCAGAATTCTAGCTGAGGGACAAATTCACTCTGACCCAAGAGGAACAGCTGTCAAGTCTTGGGGAAAAACACTTCTGTGGAGAGGGGATGGAGACAGTGAAGCCAAGGGGCTCTCTGGTGGGTTTCCCTCACATTCTGCAGAATCCCTCTTCCAGCCAAAACAAGCCCAGGGGGGGCCCAGCCGGCGCCGGGTTAAGCACGCCATTAGAATGCAGAGCCACACTCCACAGGCTCTCCAGATACATCAAGAGTCCATAACATTTGGGCTGCAGCCCCGACTCATTATTTGCTATGAAAGTTTATGCAGCCACAAAAATAAATGAGAGAAGTGCGTTAAGAAAGGTTTGAAACCTACTTAACTCATGCCTGACAACAGCAAAAGACCACAATGTAGCTGTCAGATCAGTAGTTCGTCCCGTCCTGCTTTAAGCCATGGCTCGTCCTTCTGGGAAAGTTCCACACAAGTAGCAGCTTCTCACACATCCTGGAGCCTGCCTGGGGGGAGCCCCCCGGACAGAGGTAAGCTGGCCACGCCCGCAGCCGCACACTCCTGTCCAGGCACTCCTGGGATCCTCTGCTACAGCTGCCACTTCCGAAAAGTCTCCAGCAGATTTCTTCTATTGGCTCTGATGGGTCATTTTAAGTAAGGTCTGAATAGCCTCATTCAGCCATAGATTCGGTCTTCCTACAAGATCTTGTCTTTCACTAAATCATGGCTCAGCAAACGATGGCCCGAAGGCCAAATTCAGCCCCCCCCCCCCGACTTTTAAATAAAGTTTTATTGGAATACAGCCACACTCTCATTTACATATTGTCTATGGCCCCTTTCATCCAATCTGGCAGAGTCAAGAGGCATCAGGCAACCGAGTCTGTATGGCCAATAAAATTGGACACATTCACCAATCTGGCTCTTTCCAGAAAACGTTTGCCAACTCCTCCACTAAACCGTTCTTTGTATCAACGTTAGTTTGTTACTGTTTTCTAAGAATTACTTGTATATTACAGACAAGACCTGAAAGCAGTGGTTATTTGGGGGATGGAAAAATTATGGATAGTTTCATTTTCTTCTTTTTATATATGTGTATCTCCTGCAAATCCTAGGGGGTGGTTGTAATTTAGGGGAGAAAACTTTTTTAAAGAAATAGGTGAATGAATGCTTTTGCTATGGAGAAAACAGTCTAGGGGGCTGGTTGCAGTTGTCTGGGTGATAGTAAAACCAGACCCAACTTTCTATTTTCTTCCATGGATGGAGGCTGAATTTCTTATGATACCAAAAATAGGCTGTGTATCAATCCGGGTCATCAAGAAGCAGTAGCCAAGACGTGGGTCACGCTAGTGAGAGAAAATGAAAAGGAGGGGGGTGAGAGGCTGGTTCTACAGGTCTGACCCTAAGTGGAGGAGAAAAACAGAGGAATGCCTTGCAGTTCCGAAAAAAGATCGGCGAGGCAGGTGGGGGAGCTCTTGAGTCAGGTGCTCAGGAGCAGAGCCTGGCATCTCCCAGCGACAGGTGTGCTTTGTGTCCCAGCCACACGCAGCCACTAACTGGCAGCAGTCCAGGGGATGCGTGGCCTCACGAAAATGCAGGGATGGGTTTCCAAGGCCAGCAGATGGGGCCTTGAGCCATTACACACCTTACAGTTGGAGGACAGATGTGTCCTCATATGGTCACCCCAAAGAAAATCATAAAGAATACACACATGAAAGTGGTGATCCTATGAGGTAAGTCATATTAAACATGCCAATTCAGGGGCTCAGTTGGTTAAGCATCTGACTTCAGCTAAGGTCATGATCTCACAGTTTGTGAATTCGAGCCCCACGTCAGGCTCTGTGCTGACTTCTCCGAGTCCAGAGCCTGTCATGGATTCTCTCTCTCTCTCTCTCTCTCTCTCTGCCCCTCACTGACTTGTGCTCTGTCTCCCTCTCTCTCTCTGTCTCTCTCTCTCTCTCAAAAAATGGATAAACATTTTTAAAAATGCCAATTCAGCATATAAATGAGGTTCCAAAGAGACACTGACTTTTTGGAAGCAGAATGAGAGCTCACTAATTCAACCTTTTTATTTTATAGATATGAAGAGGTATTTCAAATAGTCTACCCTATAGAAAATGGCCCAGTGTCCTATTTCTCAGCAGACTACTTCTTATATTCTAAGTATCACTGATTTTAGAGCTTGAGGTATTCTGACATTGGTTAAATCCATGAGCAGAGAGAAAGAGGTTCCAAGTTAAAAAAAAAAAAAGAGAGAGAGAGGAGAGAAAGAAAAGAAAAGAAAAGAAAAGAAATGAAATGAAAAAAAGCTCTCAAATGTTGGGATCACTCTTCAGGTACAGGCCCAGATTCATCCATGATAAGATTTTCAGGCAGAAGTCAGATGAAAACCCCATCCTTTATTTCTTAGAGGCATGTACAATATCTGAGGAAGGCTAGATTTAGAGCTATCTAATCTAAATCTTTCAATTTGCCAGATAAAGTCACTGAAGCCAAGGAAGCAATGAAATAGCATTTATTGAGAAACTACTATGTATATTGGTGCTGCTAGCAGTATCATGAGTCCACCAGTGTTTTAAAAAGTTAATTCTAACAGGGGCGCCTGAGTGGCTCAGTCAGTTAAGCGTCCCACTTCAGCTCAGGTCATGATCTCACGGTTCATGAGTTTGAGCCCCGTGTCAGGCTCTGAGCTGACAGTTTAGAGCCTGGAGCCTGCCTCAGATTCTGTGTCTCCCTCTGTCTGCCCCTCCGCTGCTTGCACTCTGTCTCTCGCATTGTCTCAAAAATAAATAAACATCAAAAAAAAAAAAAAACACATTTTTTTTTAAAGTTAGTTCTAACAGGAGAATGAAAGCTGGTTTGGAAGCAGAGAGATCAGTTAAGTCGTTTCTATAATCATCCAGGCAGGAATTGGGAATGAGGGGAGACATGTTTTCTCACCAAACAAGAAAGTTCAGAACTGAGGAATTAGGGAATCTAGCAAAGGAAGAAACAAGGAGTCAGAGGCAGGTGAGGCTTTTAACCAAAAGGGTCAGTAAGAACAGGGTAGGTGAGGACAGAAGATGGAGAGACAACTGTAGCTAATGAGCAAAACTGGACTCGTATGGTTTGTGAGGCTGTTGGAACATTGGTGTGGAGCCACGCGGTGAGTGGGTGAAAACTCCAGTCCAGATCTCATTAGCAAGAGACAGGGCTAGAGATACAGACTTAGAAGTTACCACTAAAGATCCAATCATGGCACCTGGGCAAGAAAATAAGCCTGGGGAATGACAATGTTTCCAGGGGAATGACAATGTTTCCAGGGCAGATGAGCCATGGGAGCCGGCAGAGCACAGGGGGACAAAGAGCCAGGGAAGAACCAGGAAAGCCTGGTGCTGAGGAAGCCGAGACAAAGAGAGCTTCCAGATTTTGCCACAACTGGGCTGTAGCGCTAACGCTGCAGGGAGCTCAAGTCTGAGGATTAATGTGGGGAGATCCTGGAGGCTGCCCCCAAACCAGGCCGGAAGAGCAAAAGTCATCCTGCAGAGCTGGAAGACAGTAGACTGTGAGGAAGCAGAGTCTAGCAGTAAAGGGAGAGAGCGGTAGGACTGTGGAATAACCATCAGAGATAGGGAAGTCAGAATTGGCCAACCTTGAGTTTTTCTCAGCAGATTTTGCTGTTGTCAGGTGCTCAGATTCTTGGGTCTCAGCCCCTTATTTCTGCATTCACTCTCATTCCTGATGCTTAAGTTTGCCTAATCTGGTCTCTAGGTAACTGCACCCCATAGAATTCAACTGCATTAAGGATTAAATAGGATTTTGTGAGCAAGCCTCAGCACAACTATTTGTAATAACCTGCTGCAGAGGAAGCTAAACTATTCAGGACGTGGTCTGGCTCTGCCTCTGTTCACAAAGACTTAATTTATGTCTTTTCTGAGCCTATGCCTTAGAGAAAGGAAAGGATTGCAGTTGAAAGGCTTGTATATGAGAAAAAATTTAAATTTTTTAGTACATTGGCCTATAAGTACAGTCATATCTTGGAACTCTGTGTGTGTGTGTGTGTGTGTGTGTGTGTACGTGTCTCTCTTTCTCTGTCTCTGTCTCTGTCTCTGTCTCTTTCACACCCAGGCACACACACAGTAGACGTTATAAAAAGTTATAGGAGCTTTTCTGGCTCTTGGATCATCATTATAAGTAGTAATAACATGGGTTTCAAAACATTTTTGTGTTGGCTGTGTAACAAATCTTAACTGTAAAGACGTTAAGCAGTAACCATTATATTTCAAATAAAACTTACACCTGTCTCTGTCTAAAATGTTACAGTTTATTATTGTTGTTGTTGTTATAAGAAAAGAAAAAGGCAACCCTATAGGTATAACCCTTCACAGAAGAAAAATATCATGCTGGCAACTCATTATTTCAGGTTGTTATTATGTTAGATGGTAGCTGCTAGGTATGAGGCACATACCTATAATGATCGCATTAAGACAGAACCTCATTAATAATAGATGAGATCTGATTATATCTATTCTTGATGTTAGTTTAATAACCTGTGGCATTTTTGCAACAACAAATAATAATTTGAACTTTTTTGCCTTTTAAAAACAAAATCATTCTTGGCACATCTGGGTACCACGCTGAAGAAAACAGGCTGCTTTGGAATCAAGGAGTAATCCCTGACCTGGGTCTTTCTGATGCCTTTCAACAGGAAGAAGTGACATTTCAAAGAAACAATAACAATAATAATAACAACAATAATAATTTTAGACTGAATTTCTGGCCCCTTGGAGATTTGGGGACAAGGGATTTGATACTTCTTTATTGTTGTGTGTCATAATTTTGTTTTTCTAATGGAATATATCAGCTTCTGTGTTCATACCAGATCCAAATGCCCTGTATTTCCTGCCAGGGCACTTGGTCCAGTACAGTTAAACGCTGTAAGAATTGAATGGATATTCTAGATAAAGTACTTGGTTTGTTATTTCACATTATCAGAAACTTTGTTGCTTTTTTTTTTTTCTTGCTCAGTTTTCATTTAATCCTTCACCTCTTACATCAACCCTGTGTGTTAGGTGGAATGACAGCCTCCCACAAGATCTCCATATATTTACCTTAGATGACAAAAAGGATCCTTTGCACGAAGGATCTTGAGATGGGAAGATAATGCTGGATTATCCGGGGGATGTCTCCTTGTATAGGGAGAAGCAGACGGACTGCAGTCATGTGCTTTGAAGATGGAGAAGAAGCCACAAGGCCAGGAATACAGGCAGCTACAAAAAGCTGAAAAAAGCAAAGAAATAGATTCTCTCTTCACACCCTCCAAAGAGCCCGCCCTTCCTACATTCCCACTTAGCCCATTAAGACTCATTTCAAGACTTCTGATCTCCAGAACTGGAAAAGAATGCATTTGGGTAGTTTTAAGCCACTAAGCTTGTAACTTGTTTCAGCAGCAATTGGAAACCAATACACCCCATATCTGTTTTCCTTTCAAAAGAGAAAGAGAGAAGGGCAGATCGTATGGAACAAAGAAAAAAGAGAAAGGAAAATCAATAAATATTGTTATAATCCATGTTTGCTCAAACAAGAAAATATGTGCTTTTGTAAACTATGATTTTCCTATTGCAAGACAATGCTTGCCTACATAGAAAGTCGAAAAATGCTGAACAAAGAGGAAAAATCAACAGTCATTGTTGACATGGTGTTGTTCTTCCTTCCAGTCTCTTTTCTGTGTATATGTCTATATACTTGAGCTTCTATTATCAGAATGTGGGAAATAACCATGAGAAACAGATATTTGTTGCTCCTCTTGTAAACGAGGAATTTGAGGACCCAAGAGGTTAAAATCATTTTGCCCAGTCATACTGCTTGTGAAAGACAGAGTCTGGATTCCAATCCAGGTCTCGGTTAACAACACACCTCTTCCACCACAGCGAAGTTAGGAGATGAGAGTAAAACTATGGGGGTGGGGGGGAAGATCCATCAACTTTGATGGAGGCTTTAAGAATCCAGTCCTTCTCAAGGCAATCCACAAGAGAAGCAGAAGCCTTGGAATGTGGTGCCGATGAAACTCCCCATCAAAGCCAGGCTTCCTTTTTCCCACTCTGACTCTCCTAACGGGCCAGTGGGGCTGGGAAAACATTAGTTAGATGTAACTGATACTGAGATGAGATGCGTAAATTAAAATCCCCTTTCATACCAGCAACCAAACTGCCCCCATCCTTAGAGCTGAAGGGAAATGAAATCTCTTTTCTTTCCTTCTTTCTTTGGCTTTCTCTTTCTTTCTTTCCCTCTTTCTTTCTTTCTTTCACCTTAAAATCCTCCAGATAAAGCCTTTCACATTCATGAATTCTGTTTGTTGTGTTAACAATACTACACTACTCTATTCTGTTCCACTTAAATATATTTGCTTTGCCTTTTCAAAAAGAATGTAGAAAGGAAGGAGCAGGGGGCAGGGAGGGGAGGAGAGAGAGAGGAAGGGAGAGAGGGAGGGAGAAAAAGAGAAAGTTTGTTGAGTTCTGTGCAGTGAGAAAAATTGGTTAACACGCACTCACAGTTTTTGCATATTGGTTTCATCCATAGGCTCCTTCTTTATTATTATTCATTAAACATTTCTATTTGTGTCAAGCAATTGGGAATTGTGTGCATTTAACAGTTTCATGCCTCGTGCAGTCAGTGATGTAGAGAAAGTAATGTAAATGAAAATAAGTTGGGTATTATGCTCAGTAGGAAACCACCCGGCCTGTAGCCCACCTCTAATGCACTGCCTAAGCCACAGTGCAGAACTTCTAATGCAGTATCATTTCCTCTTCACGAGGTGCAAAATACAGCCTCCACTAATGGCCAATTTGAAGCCTGTTTCATAAACGGAGAGAGTATCCGCATCTTGTGAGCTGCTTGGGAAGCTGGTGTCCTCTATGGGTTCTGGCCACGACATTCATCCTGAAGGCAATTTGGAGAGAGACACAAGAGCCAATAAAGCTAAATCATTCAAGAGACATCAGAGAGCTCTCCTCTGTGCCTGGGTGGTGGGGCTGGGCTGTGGCCAAAGCAGTTCTATCTATCAGAGTGCACTTGTTCCTCCTTCAAGGTCATTTCCCCAGTAAAGCAGGGAAAAGGAGATGGGGTTGGAAGTGAGATAAGATCCCTGACCCTTTTCACACAGAGTCTATAGCCACTGTGCTCCTCACAATTCTCTTTATTCTGTATGTCTATTCCTCACAGTCCCAGGGCATGGCGGTTCCAGAGCAACCTAACTACACGGTTACGGTACATGAGGGGATTTGTTCATTCTCGTGTTGGGACCTGAGCCTGGTGACGAAGGTGGCGATGATGATAGGATGGTAATGGTGGAAGCTGGCTCTGATTAAATGCTTTCCATACAGCAAGCACTGCTGTGCAAGCCATATATTTTCTCTCCCATTTAATTCTCAGGTCAGCCCTATGAGGAGACACGATTACTACCCCTGTTCTCTTCATGAGGAAACTGAGGCACAGAGAGGTGAGATAACGAAGCTGAGACAGCAGTAGCTATTAGATGAGGAACCAGGATTTGAACCCTGGCTGTCTGCCTCCAGAGCCTCCAGCCATATCCCTTCTGCCTCTTTTACATTTATTTTTGCTAATTCTCACAGCAGTCCCCAGGACAGGTAACATCATCTAGATTATCCACGATGAAGAAATTTGGCCTTGACCAAGCTCATTCAGCTTGTCACATTTGTTTATAATTCCACAGGGCACTGGCTTTGCAGACAGTTTTCTTCTGCTAAAGTCTTCCTACATGTGAAAATACAGTAAGCCTGGGGCCAAATAAATCTTTTCAGACCGGAGAAGACAGGGAGCCCTGCCACTTTCTATACACCCACTTGTGACAGGGGGACATCTTTGTACCTATCACAGCACCTATCATAATTTCTGGTTTGTCTTAAGTTTACTTATTTATTTAGAGAGAGAGAGAGCAAAAGCACATGCTTGTGCACAAGAGGGGGAGGGGCAGAGAGAAAGAGGGAGAGAGAAAGAGGGAGAGAGAATCCCAAGCAGGTTCCTCGCTGTCAGCATAGAGCCTGATGAGAAGCTCGAACCCAAGAACTGTGAGATCATGACCTGAGCCGAAACCGAGTCGGAGGCTCAACCGACTGAGCCATGTAGGTGCCCCTAATTTCCAACTATTTTGTCACAATTTGGTACTCATCCATTGGCGATGGCGTAATCAGCTTGTAACTTCTATGAGGACAGAAACTTCGTCTATCTCACCCACCGTTGTGTGTCCAGCACCCACCCAGCAGAGCTCCAGGCACACAGTGAGCATTCAGTAGTTACTGAAATGTAAAAGCGAGGTAATATTTTTTTCCCTCAATCCCATTACGGAGCAAATCAGGACAAAGCAGAACTTCCAAAAACCAGAGAGCAGAGGGAAATGTTAAATGAGGTTTTCGACTGATTGAGGCTTTGGTCGATTTCTGTCAGTATAAATCGCTTTGCAGCGCCCTGTGCCCAAGCTGCTGTTGCTGATGCCGTGGGGAGAGCATGAGGCTGGGAGGCCACGGCTGTGGCTCAGGGCTCAGCCCAGTGGAGCCAGGAGGACAGGATGAGCCCAGTGAGTGACTTTGAAGGAGGGCAACTATTACAGTGATGCGTGGAGGAGTTGTTTTCTTCTTTCCGTTTCTTTCTTCTGGTTCTTGGAGGTTTTGTTGTTTGTTTTTGTTTTGTTTTTTTAAGAGACAGAGCACGAGAGGGGATGGGGGCAGTAGAGAGAGAGAAAAAAAAAAAAAAACTCTTAGGCAGCCTCCATACTCAGTGCAGATGTCACTCACAGAGATTCAGGGCTAGATCTCAACAACCATGAGATCGTGGCCTGAGCCGAAATCAAGAGTCTGTCGCTTAACGGAATGAGACATCCAGGCGCCCCTGTTTTCTTCTTTTGTTTTGAAAAGACTCCCCACACCATACCTGGTGAATTCCCAAGGGAAACTGAAGTAGCGTGTACTGAAACATTTCAGTGTTTCAAGAGTTTCTATCAGCAAGTTCTGCTAGAAAAGTAAAGCAACCACTAGAGTAAAAGTCAATAAATTAGGCTAGATCAAATAAAATAGTCACAAATAAAGGTAAAAGAAATTCAGGAAAAAAAATAGCAAGTTTGACAGGCAATATTAAAAGATTATCCCCATTAGTAGGAAAAAGTCTCAGACCCTGCAGACAATTCTGCAATGGGATGAAAAGACAATTCTCCAAAGAAGGACTATAAATGGCAAATAAATATAAAGCTGTTCAATTTCACTGCAAAGCCAAAGAGCTGTGACTTAAAACCACAAGGCAATGTCATTTTTTAAAAGTCAGGTTTATTGACGTATAATTTATGTACAGTAAAATTCACCCTTTTCAAGTGTATAGTTCAGTGAGTCTTGACAAATACATATAGTCATGAAAGCACCAGCAAAATCGAGATACGGACCATTTCCATTACCCCCAAGAAATTCCCTCCAATCTCTCTCCTGTCACTCCTTCTCACACCCAAACTCTGATCCAACATTTTTTCCCCCAATGGCTTTTCCTTCTCCAGGATATCACGTAAATAGAACCATACAGTAAGCAGACTGTTGAATCGGGCTCAACGTCTTTTTCAGTCTACCACATTAATAAAGATGTAAAAGGTAGTAATAATGTTGCTGAGTGCTCCGACCCAGCTAGTGTGTGTATTAACTACTGTGACCTCTCTTGGGTTCACACTGGCAATATGTACCAAGATCCTAAAAATATCAATACACTTTGATCACTAGTTCCATTTCTTTCCTACTTGCGTAAAGCTGCTTCCAGTGTTAAGACACCCCCAGACAAATGTCCAGATTCATTTTACAACTTGATTCTATAGAAGAGACAATTCCATCCCATGCATCAGGAATTGCTCTTTTGCTGGCCTTTCTCCACATAGAGTAGGGCCTTCACAGAAACTCACCAGAAACCACAACAGCTTCTAGGTCAATGGAAACGTTACAGAAAACTTTGCAGGCAGAAAAACAAAGATTTTTGCCAACAAAGAGGAGTTTGCTCATTATCTTCCCTTCTTTATTTTTATCTTGTCCTTTGCACCATCCACCAGGAGCTCTTAAAGTGCACACACAGCATATAAATTCTAGCCTTCCCAGGGATCTTCTGAAAGAGGAAAATAAGGGAAGAAAATTTTCTTTTAGATAAAACTGCCCTTGTTTTGCTTCAGAAACATCAGTCATTAGCCGAGCGGTATCACTTGACTGTATCGCTGTCCTGAGCAGCAGAAAGTGACCACACAAGTTCAGTGAAGACAGATACCAGACATCCCCTCTTATCATCAACCATCCCAAAGAGATGAAGAGAAACTCATGTCAAGAAAAGGGGAGGCACAATGCACACCTTTATTCAGGTAGGAATTAAGTCCATGTGATTGTTTTCGGCAGGAAATGGAACAGCTCTCTCCTTTTCTTTTCTTTATTTTAATTTTTTTAAAACATTTATTTTTGAGAGAGACAGAGACAGAGTGCGAGCTGGGGAGGAGCAGAGAAGGGGGAGACACAGAGTCCAAAGCAGGCTCCAGGCTCTGAGCTGTCAGCACAGAGCCCAACGTGGGGCTCAAACTCATGGACCGCGAGATCATGACAGGAGCCGAAGACAGCCGCTTAACCAACTGAGCCACCCAGGCACCTTCTCCTTTTCAATATGCATGTTCAACATACATAACCTTCAGGATTTCTGAATTTTCCTTCAAAAATCCCAGTTATTCCAGCAAGTATGTCCAAACACACAGCTTCTGCTACCACTTTGGCCCCACTTTTAGGGAAACACTGCTGTCTAATTTAGAACCTAGCTCCCTCTCATCTTCACATTTTTCTCACAAGCACAGTTCACAGGAGGTTTACTTATAAACAAGTATGGAAAATCAAATAGACTGACACAGCCAATGACATCCCTCCAAGTGGCTGAGCTCAGCAAAGCTCTGACCCGTCATCTATAGTCATCTCTTCCTCCTAATGGGAGCACAGGAGGTAGAAAATATAATACACACTGGGAAACACTAGTCACAAGAGAGGATGTGAAGTATCTGTTCTTAAAGATGTGAAGCCTATAAATGAGGACCATCCATCTTGGATTGCTTTGATGCTTTGCTGTTTTAACCATGGGGCTGATTTTGAGAGTTTGATCACTCCTATGATTGTGCAAAAGGTAACTTGGGTAACTCTGAAGAAGTTGTTCTAAATAACCAACTAGACAATGTGTCACATTAATGTGATGGGATTATTCAATCCTAGAAACGGTTGCCCATGTACAATAGGAAGCCTATGAGGTGAAAAACATCACATCCATTCGTGAATCTCTTTTCCCTAAGGCCCCACTGGACCTTCTGGATGAATATGTCCCAATTCACTTCAACTCAGCCAACCTACCTTGGCCCAGAGCAGAACCCATAAATCCACCTATAATTTATTAAAGACTTTCATGGCACTCCATTCAACCAGTTCACACAGAATGCTCTGTTAAAAAATGGTCCCGTCACTAGAAATGAGAAAATACAAGTCAGGGCCACAATAGGTTTAGAGTGATCACATTTAAATGTTTATGGACTGGAATTCCAAGTATGTCTTGTCTTGATGCTGACAGGACAAGCCTCTCTGCATTTAGCTACAACTGATGCAGCGTATGTCCATGAACATTTCCCAAAGGCAGGCTGAACAGAATTTCATCCACAACTCTCCCTTCATTCAAAGAGCCCTTAACTTCTAGAGTAAAGTTAAAAGCAAAAAACACTCAGATTTTCTGTATAATTACAGTACCACCTTTTTTTTTTTTTTTTAATCTTGAGTCCTTTTAGAAAGAAACGTTTCATGAGTACGCCATTTGGAAACAACCCTCCTGTTCTATGTGTAGTATATTTTTACCCAGGGCCAGCAAAAGAGGAAATGATACACAGATCTCTTTAAGGGGAGTAGGAAGGGGGGAAACACTGAGAACACACAATTTTACCACACAAAAAAATTCTCATCCAGTACCTCTGGATAACTGGGAAGAGTGTCTAACAAGATGGGGAAAAAGTTTGAGCCTTCACTGAACTTGGTATCTTCTAACCTTCTCAGGGCTGCCAAAGACAGAACGATGGGGGGGCCCTCAGATGCAGAGTCAACGCACTATATACTAGGCGTTGTGCTGGATGTTATCACTTCCATTGTGGCCACGTGCAAAGGGCTCACAGCTTTGTAGAAAGCAGACTTGGCTACCCTTTGGTAACTAGAGAATGCAACAGGACCTAAGGTAAGAGACTCTCAGGATTGGGGAACCAAGTGTGAGAGACCAAGTAGCCAAACAGCACAGCTGGTATTGGTCGCTAATTTAGAGCAATCACAGAAATTCAGAAGAATTTCCAGTGGCTATAGAAGTTCAAAGGGATGAAATGGAAGCTCAAATTCAAATAGAGCTTTCAAGGCAGACCATATATGGTCATTAAGGTCTTCTCCCAAGACACCCCCTTAATATACTATTCCTTACCTTGACAGTATTACTGTGGTCCCTTGTAGGACAAAGCCAGAAATTAAAATTTGTCAGCCTCCTGGGGAAGAATCCATACATCACATTAAACAAGCTGAAGAAAATAATGTGTCAAATTGAAATACCACTTTATTTCTTCACAATGAGAAATTAGTACCAAAGGGAATGTATAAAGTCCATCTAATCATTGTTTTCTGACCCTGTACACATTTTTATGGATAATCTATTAAAGTGTACCTAAAAACAAGTAAAACCCAGCTCATTTGGTTAAACAAAAAGAGAATTTATTAACTCAAGAGCTCAAAAGGTCTGTGGTAGGGAGTGTTTCAGGTAAGGCCTGATCCAGCAGTTTAAGGCTGTCATCAAAGAATAAGTTTCTTTCCATATATTCACTCTATTTTCCATAATATTGAGACCCTCCTAGGATTACTTCTTCTCATGGTTACAAAGTGGCTGCTTACAGCAATAAGATGTATGCACCTTTTTTTTTAAATTCAACTTCAGTAAAATAAGGATGGCTTCTTTCTGTCTAACTTTCAAAGTTCTTAAACTTCACTTTGATTGGGCCAACTTAGGTAGGTACCTGTCCATTAATTAATTACTATAGCCAGAGGATTGGTTTTGGCCTAGGTCAGTGTCCATAGCCAAGTCAATGGCTGTGACAAAGAGTATGGGCCTATTAAAATAACATTGTTATTTAAAATAGCATTGTTCACAGAGCTAGAACAAACAATCCTAAAATTTGTATGGAACCAGAAAAGACCCAGAACAGCCAAAGCAATCTTGAAAAAGAAAACCAAAGCTGGAGGCATCACAATCCCAGACTTCAAGGCATATTACAAAGCTGTAATTATCAAGACAGTATGGTATTGGCACAAGAACAGACACTCAGATCAATGGAACACAATAGAGAACCCAGAAATGGACCCACAAATGTATGGCCAACTAATCTTTGACAAAGCAGGAAAGAATATCCAATGGAATAAAGACAGTCTCTTCAGCAAGTGATGCTGGGTAAACTGGACAGCAACATGCAGAAAAATGAAGCTGGACCACTTTCTTACACCATACACAAAAATAAACTCAAAATGGATGAAAGACCTAAATGTAAGACAGGAAGCCATCAAATTCTCAGAGGAGAAAGCAGGCAAAAACCTTTTTGACCTCGGCCACAGCAACTGCTTACTCAACATGTCCTTGGAGGCAAGAGAAACAAAAGCAAAAATGAACTACCGGAACCTCATCAAAATAAAAATCTTCTGCACAGTGAAGGAAACAATTGGCAAAACTGAAAGGCAATTGACAGAATGGTAGAAAATATTTTCAAATGACATATCAGATAAACGGTTAGTATCTAAAATCCATAAAGAACTTATCAAACTCAACACCCCCAAAAATGGTAATCCAGTGAAGAAATGGGCACAAGACATGAATAGACACTTATCCAAAGAAGACATCCAGATGGCCAACCGACACATGAAAAAATGTTCAACATCACTCATCATCAGGCAAATACAAATCAAAACCGCAATGAGATACCACCTTACACCTGTCAGAATGGCTAAAATTAACAACCCAGGCAACGACGGATGTTGGCGAGGATGCAGAGAAAGAGGAACACTTTTGTCATGCTGGTGGGAACGCAAACTGGTGCAGCCAGTCCGGAAAACAGTGTGGAGGTTCCTCAAAAAATTAAAAATTGAACTACCCTATGACCAAGCAATTACACTATTAGGTATTTACCCAAGAGATACTTGTGTGCTGTTTCGAAGGGACACATGCACCCCAATGTTGATAGCAGTGCTATGGACAATAGCCAAAGTATGGAAAGAGCCCAAATGTCCATCAACGGATGAATGGATAAAGAATATGTGGTATATGTATACAATGGAGCATTACTCAGCAATCAAAAAGAATGAAATCTTGCCATTTGCAACTATGTGGATGGAACTGGAGGGTATTATGCTATGTGAAATTAGTCAGTCAGAGAAAGACAAATACCATATGACTTCACTCATATGAGGAATTTAAGATACTAAACAGATGAACATAAAGAAAGGGAAGCAAAAATAATACAAAAACAGGGAGGGGGGCAAAACAGAAGAGACTCTTAATATAGAGAACAAACAGACGGTTACTGGAGGGGTTGTGGGAGGAGGAATGGGCTAAATATGTAAGGAGCATTAAGGAATCTACTCCTGAAATCATATGCTAACTAACTTGGATGTAAATTAAACAATTAATTAATTAAATGTTTAAAAAAGAGTATGGGTTCCTGAGAATTGGTTTATGGTTCACCTCTGGAGTTAAGGGAGGTCAATACCCCCCAAACTGTGACACAATGCTGTACAGTGTAAATGGGATGGGATGGATGCTGGGAGAGGAGGCAACTAATTGGATCTACTGTGAGAAACCATAACATGATCAGAGGATTGCTTTGTGAACATGGAATTGGAATGAAGAAAACCAGATACACAAGTGCTTAATGGTATCAAGGTAGATAGCACGATTTACCCAACTTTCCACATGGATTTCCTTGCCAAGCATTCTAGAAAATCTCCTACCTTCTGAGTCTATCAATGTACCTTAAGAATGAATGGAACAAAGAGACAAATACTGTATGACTCCAGTGACATGAGGTACCTAGAGTAAGCACAATCACAGAGGCAGAAAGAACAGTGGCTGTCAGGGGCGGATAAAAGGGAATGGGGAGCTATTCTTTAATGGGTATAGAGTTTCAGTTTGCAAGATGAAAATAATTCTGGAGACAGATGGTGGTGATGGTTGCACAACAGTATGAATGTATCTAATACCACTGAACCACGCACTCAAAAATGGGAAAGATGTAAACTTGATGTTGCCTGTATTTTACACAATTTTTTTAAAAAAAGGAATAAATGGATCTACCAGATGAGTTATGAGTATATCTTGCAGGCCTTGGCGTTGAATCTAAGCATCTCCACTCTAAAGTGTTATAAGCTTGTTTTTAAGTCAAATTATAAAAAAAAAAAAGTATAAAGTATTTTTCTGTTGCAAAAGAGATAGGGTCAAACACCACAATGACACACAGTGATGAAAATATCAACATTTGGGCTCAAGGAACATGTTGGAGGCAGTCCCCTAGTCTCCGGCCATCCCAAAATTTAAGCTAGGTGTGTCCTCCTTAAACTGGCACAGCTGGAGACCATTTAAGTCGTGTTCTAGGATAAAGACCTCCCCAGTGCTCTGCCACCCCATACCACAAGAGCCTTGCCAGTGTGAAAAACCCTGTACACTCAGAGGCCATCTTCTGTGAAGTTCACATTACGTGCATTGGTGCCAACCAGTACAATCTCTGGCTCTCTCTGCAGGGCCAGCTCGTTACTGGACTACCTGAGAGAAAGTGACTGGAGGTGTCCACCAGAGAAACTGGCTTGTCTCCCCTCATAATTCTACATCCAAGGGAGGAAGCTCCCTGTAGTCCCCAAGTACAGACTGAAAACACTGATTGCATTTCAGAAACAAAATAACAGCACAGAGGAAAACAGATCATTGGTAGCTAAAGCAGCACCTCCAGGGGCCTGGAAAAAGAGCTGGTGGCGTCAGAGCGGGTAAAGGATGAAGGAAGTGTACAGAGTGTGAGTGCCTGATAAGGTTTGTAAGCCAAGCAACCTGAGCGTGAGTAACGGTGCTCTGCAGAGCTCTTTAGTACATTTACTTTGATTTCTTTACACCACGCGATTCCTGCATATCTGATCATTGAACTCTAGAGCATCCATGCACGTACTCCGCTGATGTGGCCCAACGGCAACCACAGATAGTCCCTTCAAAGAATATTTCTAACTGAAGGATACATTTACAATTAAAGAATAACTATTTCTTAAGACTTAGTGATTCCTATAGAATTAAATACCATCCTCTCTAATGGTGGATTAGCATTTCCTAAAGAAAGGAGCAAGTCTACAGAGAAATGTGAGACATAAGCTAGTGATATGCTTGTGCTTTAGGTAGGTTTCATAGTGAGTGAGAAGCTTAACACACCTATTCTTAGTGGGGTTATATATTATTATTTGTGGCATGGTAATAGTGTTTTGGGCATCTGTTAAGTGCAGGACACTGTGGCAAACTCTGTATACACATGGGCTCCTCTAACCCTTAAAACACTGTAAGGTCAGTATCATTCCCAGTCTACAGACAAAGAAATCAAACTCGAAGTATTTAGTAACTTGTTTGGGATCACATAGTTAAGAAACAGTAGATCTATGGTTCAAACTAAGATCTGTCTGAATTCACCCCCCCCCCCAAAACAAAACAAAAAAAACAAAACTCATACTCGTAATGATCATGGTTAAACAGACATCTGTCTTCGTTGGACCAAAGAAGCTTTGGTGGGCATCCCCATACTTTGAGTACTTCCCTCAGAGGCACCTAGACGAAGCTGGATGTTAGAAAAACAAAATCTATCCTTTAGGCAAAACAGACACCAAAATTTGAAGTTCCATAAAGTTCACTATGAGTGGTGGTAGCCTGTCTCATCAGGAGAGAAAATGGAAATTGTACTCCTGAGTAATAAGTGAGTTCCCCTGTTTTCAATCTTGCTTGTGAAGCCTGCTTCAAAGGACTACTGCTGGCACAGCATCAAGATTAAGCAGGGGTTAGCAGACCCAGGTTCAAATTCAAATTCTATCACTGGATAGCTTGGTCAAGTTACTTAATTCCTGGAGCCTCAGTTTTCTCATCTATAAAATGGGCAGCAGAATAATGTAAAATTATTAGCTTCCTTTGAATGTTAGCTATTTGAATAAGCTTGCCATTGTGATTTTAATTTTCATTTCTCTAATGACTGATGATGTTAAATATCTTTTCATGTGTTTGTTTGCCACTGTATATCTTCCTTAGCAAATTATCTATTGAAATCTTATACTCATTTTTAAAAATTGGGTTATTGTTCTTCTTAGTATTAAGTTTTGAGAGTTTTCTAAAAATAAGTTCTGGATACATACCAAGTGGAGGTGAGGATATGGAACTGCTGGAACTCTCCTACATTGCTGGTGGGAATGTAACACATGCAACAACCACTTTGGAAAACTGCTTGGCAGGTTCTGAAAAAATTAAATATACACTTAGAATATGACCCAGCCATTCTAGTCCTAGGTTTTTACCCAAGAAAAGTGAAAACACATACCTAAGCAAAGACTTGTGCCTGAATTTTCATAGCAAGTTTATTGGTAAGAGCTCCAAACCAGAAGCAACATAAATGCCCATGAAGAAGTGAATGGATAAACAAACTGTGGTATATCCATACAATGGAATGTTACATGCCTTGAAAAAGAATGAAGCACTGATGCAAGCTACAACATAGATGAATCTCAAAATAATTATACCAAGTGAAAAAAAAACAGACAAGAAGGAGCACATATTATATGATCCCATTTATACACAATTCTGGAAAATGCAAATTAATCTACAGCGACAGAAGCAGATCAGTGATTGGCTGGGAACAGGTAGAGGAGCACAGAGAGGTAGGAGAGGGGGAATACAGAGGAGCACAAAGAAACTTTCAAGGATGATGGATATATTCGTTATTTTCATCACAGTTATAGTTTTCCTGATAAATAGATATAATATATAACATAAATATAATTGTATATAATTTTGTGTATATATGAAAATACATCCATTTGTACATTCTAGATAGGTATAGTTTATTATATGACAATTACACCTCATTAGAGCCTTAAAAATTTACTAGCTCCTAATATTCCCCTTGCCTTGGGAATTGACCCTGATACAGACAAGGGTCCTCTAGCAATCATGGACCCTACCTTCCTGGCCAGAGCTCATTCATCTGACACTACAGGTCACTAAAAATGAGAAATATGGATGTCAGTGTTCTAGAGAAGTCCATAATTGTCCTTTTCTGAGGGCCCTGGAGTTGCCTGGCTCTGGCTCATCCAAAGACTGGTTATTTTAACTCTTAGATGCCAGGACCCGGGTGTCCTATCAATAAATTCCTTTCATGGGAGCTAGCTGGAGTTGGTTTCTGTTTTCTGCAACCCTGGGGAAGAAAAGAAATTGACACTTAACTCATCGCATTGATATTTCTTATGCTCTCTATCACAAATAGCCACAGTGCTATTGTTTTTATTTTAATTTTTAAGAAATTGTTAATGTTTTATTATTTATTTTTGGGAATGAGAGAAACAGAGCACGAGTGGGGGAGGGGCAGAGAGAGAGGGAAACACAGAATCTGAAGCAGGATCCAGGCTCTAAGCTGTCAGCGCATTGCCCGGTGCAGGGCTCAAACTCACAGACCGCGAGACGATGACCTGAGTTGAAGTCAGACATTTAACGGACGAGCCACCCAGGTGCCCCAACCACAACGCTATTTTAAAAGTAGGGTGTTTGGGGCACCTGGGTGGCGCAGTCGGTTAAGCGTCCGACTTCAGCCAGGTCACGATCTCGCGGTCCATGAGTTCGAGCCCCGCGTCCGGCTCTGGGCTGACGGCTCAGAGCCTGGAGCCTGTTTCCGATTCTGTGTCTCCCTCTCTCTCTGCCCCTCCCCCGTTCATGCTCTGTCTCTCTCTGTCCCAAAAATAAATAAAAGTTGAAAAAAAAAAATTAAAAAAAAAAATAGTTTAAAAAAAAAAAGTAGGGTGTTCAACTGGCTCCATGAGTCATTCATTCATCTCTTCATTTAACAAGCTTTTATTTGATGGCATACTATGTGCCCAGTGCACTGCACCAAACATTTTCACATCTTGTTCAAATTATATAACAGCCTGTATAACGATCTCATCTTTACAGTTGAGAAGCTCAGGTTCAGAGGGGCTCAGTTACTTGCTTAAAGCTGAGAATCCCTAGTAGGCATTAGATCCTACCTGCTAGGATTTGAGCCCAGGCTGTCTAACTTCAGAGGCCATCCTTTTCATTACTTGTGCTCTGTTCCCTGGTTGTAGTAAGCCCTGACATCAACAATGTGCTCCAGTGTCTAGTCACCATGGCTAGTGCCTGTAGGAGCCAGGGGTCCCAATATGCTTCCCTGAAATTCTCGTGGCCAACAACAGTGTCAGCTGATGGCCGCTCCTGGCCTCATCCCCTCTGCAAGCCGTAGTGTCCTGGGAACGGATGAATTATCTATTCCAGAAGGCAGGGACAGTCAGGGGATCCTTTTTCCCTGGTGTTGCGTTCTGTTACTGAGTAATGAAACTGACTCCTCAGCAACAAATAAGCAGCAAAATCCTGAAAATAAAAATGGTCCTCCAGAACTACAGGGGATGTCCAATGCACGGCGCCTTTGGCCACAAATCAAAAGATAATGGGGCTAGGATATTCTTCCTGAGAGCCCATGGGAACTTTGCACACTTACAAAAAGCTCAGGTTTGAAGCTGCATTTTTACACCGTTGCCGGAAACACCCCTAATAATTTTGGGCACACGGGTTCAAGTTAAAGCCAGAGACCTCATGATACTTTGTTTTCCTCAGGGAAGGCAGTCTACCAGAGTAAGAGAAGATTTTCATTTTCAATTTTAGAGATTTCAGTGTAGTTTAAATGTGTTGCTCTTGAATTTAAAAATACAATAAAAGATGTCTCAATAAAAAAAATAATAAAAGGGGAAAATCCATAGATATTCACATTATATATTCTTCCTTGTCATCACCCTGCAGAAATATGAAAACTGCCCAGAGCTCATGTGCACTGCAAATCATCACAGAGACATTTTTAAGAGCAAAAATGGACACGAGCATTCAATAACCTGGTAAGGTGAACATAGCTTTTGTTATCATATCAATATGATAAAAAATTATACACACATTAAATATATTTTCAAACAGTAACTAATAACATAGAGCAATATTTATGATTTGTTAAATGATAAAACTAGAGTACCAAAACAGGTATGTAGTTTGATCCTGATGTGTGTGGTTATGTGCACGCTGTCAGCAAGAAATGTACCAAAATATTAACAGCAGTGATATCTGAGTACGGGTAAAATGCTTTCCTTCTTACTTTTATATAGTATCATTATTAAAACATATATATGCTAAGTGTAATGTTGTACTGTCAACAGATTGGACCCTGAAACGGAAAAAGCATATTAATGGAAAAACTTATGAAATTGGAATAAAATCTGTACTTTAGTTAATAGTAAATGTACCAGCGGTAATATCTTAGGTCGATAGTTGTACCATAATTATGTAAGATGTTAACATCACGGAAAGCTGAGTGTATCTTTGTACAATCATTGCAACTCTTTTATAAATATAAAATTATTTTTTGAAATACAAAGCTTTTCAAAATACATATATGGCCAGACAAGAGGAACAACAGTGACAGACAAGCCATTCTTTTCGGTCAGGACTGCATAATTTAGTAAGTATCAAATGTTTTCTTTTCCAGGTGTATCTTATTCTTGCATCTGGACTGTAGCACTGCCCAGTGATACCCCGTGCATCTCCGTATCCCCAAGAGAGCTCTTAAACCAGTGCTGGGCTAAGGATGTGCAAACAAGATCAACAGGCTCACTGATGAGCATACTTGTCCTGAGAAAAAAGTCACTAAAAGGGACACACACACAAAAAAACAGCGTTATGCTGCTTTTCTCATTTTTGCAAGTGCTTATAGCTCATTTCCAAGTGCGTTTTAGATGAATAGAAAACATTAACAAACTAATTAGTTCGAACCATATGAAATTGCATTTTTAGCTAAAGATGTCCCATATCTCCATTCATATGGTTCAACTTAAATAATAAGTATTTTACATTAGTCACTGAGGGAGGGCATCAGGGGTAATACCTTATAAGTAACACTATACACTTTTATGCAATTTTTATTTCCATGAGCTCCTCTCCTAATAGGGCTATCTTATGATCTCAACTCATGTGCTTTCTTCTTCCCCAAAAGTTACGAGTGATAAAATTCTCCCCAGTGGCTTGGGATTAATTTCTAAAACGCCAACACATGTCACGCCACACCGATGTGCCCTGATTGGCTGTGAGATATGTAGCAAGTGACTCATTACAATTTTTTTAAAAAACTCCAAATCTATAATTGGTTCATCTTTTGCTTTTTAATATAAATTAGAACAGATTTGAGATAATCTTTCTAACAGCCTTACATTCACACTCACCCACTCACTTGCATCCCCAAACAGTTTCTCAAGTCAGGGAGAAAGAAGTGCAGGGAGAGGCAGGGTCCTGGGAGCCACGTTCACTGGCTGTCTGGGTTCTCGTGGCACACAGCCACAGAGCATCAGCCCGTGTGTGCCTGCAGACAAAAGGAGGCTGGCAACCACCGTCACAAAGGCTTAGGCTTAGCAACTGCCGTGTGTTCCAAAGTCAGAACACAAGAGTCCATTTGTGTCACCACAAATAAGAAGTTTATGTGGCACGTATACGCAACCTGACATCGGTAAGGATATCTCTTGTGCTATGGCCACATTCATTGAAAGAGATGCTCTTCAAACTTGTTTTTTTTAATTTTTTTTAATGTTTCATTTATTTTTGAAAGAGAGAGAGAGACAGAGCACAAGCGGGGGAGGGGCATAGAGAGGGAGACACAAAATCTGAAGCAGGCTCCAGACTCTGAGCTGTCAGCACACAGCCTGACGTGGAGCTCGAACCTGCAAACCCCAAGATCATGACCTGAGCCGAAGTTGGATGCTTAACTGACTGAGTCACCCAGGTGCCTCTATACTTGTTTTTTTGTTGTTTTTTTAATTAGGGAATGCTTTTCCTTCAAGCACAATCTTACAATTTATTCATTTATACAAAAATTCGTCCTGAGTACCTATGGTATACCAGAAGAGCTACACTACAGGAATTAATAAAACAGATGCTGTCTCCATGCACAAGAAATTAGTTGTGGAGACAATCAGTCAGGCAAAGACTACATAAAGAATTATAAAGTCCAAAGTGTCACGAAATAGATGAACAGGACATCGGGCAAGGGGGGAGTCTAATCAGATGAGGCGATCATGGAGCATTTCTCTGAGGCTGTTAAGTTTAAGCTGACACCTAAAAGATGAGGAGAGGCCAGCCAGGCAAGGAACAAGGACACATGAGGCAGACGACAGTTTTGAGGTTGACAAACGAAAATGTGGACTGGCGCCGATTTGCAGAACCATGCAATTTCTCCCTGGCAATGATCAGCAGTCCAGGTGAACAACACAGAGGGCCTATTTTGGAATGACACAGAATTGGAAATTGGCAGTGGGTGTCACTGAGGGTCTAGGAGGTGGGGGAGATGAAAGTACTTTGAGAAATATGAAAATGTTAACATCCTGCAAGAGATCAGAGAGACCCAGTATTTACCAACGCAGACACTTTTTGTTTTTTTCTCAGAACTCTGCCATTCTTGCAGAGATCTGAATGCCTCTGACCCTTCCTAGGGACTCGGAAATGTCGAGCAGATTTCACTAAAATCTGGAGGTGGCTGGAAGAGAAGTGAAAGTTCCCATCATCAGGATTATATCATTTCTTAGAAGACAGCCATCATCCATATATCAACAAATGGAGCCTAAGGCAGCCCTTTCTCCAGCACTTTTCTCTGATTCCATCCCCCAACTCAGGGAATAGTGTAAAATCTGTGCTAACTTGCCATGTCCCACATATTATCCGCCATTAACATAAATCAAGGTTTCGTGTTTGTAATTTACGTTTCAGCACTTAGAGAATACCTTGCTAGTTATTTTACACCAATAAATCAAACCAAAACTTTGTTAATAAAATATTAGAAGTGTCATAAGACCTCTGATTTATTTCAAGATGTCTAACATTCTTGATCTCCATTTATTTCAAGTTTTAAGAAGAAAAATGGTTAGCTGGATCATCCTGCTCTTATTTTAATTCTTTAATTTAGGAGATTACATCTCAGCTCCAAAACCATTTTTAATAATGAGATATGCAATTTTTAACTGCTGATGTTTTTAAAAGAATAAACATGATTAAGATTAATTCCTGCAGTCCCAGATATACTCAAATAATGGATTAGTCTGTATAGCACATTTGATTCATGTCTGATAGTCAAGCTTTTTTATTTTAGTTGCATCCATATACACAGAAGTTTACTCCTTTGTTTGCTTAGAAGCCAGAATTGCTTATGCCATAGGAGAAAATGAATATAGACTGGGCACTCCTGGGTAGGACATTCCAGTTCCCCAGATTACTAGTTGTACATATTCACAAGGAAAGAGTAGGAGACAGCAAGGTAACATGATAAAACAAAGAGCAAATGATATCCATGGATAACAGAAAGGTTCTTTTCAAAAGTAGACTGACAGAAGATAAGAATTAAATAGATGAGAAAAAAATAAGTGAAGAGGGGAGCAGAAAACTTTTGGAGGTGATCAACAGCTTTATGGCATAGATTGTGGTGATGGTTTCACAGGCAGACACTTATCTCCAAACTCAAGTTGCGTACATTAAATATGTACAGTTTTTTTTTTTACATGTCAGTCATTCTACAATAAAGTGTTTTTGTAACAACAACAAAGAAGCAAGAGAATTAAATAAGTGGAAGGCACTGAAAAGAAAAGACAAAATTTGGATAAGCACACAGAAGAAGAATGGAAGGGAGATGTTCCTGTTCTAGCAAAGACTTATGTCCACACCTGATTTCAAGGCAAAAATGGATTATGCATGGTTGGTGCCAACTTATTTATATTTCCCATTGGAAAGTGTGAGGGGCAAATTTTTGTTGTTGACCTTGGAAATAGTTACCAGCATCCTTCATTTACTACTTGAATGATTTTTGTCCTCCCTGCATTAGTGAACACATACAGTTTCGATGCTGATGGAAAGTCAGGCAGAACGATATAATGGAGCTGGTCACTGTTTTTGCAATTTCAAAATGACCAGAAAAAGGATTTACACATATCTGACATCATCTTGGAGGGCCTTACCACATTGATTCTTTGGTATTTGCCAAATAATACTACTAAGTGACAATGTTGAACATAAAACTAACATTTATTGTAAAATGAGAAATAATCCATGATAAGAAGTTTTTTTAAAAAAAATGCAAAAGAGTCAGGGCGCCTGGGTAGTCAGTCATCCCAACTTCAGTTCAGGTCATGATGTTGAGGTTCGTGGTTTCGAGCCCTGCATCGGGCTCTGTGCTGACAGCTCAGAGCCTGGAGCCTGCTTCAGATTCTGCGCCTCCCTCTCTCTCTACACCTCCCCTGCTCACACTCTGTCTCTCTCTCTCAGAAAATGAATAAACAAAAAAAAATTTTTTTTAATAAAATAAAGATGCAAAAGAGAGCTAGTAATTCCTAAGGTCATTCCTTCTTAGTATTGACTAGACGTAACAACTGGGGAGGGGGAAACTTGAGTATATCAGGGGAAAAAACTTGACTATGCTCAGCAACTAACAGCCATTTGCTCTAGAAAAACTCAGGAGCTTCATTCAGTTTTATCATGTACAAGGTAAGAGTATTAAACAGTGTGATCTCTTAGGGCATACTATGATTGACTCCACCCGCCATGATACTATGGCCTTCCATTGAGTTCAGATCCTTAAAATAGATTTCCAACTTCCAAGTATGCTTAACTGACAAATTACTGGCTTGTCTAAGAAAACAGTACCCTTTCTAGCCTAGGTCTTGCTACCCCTGAGAAATACTAAATACTAACATTTAAAGGGATCCGTAGATTAGTTATTTATATAAACTCAAGATTAGAGCAACATCTTCCTTTCAATTTTACTTCTTTTCCTTACGTGATTTGTTCAGAACCAAAAGAGGTAGGACACTGTTTTCTCCTCTCATTGATGGCAATTTTCCAACAGGGCACACACATTACTCACTGTAATCACACTACTATTTGCACACACATTATGGAACTATCAAAGAGTAATAAGAATCATATAGTCAAAGAACAGATGCTGGAAATAGACTGCAGAGGACCCAAGTGTCCATTTTTAAAGCTCTAAATATTTTAAAGGTTAATTAAGAAAGAGAAAGGATTGTTTGCTATGCCCAAAGAGGCACATGTGGCGACAATTAAGAAAAAGAAAGAAGAGGATTCTCAGTAATACCTAATACACACCAGAGTCATTTCTTAAGAAACCTAAATAGGAAAAAACAGTTAATGCTTAAACTTAACAGGGGAAAGACCAAGTTGCCAAAAATAATTTTAAACAATGATTTACAGGATTAGATGACCTAATGTTGAATCTTCCCCCCCCCCCCCCCCCCATTTTCAGATTCTCAATTTCTGCGACTGACCTTCCAGGGAGGCTCCCTGGATCATACAGTGCTAGTGAATAAAACAAATGAGCAACGAGAAGCTAAAAGAATGAAGAAAGGCTATGTATTCCTACAACTCAAGTTCAAAATTCAGTCTCCAGTCCACAGCCTGCCTGATAAGATAAAAGAAAAACATTCAGATCCTTGAATTTAATCCCCAAAGAAAAGTCACCCCATTAGATAAAGCACCACACAGCCCTCCTCTCTCTGAGGCTATTGTCATGAGCTGTTTCCACCCATGTTTCCATTAACACAGTAACATAACTGCCTTTGGCATATGTTTGAGAAATGTAATAGCACCTCGTCTGCATTTCTAGTTGCAGGGATGATAGAGAGGGTTGCTGTGGGACCTTATGTCTTCTTGCCCAGTAATGCTATGGCTTTACCTATGGAGTGTAAAGATGTAGTTGGTTGGAACAGTTGGGCAAACCAGGATGTGGAAGATCTCACTTTGCCTAATGACCTAAAGGGTAAGCTACACATGCCTTATAATTTCCTGGGACCAGAAAGAAAGGAGCAATCACTCTGCCTCTCCCAATTCCTGAACAATTATGGGAATCTCAGACCTTGGACATGTCTTTGTTCTGTTTGGTGGCACTCTGGATATTTATTATGTG
Source organism: Felis catus (assembly GCF_018350175.1). Classification (NCBI taxonomy): domain Eukaryota; kingdom Metazoa; phylum Chordata; class Mammalia; order Carnivora; family Felidae; genus Felis; species Felis catus. The sequence continues at coordinate 50,061,241 of NC_058380.1, forward strand.
TGGCCCTGAAGAGGCCCTCAAACACTATCTAAAAATAGAAGGAGGAGGAGTGCCTGGGTGGCTCAACCAGTTAAGCATCTACCTCTTGATTTCAGCTCAGGTCATGATATCATGGTCGTGAGATCAAGCCCCATGTCAGGCTCTGCACTGGGTGTAGAGCCTGCTTAAGATTCTCTCTCCGCCCCTCCCCCACACTATAAATAAATAAATAAAACAAGGAGGAATGTGTTCTAGGGAGAAAAGCAAGTGTCCTACTCTTCTGTTCTAGACCAGGGATTCAGTATGGTGGAACCAAACTCATTAGAACTTAGTGGTTTATGATGATGGTGTTTCACATTAATTAACACTTTAATTAAAAGAATTAATTAATTCTTTTCTTAAGAAAAAGAAACCTCAAACTGCCCTAAGCTCAAAGAGGATAGAGGCATAAAGACAGGTGTAGGTCTCAACCCTTCTCTAACATGTAAAGGCATCATTATGATACTCATGCCTGATCTACTTGGACTTAATCTGTGAAACAGAACGTTCAGTGTCTACAGTTGAGGCATCCTTCCTCAATTCTCAATTATTTCTCTTTCAAATCCAGGTTTTTCTTGGACCACTAAATGCTTTCAAAAGTATCTCAGGCAATTCCTAGTTTTCTAGTAAGGTTGAAAGGACTATAAGGAAATTGGTTAATGTTAACACTGGGTCCAGTACCTGGGGCAGAAGAGACTGGGATTAGCAGGGATCCAGTTATATGTACCTGACATGAATGGGCTTGTATATGAATAAACTGCCTGTTACAAGAGGCTTTTTGGCAGAACAAGAAAGAAAAGAAGCTTATGATGTAGTAAAATGTTCTAAGAGGTATGCTAAGTTTGACCTCAAAGTGAAAAGGACCGCACTTACAAAGTATTCTTTCTTAAGAATTGAACCACCATCTGGGAATGCAAGCTGGTGCAGCCACTCTGGAAAACAGTATGGAGGTTCCTCAAAAAACTAAAAATAGACCCTACGACCCAGCAGTTGCACTACTAGGCATTTATCCACGGGATACAGGTGTGCTGTTTCGAAGGTGTGCACCCCCGTGTTTATAGCAGCACTATCAACAATAGCCTAAGTATGGCAAGAGCCCAAATGTCCATCAGTGTTTGGATGGATAAAGAAGATGCAGCATATATGTACAATGGAGTATAACTCACCAATCAAAAAGAATGAAATCTTGTCATTTGCCACTACGTGGATGGAACTGGAGGGTATTATGCTAAGTGAAATTAGTCAGTCAGAGAAAGAAAAAAATCATATGACTTCACTCATATGAGGACTTTAAGAGACAAAACAGATGAACATAAGAGAAGGGAAACAAAAATAATATAAAAACAGGGAGGGGGACAAAACAGAAGAAACTCATAAATATGGAGAATAAACTGAGGGTTACTGGAGGGGTTGTGGGAGGGGGTATGGGCTACACGGGTAAGGGGCACTAAGGAATCTACTCCTGAAATCATTATTGCACTATATGCTAACTAATTTGGATGTAAATTTTAAAAAACAAAAAAATAAAATAAAATAAAAAAGAATTGAACCACCATCTTATTAAGCTCTCACATCTATCAGTTAAAACAAATATAGTAGATATATATGGTAGTTAAAAGCTACCTTGAAGAAAGAACCAACCTTAGATCATTGGACATTCTACAGAAATTCTGACATCATCTCTCCAACAAACTGATGGCATTAAATGTATGTGTGTGTGTGTCATTTAGAATGAATAAAACTTTAATGATGTAACAACCAACTGGACTGTATTTGGATCCTAACTTGAACAAACCAAGTGTGAAAAGTCACTCTGATGATAATCAGGGAAGTTTAAACATAGACTTCTAGATGACACTGGGGAAAGTCCTCATCAGTTACAAGTCTATCCTGACACAAAATGACAAATTTAATGTTCTCAAGAAAAAAGTGGGGGAGTAACTGAGACACCATGAGCAAAATGTTAATTATTATTGAAGCGGCATAACAGATAAAGGCAGGTCCCTTCTAGTCTCTTGTGAGTATTTCAAAATTTCCACAATAAAATAGTTTTTAAAAGCCAATGTATTACCATTAATCTTAAGAAGTATACAAATATCATTATTTTTTTATTTTTTTTAATGTTTTTTTTTTTATTTATTTTTGAGACAGAGAGAGACAAAGCATGAGCAGGGGAGGGGCAGAGAGAGGGGGAGACACAGAATCTGAAGCAGGCTCCAGGCTCTGAGCTGTCAGCACAGAGCCCGACATGGGGCTTGAACCCACGGAGTGTGAGATCATGACCTGAGCTGAAGTCCGACGCTCAACAGACTGAACCACCCAGGCGCCCCCATAAATATCATTATTATAACATAATTGATCACAGCGCAAAATGGAAATAACCTCAATGCTCTGCATCAGGAAAACACTCTTTAAAAACTATGATAAGCCAATCTGACAAAAATTATGCAGCCTTTAAGATGACAATGAGGACAAGGGGCACCTGGGTGGCTCAGTCGGTTGAGCATCCGGCTTTGGCTCAAGTTGTGATCTCATGAACCGTGAGTTCAAGCCCCACGTCAGGCTCTGTGCTGACAGATCAGAGCCTGGAGGCTGCTTTGGATTCTGTGTCTCCCTCTCTCTCCTCCCTCCCCTGCTCATGCTCTCTCTCACTCTCTCTCAAAAATAAATAAACATTAAAAAAAAAAAAGATGACAATGAGGACAAAAGCAACAAAGAAAGTGCCTATAGGATTATTTTTAGAAAAAGGACTATATTCATATTATGATCCTAACTCTTTAAAATATGTGTGAAGATAAACGGAGTAGAAAAGTATATAATAAAAATAAAATAGCAAGTTGATATGTTGTAAAGTGTGGTGGAATGTTTTTCTTTTTGGCGATACAACATTGTTTCTGAAACACATAGACACATAAAGAGCTGATGTGAACAAAACAACAAAAATTGATCTGGGCCTCCATATGCTGAAATGTAACACAGTGCAGCAGAAATAGCACCGGCTTTGGAAATGGACAATCTGGGCGAGTTATTTAAACAATCTGAGAATTGGTTTCCTCACCTCCAAAATTAACATAAAATGTCTACCCTTGGGAACGCCGCAAGGACAGTGATGTGATTAAATATCTATCACAATTACCTGGCAGCAGTAAACTTTCTATGATCAGCACTTATCACTATTGTCATATTAAAGGTGGGGGCATTCTGAAAAAGAGAAGAAAGGAGGTGTGCTGATGGGGAAGCGGCTGCAGATTTTTATGGTAATATGGCTTCTTCACAAAAAAAATGAAGACAGGGCAAAATGCAAAGAGGCCGTCAAACCTTACCTGGGCCAGCTGGAGGTAAGGGCTAGCTGGAGAGGTGATAAGGCTTGTCTGGTGTCATGAAGCGGAGGTGGGCAGGGGCGAGGTGAATAGGGTCCCCCTCTAGAAGAATGGGAGAGCCATGTAATACCGTGTTTAAAGAATCCTGCAGCTTCAGGGCAAAACTTACCAGGTCTAGAGGAAGGAGAAGAAGAGCATGAATGGAGGAAACTAAGAAAAAGGACCTAGAGGACTGATAGGGTATAAGAAATGTTTAGGTGCCTTTTTATGGGGCTAGAGAGATGGGCCATAAATCAATTGTAATTGTATGATGGATGACAGGGTTTCAGAGATTGAATGACCTGAAATTCATGTAAAATGATCTCCTCCCCTGTCTCCATTCTACAAAAAGAGAAAATTACATCCAGAAAGGGGAGGCTCCAGGTACTATAGTCAGGTTCTATGGAAAACTCTGTCTAGAACTCTGCCAGAGAACTGGTTGTACCTCATTATGCCATCCTCCAAGATGGTTTGTCCCATGATCACCAAATCAATTCTTTCATCCATATTTCTTTCTTACTTTCTCCCTCCCTCCCTTCCTTTTCTTCCTTCCTTCCTCTCTTTCTTTCTTTCTTTCTTTCTTTCTTTCTTTCTTTCTTTTTCTTTCTTTCTTTTTCTTTTTCTTCCTTTCTTTCTCTTTCTTTCTTTCTTTCTTTCTTTCTTTCTTTCTTTCTTTCTTTCTTTCTTTCTTTCTTTCTTTCTTTCTTTCTTTCTTTTTCCTTTCTTTCTGTTAGAAAGAGAGAGAGAGCATAACCAAGGAAAGAGGCAGAGAGAGAGGGAAAGAGAGAGAATCCCAAGCAGACTTAGCACTGTCAGCACAGAGCCTGACACAGGGCTTGATATCACAACCCGGGGATCATGATCTGAGCTGAAATCATGATCTGACTCTGACACTTGACTGAGCCACCTAGACGCCCCCTACCCATATTTCTTAAATATATGTTGCTCTCCATGTCTTAGAATGAACAGTAAAATACAAGCTCTTATTCTTTTCACTAATCTCTTTCACATCAAAAGCTCCCTACTAACTTCAAATTATCTTGTTGCATGTAACAAAAGAGAATGTATTGAACATTTGTCCAGTAAATGCTCTGTCGGCACCCACTATGGCCAGGCATATAAAGATGAACGGCACAGACCCCGTGGTCAAGGAGCCGACAATCCAAAGAAGACAAACATGCTTACAAATAAGCATAATCCTCTAAGTACACTCTGTCATGGTCGATGTGCTGTGATAGTAAAGAGAATAAAACTCTTTAGACCTAGAGAGGGAGGTTAGGAAAAGGAAACTTCACTGCCAGGTGATGTGGGAAGAGAGCCGGAGACAGAATAGCTGGTCAACAGGCAGAGACAAAAGGGGGCCAGTTCCGGTCTGTGCCAGGCACAATCGCTTAGGGAAAATTACCAGAAAACATGGCAAGCACGAGGTAGAAGAGGAAGTTGGGCTGGACTTCTGCAGAGAAAAACCAGTCAGGCAAGCTGGCAGCAGAGTCAAGACCAAAGTACAAACCAACCTCTTTTAAGTTGTAAGGAGATATTTTTAAAAAGAGAGAGAGAGAAGAAATGAATTTGTCTCTGCGCTCTAACTAGGATCAGATGATTAAAAGTGAATCATCGCAGGAGCGCCTGGGTGGCTCAGTCGGTTGACTGGCTTCAGCTCAGGTCATGATCTCACGGTCTGTGAGTTCGAGCCCCGTGTCGGGCTCTGTGCTGACAGCTCGGAGTCTGGGGCCTGCTTTGGATTCTGTGTCTCCCTCTCTGTCTGCCCCTCCCCCATTCATGCTCTGTCCCTCTCTGTCTCAAAAATCAATAAACATTCAAAAAAAAAAAAAACCTGAATCATCACAAAAGAAGAAAAAAGAAAAGAAAAAGTGAATTATTGCCAGCTGAGCTGTAAGAAAACTCTAAGAACAAGACTGGTACTGGTCTCGTACAGATTCTGGCAGCTGCTACCAAACCTACTTTTGAGGGTGTTAATCCTCGGGCGACCGTACAAATTCCTGGCCAAAAAAAAATTGCTTTTTCTTCCCCCGTTTTTGGAATCCTGCCTCTTTTCTTCTGGCTTTTTCTTTCTTGCTTTAGAAATCAGGGGGCACCTGGGTGGCGCAGTCAGTTGAGCGTCCGACTTCAGCCAGGTCACGATCTCGCGGTCCGTGAGTTCGAGCCCCGCGTCAGGCTCTGGGCTGATGGCTCGGAGCCTGGAGCCTGTTTCCGATTCTGTGTCTCCCTCTCTCTCTGCCCCTCCCCCATTCATGCTCTGTCTCTCTCTGTCCCAAAAATAAAAAAAAAAAAAAAAAAAAAAAAAAAAAAAGAGAAATCAGTTGTGGTACCTAGATTAGAAATTTCAACTGGAAAATACTCAGTCTCTTGTGATGTGATCTTGCTGGTCCTCTATAGCCTCTAAGAAATGATCCTTCAAAACTGCCCGGTAATGAGGCACTGACAGACAGCCTTGGAGAAGCAGACCCTCCTTCTCTGAAGAACCACCTCTCTATGGGTGTCAAATTGTAGGGACATGTTGTTACAAGAGGGAGATATCATTATATTTTCAAATCCAAAGTCAGCTCTGAGGAAAAGTTTATGAGTGCTGCAAAATACGTTGTGAGCCACACAGGAAGGTCAGGTAAAGGTCGCTCTAGAGATGGGGCCCTCAATCCAAAGAGGAAGGAAAAAGAGCAGGAAGCCAACATTGCTTGCGGACCTCCTTCGTGCTAGGCACCACCATAAGAACTTTACATGCGTTATCTAATGTTTTGCTTTCCTCTTTTCCTTATTTCACTCAGATTTACTCTTTTTCTTTTAAGTACCTCAGAGTAGTCTGTGCACATCCTATCGTTTCTACTGAGGATGAATTTGGAGATGATTCGAGCAAGGAGACTGATGATGCCAGAATCCGGGAAAGACCTATCTCAAAACCTATCTCTTCAAATTCCCAGAATATATATTCTTTGTAAGAATTCCTACTATTTTTCAGATGACAGGGCATTTCAGGATACACACTGACAGGAACATTAGGATTTCTTAAAATACAGAGTGGGTATAAAGACTACTAAATACTCTGTGGGTTTTGCCCTGTACTGGCACATCCCTCTGCTGAAAATTAGTGCATTTTCTGAACCTGGGTGCTGATAGGAGAATGAACACAGGAAGAAGAAAGCCACATGAGGACTTCACTCTCCCACCTGACAGACTCTCTCGAGACGGCCCTGCAACCCTGCCCACTGATTCACATTCTTCTCTGCTACATGCCTGCCTGTGCCTATTAGACTATTAAAATATTAATAGGGTCTTGGTATCTGTCATTATTAATTTTAGAGACTAACAAGGACATGCTGAGCCATACTATTGATAGATTTGTAGAATATGTTAATCACAGCACTCATTACTCAGCTAAGTTATTATTTTTTCAGATGCTTTTTCTCCACTAATCATTTCTGATATTTAACAATGTATCATCTCCAACAATGCACCCTTATTTCTTAGAAGTCTATTTATATATGTATTTTATAATGTCTTTTATAGCAACAATTTATTAAACAATTGTGGGGCCCCATCACGTAATGACAAAATCTTCTGACAAATATCTAGAGAGTTCAGCTAAGAAAATGAATAGATTATTAAATCTGGCAGAAAATAATATGTGCCCGCTTTTGAAATGAGAAAGCTGAAGCAAAGAGTTAATCGACTTTCTAACAACTAACATGTATGAAGATCTAATCTTTTCTCATTTCAGAAGCTTGAGATTTACACTTGGGGTGTACATTGAACAAAGGCAGACTCAGGTATTCCCCTTAGAGCATATGACTTACATAGAATTGCAAAGGTAACTAAGAAGTCTTTTTCTTGTCACTCAAAACCTTCAACACAAATTACGTATAGAGGAAAAGAACAAATCATGTAGTCCTTAAGAAGTAATTGCAAATCCCTTCTTCAGGGAACGATTCGCATCCTTCTTCATGAGTGACTGCCATCACACACGTGTCTCTCCAGCCTTTCTATTCTCCTCGATCTCTTTCCACTATCATTTCTAAGAGATCAGTACATGAACTGCCCCCAAATGGGATGGTGGGGGCAAAATGTATCGACCACAGTCTTAAACTAGAAAGGCTTATGCAGGGGCGCCTGGGTGGCTCAGTTGGTTAAGCAACCGACTTCAGCTCAGGTCATGATCTCGCGGTCCGTGAGTTTGAGCCCTGCGTTGGGCTCTGTGCTGTTGGCTCAGGGCCTGGATCCTGCTTCAGATTCTGTGTCTCCCTCTCTCTCTACCCCTCCCCTACTTGTACCCTCTCTGTCTCTCAAAAAATGAATAAACATTAAAAAAATTTTTTTAAAGAAAGGCTTATGCATCATACCCTATTACATACAGCACAATCTATATCAAAAGGCTCCAGGTGAGTCAATGCTTATGCCATCCTTCAGATATTGTGTTACTACTTACTTACTGTAGTGTCTACACCCTCCACGAAGAGGGCGGAGGAAAGAAAGGGTGAGAAATGCAGATGGGACCTGAAAATAATCTGGTTGCATTATCACCGTTACTATTTATTAAATACCTCTTAAGGAGACTTCAGGTAGAAGTAGAAATGCTTTCAGTGTAGTGTCTGAAATATCCCCAGTTGTTCTTTATCTAAGGCTCTCTCTATCACAAATCAGATAGTGATACACCTCTTTTGAACACAACTAGCCGGGCTTTTCATGGCCCAGACTCACAAAGTGACAAGTTAAAACAGTCTTACTCCTCTGAGGCCACAACTAAAATGTAAAAGAAAACAAAACAAAAAAATAACCCAAACAAATAAACAAACAAACCTCTGGGGAAGGTGTTCTCAATTTTTAGTCTTGTGTAGTTCATGCTTAAATTGAGAATCCAGATCTTTTCTAATGACCTTGAAGAAGCTTCCAGTTTTCCAGTTGTAAAATGTAAATCTCAGCCCACTTCCCCAAAAGCATTCAATGATGAATTCTGTTAAAGAGAACATTATATGAAATGGGACACTCTGAAAAGAGGGGCTTGTAATTAACCCATGTTTCCTCACAAACTCCTTACTTTCACTCCTGTTATTAAAAATCTTCTGAAAATTAGTTCTGTCATCTTTGGTATTTAGAACATAACTGAACCGTCTTGGTGAATGAAGCCCCCTTGTGGGTTAATCCATCATTCTGAAACCAGTTATTGGTCCCCGTTACAGGGAAGGTAGAAAGTATAGTAGAAAAGACAAGAGAATGTTGACATCATAAACATCCTGAAAGGTGTTACTTTTCCACTTAACCCCTGACACAACGCCTTCTCCTGTGATCTCTTTAAGTCTCAAGTGGGTATGTAGGTGAGTGGGCCAGTGAGGGGTGGCGTGTGTGAAAAGAATGCATAATAATTCACATTTGTTCCATCACGGAATGAACTACTAATACTCTTCATGTCAACCTTTTTTTTTTCTTTTCTTTTTTTTTTTTTTTTTGCCAGGCAGTCACTCTCTTTGTCTCTGCCTTACTACCATCGCCACAATGATACTACTGGGTAATGCTATGGAGTGAATTGTACCCCGTAGCCCCCCCAGTTCCTATGGTGAAGCCCTGACCCACAGTGCGATGGTGCCTGGAGATGGGACCTTTGAGAGGTAAACAGGTTTAGATGAGCTCATGAGGGGAGAGTCTCATGGATTAGTGTCATTGTAAGAAGACATCTTAGACCACAAAGCTTGCTTTCTCTTTTTCCAAAGAAGAGGTCATGTGAGCACACACTGAGATGCCCACCGTCTGCAAACCAGCTGGAGAACTCTCACCAGAACCCGACCATGCTGGCACCCTGGTCTCAGACGTACAGCCTTCAGAACTGAGAGAAAATAAATTTCTGTTCTTTAAGCCACCTCACCTATGTTATTTTGTTCTCACAGTCTGAGCTGACTAAACCAGCTGAAGAGACAGAGATATTTTGGGAAGAGTCGTTTCCATAAAAATAGAGTGGCTCTAAATGCAGTGGACAGTTATTTCATCTCCCTCATGTTCATACTTAGGAAAATTTCATTTAAGTACACACCTGTTGACCAGTGCCCAGGGCTACTACTCTAGAAAAGCAAACGAAAGCATCAGAATGGAGGAACAAGAGAGTGACTACAGCTCTTCTCAGAAGATGGGGCAGTCCATTGCATTTTCTACACATGATATCCTACTCCAATTGCAGCAGGGAAGAGCAAAGGCACTTTGTGATCCCTCTGGGAAGGAGCTGGAGCCCTGCCACCAAAGACGTCAACACCAGGGCCGACTGCGGGCCAGCCCGAGCTCGTGCAACAGCCCCTCCGCACCTGGGCCCTCCCCGTGCCTTGTCCCTTATATTCCCCATGTCCTTATGGTCTCTGGTGAGGCCCAGTGAGTTCAGTGAAGAGATCACTGGCCTCCAACAAAGAGTAACTTAAAAGGAGAGAAAGCGTGCTAAATCCCACTCTACAAACCAGGTCTGTTCAGTTCTGACTTGCGAATACGAAGCTTTCCATTTGACTCCATATGGTTATGTTGCGTTAGGGTTCACACAAGGCTAAGATACACAGTTAGGTTTCCAGCTGCCAGTGGCCAAAAGTGAGGAAGTTCTCGGAGACATCAGTTTCTGATAAACTGTCTTCCCCTGTTTAAAAAAAAAAAAAAAAAAAAAAAATTAGAACAAAATGTCAACGCCATGCAGGCAAGCGCAGAGATGGAAATGAAAACTGTTCCTATCACCGCGGGCTTTATTTTTATTTTTAATACAATTGATTTGGATCAATTTGAGATAACTGCCGGGAGACGCAAGGCTTTATTTTTGGACACGTCATTTGTTTTTGTTTCTGATCTGGGCTCAAAAGGAAGATTGCCAGTGTTTTTCCAGTGGCACAAAACAGTTCCAGAAGAGTTAAAATAAGACACCCTACCTGCTTAATCTGCCAGAAAACACATGAGAGGAGCAATCAGCTCTGGAAAGAGTTGCTCTGAATGAGGTATGCCTGGCTGCTTTAGGCCAGGCTGTTTGTCAGTCTTTCAAAATTCAAGTCATTACCAGATGCTGATCTACTATAATATTGTGATATTTTATCTGATTACACTTACCTGATTGTGCCTTATCTGCTATTTGCCTTTCCATTCTTCCATGTATATTAAATGCAGGTGCTTTTATTATTCTGAGAGCTGGAAAGTGTTGACTGCTCTGAATATAAATGGGGATATTATATCATTAACTTGCTCCGAAAGCAGGGCCATTCACTGTGTAAATCACATGCAAGGTACCTAGTGGAGACACAATAAACCATAATGTCTTGAGAAAGAAAGCAATGAGGAATGGATAAGGAGATAAAAATTTAAGGCATTGTTAAAGAAGGGTAATCTTCAAAATCCTATTTGGTTCTTTCAAACTAGCATTCATTGATAATATAACCTTTATATTAGAAACTTTTCTAAGTTCACAAAAAAAAAATAAAACTTTGGGGGAAGGCATGATAACATGTAATGTTATCACTCATAGGATTGCATAAAAACACGATCACTAACATTCTATGGCTTATCTAAGTTAGGAGAAGCAGTCTAATATTTTAGTAAAGTACACTTTGCTTTGGCAAATATATTCTTACCTGACGTAGGTGGACAGCTTAAACAAGGTGAACAAATAGCCAACTGCTTTGCATATTTCCAGATGTTAAAAGTGAATGGTGTAGAATCTGGTTGCGAATTCCAAAGAAAGTAATACGCAGTGAATTAAGGCAGAGCCGTGACAAAGTGCGCCTGCCCAACGGTCTGAGGTTATATGCTCTGCTTAGTTTCCACTATGTTGGCCTCACTAAAGTTAATCCACAGCTTTTTAAGTGGAAAGTTTCAGAAAATCCATTTCTGGAGCAAATGTTATGTGAGAGCGGAAATGAGCCACTGTCCTCTGTTGGATAGAGTATCAGATGGCCTGTCATCTATCAGTGTGTCAGATTCCGCTACGGAGGTAATAGCTGGGAGCCAGGCCCTGCAAAAGAATGCAAGTTATTCTCTGCCTGAAGCAGTGTGGCCAGAGTCATCTTCTGACAATCAGATCTGAACATGTGGGACAGAAGAGAACAACTATGGATGGAAGCAACTGGGAACAAGCAGAGTAAGGTTCTCTCTCCCATGTTATCAAGGAGGAAACGGTTTCTGCTTTCACTTTCTTCTCAAATTCCGTGTGTGGGGGTGTAAGGCTACTCCTCTCTCCCTGCCATTTACCAGTAGGTACAAATGCATATAGCCACCAATTTTCTTTGAACTCAACAAATGTATATTTAAAACACTTCTTAGGGGCTCCTGGGTGGCTCAGTCGGTTAACCGTCTGACTTTGGCTCAGGTCATGATCTCCCAGTTCATAAGTTCAAGCCCCTGTCAGGCTCTGTGCTGACAGTGTGGAGGCTGGAGCCTGCCTTGGATTCTGTGTCTCCCTCATTCTCTGCCCCTCTCCACCCTCTCAAAAATAAATGAACATTTAAATTTTTTTTTGATATGAAATTTATTGTCAAATTGTTTCCATACAACACCCAGTGCTCATCCCAACAGGTGCCCTCCTCAATACCCATCACCCACCCTCCCCTCCCTCCCACCCCCCATCAACCCTCAGTTTGTTCTCAGTTTTTAAGAGTCTCTTATGGTTTGGCTCTCTCCCTAACTTTTTTTTTTTCCTTCCTCTCTCCCATGGTCTTCTGTTAAGTTTCTCAGGATCCACATAAGAGTGAAAACATATGGTATCTGTCTTTCTCTGTATGACTTATTTCACTTAGCATAACACTCTTCAGTTCCATCCATGTTGCTACCAAAGGCCATATTTCATTCTTTCTCACTGCCAAGTAGTATTCCATTGTGTATATAAACCACAATTTCTTTATCCATTAGTCAATTAATGGACATTTAGTCTCTTTCCATAATTTCTTTAAGGGCACCTGGGTAGTTTGGTCAGTTGAGCATTGGACTTCAGCTTAGGTCATGATCTTGTGGTTTGTGAGTTCAAGCCCTGCACTGGACTCTGCTGTCAGCACAGAACCTGCTTCAGATCCTCTGTCCCCTCTCACTGTCCCAACCCTGCTTGCACTCTCCCAAAAATAAAATAAATATTAGGGGAAAAAAACACCTCTTTAAGTCAAGGCTGCTTTATAATCAGAGAATCCATTCTTCTTAAATTATATGTTTGGAAACAAAACATGAATATGGAAGATGGTCTGCTGTTTTGAATAATTCCACATTTGCACGTATTTTCTCAGGAAAGCCATTATAATAGGTTTCTCCTAACATGATTAAGCCTCATTTATTTTTTATATATAAAAGTAATTTTAACTGGGTATTACTTCACATTTTTAGAAGGTCTAGCCTTGAGAAGTTGTGCAAAGTTGTGAAAGGCAAAATAAATATCCCAAATACAAAAGGTAAAACTCTAAACACTTTTCAAAGAGAATGTGTAGGAGAATGTATTCATGACTAAAGATAGTCAAGATTTCTTAGGTCATAGAAAGTAATAACCATACAAAATAATTAGGTTTCATCAAAAAACTAAAAACTTCTAGGGGCACCTGGGTGGCTCAGTCGGTTAAGCGTCCGACTTTGGCTCAGGTCATGATCTCGCGGTCCGTGGGTTCAAGCCCCGCGTCGGGCTCTGTGCTGACAGCTCAGAGCCTGGAGCCTGTTTCAGATCCTGCGTCTCCCTCTTTCTCTGACCCTCCTCTGTTCATGCTCTCTCTCTCTCTCTGTCTCAAAAATAAATAAATGTTAAAAAAAAATTAAAAAAAAAAAAACTAAAGACTTCTACTCATCAAAAGACACCATTAAGAAAATAAACAGGCAAGCTATACACTTGAAGGAAACACTGGCAAAACATATATCTGACCAAAGACTGTTATTCAGGATCTACAAAGAACTATGACAATTTAACAACAGAAAGGCAAACAAGCATATTAAAAATGGGCAAAAGGGGCACCTGGGTAGCTCAGTCAGTTAAGCGTCCAATTGTCAGTTTCGGCTCAGGTCACTATCTCACAGTTTATGGGTTCGAGCCCCGTGTCAGGCTGTTCACTGTCAGCACAGAGCCTGCTGAGTATTCTCTCTCTCCTTCTCTCTCTCTGCCCCTCCCTGGCTCATCCTCACTCTCTCTCTCTCTCTCTCTCTCAAAAGAGATAAACTTAAAAAAAAACAGGGAAAAGATTTGAAGAGTCAAAAAGTATACATAAATGAATGGCCCACAAGCACATTAAAAACTGCTCAGTGTCATTTGTCATCAAGGAAATGCAAATTAAAACCACAAGGAGGGGCGCCTAGGTGGCTCAGTCAATTGAACAGCAGACTCTTAATCTCACCTTGGGTCTTGATCTCAGGGTCTTGAGTTCAAGCCCTGCATTGGGTTGCATGCTGGGCATGCAGCCCACTTAGAAAAAAATAAAAAATATATATAAAAATAAATAAATCCACAAGGAGACAACATTACACAACCACCAGAATGGTTATATTTAAAGAGACTGACTCCAATCAAGGATGAGGTGACAGACTTGGAACAAGGCTATCAATGACAGGGTAAAATGACACAACCACACTGGGACGATGTCTGTAGGTTTCTTCTAAAATGAAATCACACACCTTCCCTATGGCCAGCAGCCCCCACACAAGTATTTACACAATATAAAAGAAAACACATCCACAAGACTTGTGATGTTTATAGCCGCTTTATTCATACAGCCCAAAACTAGAAACAGTCCCAGTGTCCACAAACTGGAGAAAAGATAATTAAACAGTGTTGAGCAATGAAACTGGCAACACAAAAGAATGAGAGTTCAGCAGCACCTGGGTGGCTCAGTCAATTGAGCATCCGACTCTTGGTTTTGGCTCAGGTCATGATCTCATGGTTCCTGAGTTCAAGCCCCAGACTGGGCTCTGCCCTGTCATCTCAGAGCCTGCTTGGGGATTCTTTCTCTCCCTCTCTCTCTGCCCCTCCCCCGCTCATTCTCTCTCTCTCTCTCTCTCTCTCTCTCTCTCTCTCTCTCTCATAAATAAATAAACTTAAATAAATGTTTTTAAATGTTAAAAATGTTAAAAAGTAACATTTTTAAAAAGAACAAGAGTTCATATACTTTATTAATCTAAAACCTGGTTAGGCAGCAGAATTATTGAGAGTTGCCTAAAAAATACAGGTTTCTTGGCTACCCTTGAGAGATTCTGATTCAGTAGGTCAGTAGTTTTTAAAACGGTCCTCATGTAATTTCAGAGCAAACCAGGGTTTGGGAATTTATGATCCTGTTCAATTTTCAACTACTTCAAACAGATCTTCCAAAAAGGTGGCGAGGGAAGTAACTTTTTTTTTTTTTTTTTTTTGGAAGTAACTTTTATTTTCCTGCTTCTACATAGGAGGTACTATTCATGTTATCTCATTTAGAGTTCATGACAACTCCGCCAAGTGGGTGTTATAAACCCCACTTTATAGTCTGGAAAATCGACCCCAGGCAACATTAAGTGACTTTGTCCAAATTCATTATAGCAAACAGTAGAGGAACCAAGATTTGAGGCCAGATGGGTCTACAAAGCTATCACACTATCACAGACCTTTTCACAAAAGATAAGGGGGAAAGTTCCTGGAAAATCTTCTGACAGAGAGAAAGAGAGACAGAGACAGACAGAGATGAAAACATAGAGAGAGTTCTTTGTTCCCTTATGCTTTCTACACCCAGATTGCTCTACTTCGGACTTCAGATCTTCAGAGTTCTCCAAGTAAGCGTCCCAAATTAAATACTGCTTTTCCCACTTAAATAAATAAATAAATAAATAAATAAATAGTCTCTAGTACTTGATGGTTAAAACACATCTTAGGCATACTGTCATCTGCCTATCTGCCTAGCTGCCTAAAAGAAGAATGGAGGGGGGGGGCACCTGGGTGGCTCAGTCGGTTGAGCATCTGACTTTGGCTCGGGTCATGGCCTCATGGTTCATGAATTTGAACCCCACATTGGGCTCTCTGCTGTCAGCACAGAGCCGGCTTCAGACCCTATGTCCCCCTCTCTCTGCCCCTCCCCCACTCACACTCTCTCTCAAAAATAAAAAACATTTTTTAAAAAAGTTTAAGAAAGAGGCACCCGGGTGGCTTGGTCGGTTAAGTGTCCAACTTCAGCTCAGGTCATGATCTCGCAGTTCTTGAGTTTGAGCCCCACGTCGGGCTCTGCACTGACAGTGCGGAGCCTGCTTGGGATTCTCTCTCTTCCCTCTCTCTCTGTCCCTACCCCACTTGTGCTCTCTCTTTCTCTCTCAAAATAAATAAACTTAAAAATAATTTTTTTTTAAAAAAAGCACTTTCAATAAATACTATCCTAAGTTGGGCAGAGGGTTAAGGTCAAGGGGTTGCATAAACCCAGAATATGCCTATACATAATACCCACTCAAAACTGTCTTTTTATTAATCATAATTAATATGTATTGAATATTTATAATGTGTCAAGCATTGTTTTAAAAACTTTACATGTATTAACTTACTTAAACTAACAACTCTTTGAGGTAAATGCTATTATTACTCCCCACATTATAGCTGAGGAAACTGAGGCACAGAGAAATTTGAGGCCAAAGGTCACAAAAGTGGCACAGCCAGGATTAGAACCCAAGAAGTCAGAGCAGAATTAGTATTTGGTTATTAGTATTTGGTTTCTCAGTTCTCAGAATTAGTATTCTGAGAAAACCACCTGGTATCTGAGGGTCTTTATGGAATGTATTTTAATGACCTAACAAGAGAAGGCAAATTCATGACTCACTACCCCTACCTGCACCTTTGGCCAAATCATTCATAGATCATGGCTCTCCAGGTGGGGGGCTCAGAATCGATTTTTAGGTAGTGCTCAGAGCAAGCCTTACCATTATTTGGTAAAAACTGACAAGGGACTAAAAGGAGACCTGTATACAGCTGTCAATTCCCTACTGTTGCTTTACTTCCCAAGTACATGAGAATACCCACTTGGAACCTCCTTATGGACAACCTACGATGAGTGACCTCTATGTTACAGGATCAGAAGAGCTAGAAAACACTGCCTTTATCGATGATTAGAGATGATTTTACCCCTCTTGGCATAAGATGCTTGGTGTAAGATACTCGAGCAGGGAGATGCTGTTCCCTTGATACTCACAGAGAGGCACTGAGGGCTTTCAGGTACAAGGGGGCAAAACCGTCAGCGGCTCATGGGTGCCATGCTTCCCAGTGGTCAGACCAAACCTCCTATCACTGTTAAGGTATTTAGTTTGTTTATTTTCTGTCACTGGCTCACAGCTCTATTATACATTGGAATCTATCCACAGCCTCAGAGCCAGCAAAACATTTGCATGGTGTGTGAAAGCACTGCTGATTCCAGAATTAACTTTGTCACTCCATAATTTGAGGGAGCTGAAAAGAGTTCCTACTCTAAAATTATGTCCTTTTGGGATGTCCAAAATTCCAGTTATCAGCCATTCATAATGGAAAATCGTCACACAAAGGCAAGAGCCTGGCTCTGGCATCGCACATGGCTCTATTTTCCAGTGTTACTGTGGGTGTGGCATCTATGAGACAGAGACAACAATCACTGGTCATAAGGTTGCTTCCAGGAGGGAAGACAATGTATAGAAAGTTCTTATACAGCGCTTGATGCACAGAGGGGAATTCATCATCGTCATCATCATATTTATTATTATTATTATTATTATTATTATTATTATTACTGTTACCTTTATTGCTAGCATTGCCATTTCCCTTGGTTGTCTCTTAAAACGTCACTCTTTATATGAGCAACACATGAAGTCCCTATTACCTTTGTATAAATGAATTTCTTCCCTTTTGGGGGCCAGTAGAGATACCACAAGTCCTGACAGCAGGACGAATACTTTGAAAGAGGCAGTGGGTTGCCTGGAAGGCACTTGGCTTATTTCTAAGGTCATCCATCCCCAAATTAGTTAATGCTCCCCATGCAACAGTTTTGCGAAATGACCTACTGAGATGAAAACCCTTTTTTTCTTTTTTTGAAAACCCTTTTAAAAATACCTCAGTTTGTCCTACTGTAGAAAGGCTAGAAGAAGCAGTACAGTGAAGCAAACACTGTATAGACTATTTAAAATGTGACATCATTTTTGAAGCCATCTTCAGACTTGTAACCGCCCTACCTGCTGCACCTGCCAGACACCTGAGATGATGGCTGATGGGGCCTCGGAGGCCATTTCCAAGCACCTCCTGTTACCACATCCCTTGTCTACAGAGATAAAGGATAAAGGATAAAGGAGTGCTTGGGCTCGTATCTCACTTGAAAGTTCAAAGCATATTCGCTTGCTTTTAGATCATCTCCTTGTTCATTTATGGAGTCGGGAAACATTCACATGTTCAAAACAGGGAAGCAGGGGTATTAAGCCACATGCCTATCAGACGCCTCCAAGTTTACAGTCCCTGGGCACAGTGACTGGAGAAATATGGCAAGGACTTGAAATGTCTTTGGCTACCAAGGTTATGCTTCTATAAATGTTAATTGACATTTGACAAAATGGAAAATGCAGCGTCTAACTCAGTCTCACAAATATGCTAAAAATAAAACAACCAGGCAGTACAAATATTTTACTGGCAGGTCTTTGCTGATCACTGATGAAGTTTATACTTTCTCAGCCCACGACATCAGGGTCAAATCAGTGCACTGGCCAGTCACAGCAGATAGACGTGATATCAAGTTAAGGAGGAGAGTTCCTAAAAGCAGCATCAGGAGGTCTCCCACTGAAATAAAAATGTACCTCCATACACCAATGCACAGTTGCTGACTTGTTAAGTCTTTGCTGGTCTATAAAAATTACTTGATCTCTAGGGACTCAGTGAGATCCAAGGATCTGGATCAGAAAATGCATAGACCATTCTTAAAAGTCAAAAGAAGTTGAGTAGCTATTTGCTTATAGACTAACTCATCCATCTAGAGATTGATCTCTGCCAAATTCTCCGTGATTCTGTTACTCGGTTATTTATGAGGAACCGTGGCATCGTGTTTCAGAAATTACCAACCAGTCAGCACTGATGGGTATGTATTTTTCTTGCTCACTCAGTGGCGAGACACATATATAATAAATTCTTAGGAACTTTATCTCTTTCAGTTAGAGTCAAAATCATTGCTGACGCAGTGATTTGCTACAAAACCTATTCTTGGATAAGAGGGAGGACCATCCTCTATAGAAAAGAAGTATTTCAGTACTTCAGCATTTCCAACAAGAACAAAGAGGTATGAAAGAGAAGCAAAATAAGAAACTATGTTCCACAACTGAGATTTTTCTAAATATTTTATACCATTTTAAATTTGTTCCCAATGAAAGATAGCAACAGATTAATTCCCCACATGTCATTTGATTAAAAAAAAAATTAAACAAATTTATTTTACTTTCATGGCTTCAGATAGGAGTTACTAGCCATCTGCCTTTGAATTATTTAAACATCATACAAATAAACATTATTTTACAACCAGAAAGCAATGATTCATAGAATTGTACATTTATTCCCCCAAAATTCTTCTTTGCCACTTTAATAAGGGCCTAAAGTTACCATCACTTCAATTCTTTTTTAAAGTTCATTACCTAGAGGCAACCTGGGTGGCTCAGTTGGTGAAGTGTCCGACTTCAGCTCAGGTCATGATCTCGTGGTCCGTGAGTTTGAGCCCCACATCAGGCTCTACACTGACAGCTCAGAGCCCGGAGCCTGCTTCAGATTCTGTGTCTCCCTCTCTCTCTCTGCCCCTCCCCACTTGCACTCTGTCTCTCTCTCTCAAAAATAAAAGTATTTAAAAAAATTAAAGTTCATTACCTACAATATTAAGAAAAACAGATGAAAATACAGTATTTCATTGTAAATGAAGAAGGTCTTAAAGAGATTTTTAAAACTTTACTAGCAACATCAATTACCGCCTTTCGAGGAAATAGTTTAGAGGAAAAGCTGACGTTCCAACTCACAATTGAGACTGTTAAAATAAATTAGGATGACAGGAGCAACTACCAATTGCCAGTTCCACTAACAAACACTCTCACAAAGGCAAGCATCTTCTTGCGGAATAACAGACCATAAATAAACAAATTAGCATTTTAGTTCTCTACTTCTTCAAAACACAGAAAAGAATATGCCTCCAGAATCAAATAATACATCATATAAGATACACAGAAAGACAGTTCTTTCCTATGTAGGCAGGAATGGAGGAAAATAGAGGTAAGCAGAAGGAGAGAGACAGGTTAAGGATCTCCTGAACAGAGTATGTTGTGACCCAAATTTATCAAGATTAGAGAAACACCCTAAAGAACAGAAGGCAGAATAAACCAGCCAAAGAAAAGTCTTGAAGACAAGTTTGAAGACAAACTCTGAGGTACACTCTTGACCAGAGATGAGAAAGCAACAGAGGGAGAGAACTCTAGGGAGCTGCTGGGTGCCTCTCCAGTATTCAGGCAAGAAGTGAACGAGGCACGTATGTGGGGAAACTACCAGGCAGGGAAAGAATCATGGTAAGGACAGGAGGTGACAGCGCCCAGCGCCCACACAAGGCTAGGAGTAGTGCCTATTCACAACAACCAGACTGGAAAGCCTCAGGATTCTCAGGTCGTTAAGTACACAGAAGGGTATTTCATCAGTTGTTGGGACTACTCAGCCCTAGAATGAGCATGTTCCATTTGGGTCTAACAAATCTTAAAAGCCAGAATGGAAATGGTCACACTAGTTGCAAGTAACTTAACTATGTCTCAGTAAAAAAGACTCCAGACTATTCATATGAACAAAAATATCCAGCGCCCAACAAAGTAAAATTCACAATGTCTGGCATTCAATCAAAAATTACCAGGCCTATAAGAAACTGGAAAATATAATCCATCATTAGGACAAAAACTCATCAAGTGGGACTTACCTGTAATCGACACAGAATAAGTAGACAAGGACTTTAAAAAGTTATTATAACTATTTCTGCATGTTCAAAATATTAAGCAAAGACATGGAAGACATAATAAAGATGCAAACCAAATTTCTTAAATTGAAAATTACAATCTGCACTATATGCTAACTAACGTTGATGTAAATTTTAAAAATAGTAATAAAAATAAAAAAGAAAATTACAATATATATTATGAGAAATGTATTAGATGGGATTAATAGCAAGTTAGATATTAAGAGAATAAAAGAACAGTGAACTTGAAAGAGAAGGAAGGGAACTAAGAAAAATGAACAGAGGCTCAACGAGCTAGGGTAAAAACTTGAAGTATGCTATTACGTGTAACTGGAAACCCCAAAGGGATAAAAGGGTAATAAATATTTGAATAAATGATGGCTTAAAATTTTCTACATTTGATAAAAATTAAAAACTCACAAATCTAAGAATACCATGAACTCCGTGCACAAAAGACACGAAGAAAACTACATTAAGCCACACTGGAGCTAGTAATAGAGTAAATAAAAATCTAGTAATAAAGAAATCCCTAAAAGCAGAGAAAGAATGAACAGAGGAACAATGATGACAGGAGATAGCTCAGTGGAAAACAAGTAAGAACACAGTGAAGCAACATCTTTAAAATAGTAAAAGGCAGACAATAACACGTGTTGGCAAGGACACTGGAACCCTCATACATTGCTGATAGGAATGCCAAATGGTGCATTCATTTGGGAAGAAG
Organism: Felis catus; assembly: GCF_018350175.1. Taxonomy (NCBI): domain Eukaryota; kingdom Metazoa; phylum Chordata; class Mammalia; order Carnivora; family Felidae; genus Felis; species Felis catus. The sequence goes on from NC_058380.1 coordinate 50,082,240, forward strand.
TCTGCAAGTTCCTTAAAAAGTTAAACATAAAGTTCCCATCATGACCTAGTCATTCCACTCCTAAGTATCCAAGAGAAGTGAAAACATACATCTACACAAAAAAACTGTACATAAATATTTATAGCAGCATTATTTACAATAGCCAGAAGCAGAAACAACTGAACAGTCAACCAGCCGAAGAACAGATAAACAAAATGTGATGTATCCACACAACAGAAAAATTATTTGGCCACAAAAAGGAGTGAAATACTGACATATGCTACACATCGGATGAAACTTCAAAACAAAGAACCCAGCTACAAAAAGTCACCTATTGTATAATTCCACTTATAGGAAATGTCTAGAATAGGCAAGTCCCTAGACAGAAACTATATCAGTGGTTGGTTGTCAGAGGCCAAGGAAACGTGGGCATGGTGGGCGCCGCTAATGGGTATCAAGCTTCTCTCTGAAGTGACAAAAATGTTCTGGAACTAAGATAGTGTTGATGGGTGTACAATTCTAAAAACCTCAGAACCGTGTTCTTTAAAAGGGCGAGCTTTATGGTAACTGAATGACATATCAACAAAGCTGCCAAAATAAATGACAGAAATATTGTGGAAGATACCCAAAAGGCAAGAGAGTGTTACAAATGATATGCTACGTACAAACACTATGCTTAAAAAATAAACCGTAAACACATTTTAAAAAGTGCAAATGGCCAGAATAACCCTATTAAAAAGTAGAGACTGTCATACTGGAAAAAGGAAGACCCAACCATATGCTACCCATAAGAAACAAAATTTGAGTATAAAGACACTAATAGACTAAAAGGTTGGAAAAGATGTACTATACTAACACTACTCAAAAGAAAGCAGAAGTGGTTAAATTACTAACAGATAAAACAGATTTCAGAGCAAAGAGCATTACCAGGGACAATAATGTTATTTCATAAAGAGATGCATTTTTAAAGAGGGCATAATGATCCTAAACATTTATCTACCTAACCACAGAGCTTCAAATTACCTGCAGCAGAAACTAGAATTATGAGGAGAAATAGACAAATCCACAGCTACTGTGAGAGATTTTAATGCCCCTCTGTGGTAGACAAGTCCAAATCCATCCCCAAGATTCCCACCCCCTGATACAGACGCCTTGTATAATTCCTGGCAGAGACTTACGTGTAAACATAATGGAATTTCACTCCCTTGATTACGTTATACTATATGACACCAGTGATGAGATTTTAAAGATGTAATTAAGGTCACTTATCAATTAACCTTGAGTTAATTAGAAGAGAGATTATCCTGGGTGGGACTGACCTAATCATGTGGGAGCTTTAAAGTAAAGTCTTGAGGTAAGACATGGAAGCCAGGGGACTCTACCCTACTGGACTTGAAAAAAACAAAAAAAAAAAAAACCAAAAAAACCAAAAAAACCAAAAACGGCGGCCACAAGTTCTACAGCTACAAGGAAGTGAATTTTGTCAACAACTACATGAGCTTGGAACCGGCCCCCAGGCCTCAGATGACACCACAGCTGCAGCCGACACTTTGACTGCAGTCTCCTGAGGCCCTCAGCAAAGAATCCAGCTGAGTTATCCCCAGAATCTTGACTCGTGGAAACTGTGAGGTAATAAATGTGTGCTGCCTTAAGCCCAATTTGTCGTAATCTGTTATGCGGCAATACAAAACTAATGTGCTCTCCCTCAGTAAGTAAAAAAGACATAGATGAAAAATCAGTAAGAGTACAGAAGGTTTGAACACTATTAACCAACTTGACCTAATTGACATTTATATAACACCCCACCATACAACAGCAGAATATGCATGTTAACTGTGCAAGGAATACTTACCAACATAGACCATATATTGGGCCATAACACAAATCTCAATAAATATCAAAGGATTCAAGTCACGCAAAATATGTCCTATGAGCACAATCCAATTAAGCTAAAAATCAATAATAGTAATATCTTTAGAAAATCCCCTAATGTTAGCAAACTAAGTAACACGTTTCTCAATAACCCACGAGTCAAGGAAAAACTCAAGAGGGAAACGAACCTACCAGAATATTGTAAAACACCACGAAGACTGAGCAATATAATTATAGCTTCGCAAAGTTTTAGGGAAACGACCAACCAAATGTAAACTTGATTATTGTATTTAAATATTTTAAAATGCAACTGGTATAGCAAATGATGAGCTTCTATTGCAGGAATAGAAACAGGATTGTTATACTATCAACTATTTTTCCTATAAGCTGACAAAAAGAAGCTGTCTCTTAGCCTGATGGCAATGAAAGACAGAAGATGAATCATTGCTGGTGAAAACCAATTTATTTAGTCACTTCCAACGGCTGTTATTTATACTTGTCAGCACATGCTGTTAGTTCAATTAAATATAAAATCCGAAGTTCTCTTTTCTTCCCCACCCCCATCTTTAAAAGAAAGAAAGAAAGAAATGACACAGATTTAAAACATTAAAAGAACATTTTCAGTTTATTGTGTTCCTATTCTTTTACTCGGGCTTTGTTTATTAAACATTCTGCAACAAAGATTATTCATCGCTTTGCTAGTTAAATTTAAGAGTTTACAGAGACTAGATGTGAAAATATAGTTTGGAAGCTGTCCTTTCAGGATACTACAAACACACAAAAATTTAAAACAAGGCACTCAGAGAAAGTGTTCATTGCAACACTGCCCTGAATTGTGAGGAAGCCAGAGACGGCGAACTCACAGCTAATAAGTCTGATTTTATTTTTTATTTTAGTATAATTGAACTGTTTCAGATAAGTTATAATGCTCATACTTGTTACATACAAAGTATATGTATGTCACTTTGACCACAGCACAGGAGTCTCATCATTTAACTGCAATCAACCGTGAAAAACAATCTTGTTCATATTAAGTACCAGACATATAGGGGCACATGTTGCCATGGGGAAAAAAATGATATTTGGAGACCTGTCAAGAGAGTAATATTAGGCAATGTATGTTAAGTAAATGTGCCACCTACCCCTGTCAAGCATAAAAGCCCATTATCTCTAATTATGTTCCTCATTGAGTTTATATCTTTAAAGTGTCAAACACAGCCCACGAGTTTTGGGGCTAATTTCAGCTTCTTGTGATATACATATCTTATGCTTCTAATGACAGTAACTAGCCATCTACCACAAAGTACACAAGTACATTTGCTTTATTCTATTGTTTCAGTGAATAGAAATTATGTATTTTCCAGCAATCTTAAAGAGTCTGACTGCAGGTAGGACTCAAAGCTAAATATACATGGACACACTAGGGTGTTTTCAAATAGTTGCCTGAAGATGCCTCACTTATCCAGTAAATCAAGAAAAGAAGTGCGTATCTAGTGTTCTTACACCAAAACATTTTCTTTATATGCTTTTACAACAAACCTTATTTGCGCATGAACTCTAAGTCTTGCAGGCTCAGATTCATTAGAAACATCCATTATCGGGGGGCACCTGGGTGGCTCAGTCAGTTGAACATCTGCTCTTGATTTCGGCTTAGGTCACGATCTCAAATGGGTTTGAGCCCCTCGACGGGCTCCACACTGACAGTGCTTGCTGACAGTGCTTGCAGGAGCCTGCTTGGGATTTCTCTCCCTCTCTCTCTCTCTCTCTCTTTCTCTCTACCCCTCCCCCACTTGCACACATGTTCTCTCTCAAAATCAGTACATTAAAAAATAAAAGAAACATCAATTATCATATTGTAATGCGATTCTTACACAAAAACTCCTGAATGTGATGCTATTTGTCCTTGCACTAACAGTCTTCAAGGACCACATACACATAGCTCAAAATTCTTTCACTGCGAGCTGTTTCCCCGTTGTATATGCTCCCCCGCACAACTCCAGGCTCTGACACACCCACCTTTCCCTTCTGACCTTGAAGAATCAGCAACCATAGAGAGCTAACCCATAATTCTAGGATACTAACACTTTGTGATTTCTTGATTATATGTATTAGATCTTGATATCTTAAGGATATCAAAACTATGGCTTTCATATTTGTGCAAATGCTTTTCCCCCAGATTGGGTGCCTTTCATCTTTTTATACCCCTATATTCTTGGCAACACTGTGTAGTTCATATAGTGTATGTGTCTGTTTACTGCTAATTTGATCAACGGGTGATTTTAAATATTGGAGAACAAAGCGAAACAGCTAACAGGCTACATCTAGATTACATCTCTAGCATTTCTCTCTATACTTTCCTCTTCTGTGTAAGTTATTTGCAATAAATCTACAAATGCAATAAAACTGAAAATGAGAAATTAGGAAACAAAATTTTAAAAAATCCTTTGAACTCAAAATTGCCTAGTGTTCATGTACTTTTGATAATATAAAGTGAAGTTGTAAGAGAAAGATAGGAGGAAGAGAATTAGTATTGAGTCACATATTCACTGAAATATTTGTGGGAAATGGGGGAAGGAAGCGGCATGACCAAAAACTTTAATCTTGTAACTGAAAAAGACAGTAATCAAAAAATAAATCTTGACAATCCTATGTAATAAACATTCTAATTGTTAGTGTTTTGAACTAGATCTTTACTATCCCATCCACCTGAAAATTGTTTCTCCAGCTTTCTAGGATTATAAAATTCTCAATTATCTACTTTAAAAATGAAAAACATGTTTTTAAGCCATGTTTTTTGACATGTATTTTTTTTAAGCGTATTTGTTGTTGAGAATACAACAAAGAATAAAAAAGCTTTTGTGTCAAATAACGATTAAGGAAGAAAGTGCAGGATAGGGAAATGGCAGAAGAGCAAAGGAAAGAATTAATAGTGAGTTGGAAGGGCAAAGGGGGAGAAAAGAAGCCAAAGAGACTGACTAAAAACGTAGGTCAGGTAGGACTGGTTCAAGGCAGACACACCAACCAAGCTAATGTGGGTACCTGCATTACTCTGCCTCCTCTCCATGTCATGGTTCCATAAGCTCCAAACATAGACTTCACTTTTCTACCAACCAAAACGCTATTTTCCATTAACATCTAGCCTCTAAAGGCACGTAATTTCAAACTAATTCACAAGAAAATGTGCTTAAGAGAGAAAACTCAGTGTTTAAATACTTTGAGGAAGAGCTACAATTTAAAGGTTCCTGAATTCCAAATCAATGCACTGAATAAAGGCTCATTTGGGGTATTAAAAAAATAACTGTCAATGAAATTCCTATCCTTCACTAATGGCTGGCAGGCTTTTAACAAAAAATCAATTAAGGGGCGCCTGTGTGGCTCAGTTGGTTAAGCAGCCAACTTCGGCTCAGGTTCGTGAGTTCCAGCCCCACGTTGGGCTCTGTGGTGACAGCTCAGAGCCTGGAGCCTGCTTCGGATTCTGGGTCTCCCTCTCTCTCTGCCCCTCCCCTGCTCACACTCTGTCTCTCTCAAAAGTACATAAACATTTAAAAAAATCAATTGACATTAATATAGAAAGGGAAATACGAATACTGAGTTCTTACAGTTGTCCTATGTTGATACAAACATGTTCTACAAGTGGAATTGATTTCACTTAACTCAGCATAGAAAACACTAAGTTATGTAAGACTGATTTTTGTCCTAGGTCAAAAAAGATACCTTAGGGTAGATTTAAAAGAGAATAGCTGATGGTATGATTCTATTTTTTAAAAACACAAAAACACAGGGATAACTTGCTTGTCCTCCAGTCTCATAACCATGCTGTATTTACAGTGGCTGTCTCAGTTCCTTCTCCGGTGACTACAGCAGCAGTCTGATTAACTAGTGTGCAGCAAAAACCTGTTTGCAAGCTTCAGAATGTGAAAGCATTGTTTACATATTTTAATGTTAATGGCAATAAAGAACTATAAAACGTGCAACTTGACCAGAAAAAAAAAAAATGTGGCATTTTAACATTTAAGTTTGGCTGTAAATAAGATAAACATAACACATACTTTTTCCTTTTTACACACTGCGATGTCCTAGAAATAACCACAAAGGTTGAACTAAGCATGGATAAGCCAAAGGATTTCCTAATCACATTTTAATTTGGCATCTTGGTGTTCTTGATATTATATTCTCCTCTTCCTTGTTTACTAACACAAAAAAATACCACAATACATAATCTATTTATCACATAGGTGTTCAATACCAAAACTGTTTCATAGCTATCAACTATATCGTTTCCACTAGGGGAGAGAGAGAAAAACTTTGTATGAGAGTGTATACAGATACTTTCTGAATCTCATCTCCAGCAGACAGGTTGTTTGTTTGTGATCCTATTGTGACAGACTGATACACATGATAGGCAACAATACCAAATTTCCATTAATTTAGTGATTTTAAATATCACACTTAAGGATAGAATCCGATTAAAAATTTTATATCAGGGGTGCCTGGGTGGCTCAGTCAGTTAAGCATCCAACTTCTGCTCTGGTCATGATCCCCCAGTTTTGAGTTTGAGCCCTGTGTCGGGCTCTGACAGCTCAGAGCCTGGAGACTGCTTGGGATTCTGTGTCTCCCTCTCTCTCTGCCGTTCCCCAACTCACACTCAGTCTCCCTCTCTCTCTCTCTCAAAAATATATAAACATTAAAAATTTTTTTTTTAATTTTATATCAAATGTATTTGGAGGGAAAAAAATTGGTTGCCAAAACTTGCAGTTCTCTTTTGGACTTTGAGAAAATGTGTTCCAAGCAAAGAAAATATACTAGAACAGAAGAGTAGTGAAAAAAATATAAATTGTTCAAAGGAACAAACTACTTTTTATTTTATTTTTTAATTTTTTTTAACGTTTATTTATTTTTGAGACAGAGAGAGACAGAGCATGAATGGGGGAGGGTCAGAGAGAGAAGGAGACACGAATCTGAAACAGGCTCCAGGCTCTGAGCTGTCAGCACAGAGCCCGATGTGGGGCTCGAACTCACGGACCGCGAGATCATGACCTGAGCTACAGTCGGATGCTCAACTGACTGAGCCACCCAGGCGCCCCAACAAACTACTTTTTAAAAGTCACACAGTTGGGGCACCTGGATGGCTCAGTCGGTTAAGTGCCCAGCTTTGGCTCAGGTCATGATCTCACAGTTTTGTGTTTGAGTCTCCCATGTTGGGCTCTCTGCTCTCAACAGAGCCCACTTCAGATGCTCTGTCCCCCTCTCTCTGCCCCTCCCCCACTCACACGTGCATACTCTCTCACTCTCAAAAGAAATAAACTTAAAAAAATAAAAATAAAAAAATAAAGGTCACACAGTGAATTCTTCTATTCCCCCAAAATTTAAAACATCAAAATATTGGTCCTTTAACTCTATAATGTCATGTCTTCTTATTTTTATATAAATTACTTTTAACCTTAACAGATTTTAAAAAATCTTTCAACTGACAGTAACTATCAAGTATGAAAATACACCTAATAAACCTAAATTCCTCTACTACTAAAGAGCAATACTGATTTGTTTTACTTTCAGGCTAACAACTGCTTCAATCTAGTAAGATAAACAGGTGGTAGTTTTAGAATAACTTTAAAATCTTAAAGACTTGTCAAACTTAATTCATTTTTTTAAAGTGTTTATTTACTACATTGTACTCCTGAAACTAATATAACACTGTACGTTAACTAATTGGAATTAAAATAAAAACTCTGGTATCATTTTATATTTTAAAAAACAGACCTGTCAAAATTAATCAAATAATTTTAAGAATATGAATACTTTGCAAATAATTCGGTAAGATATTTTACATATAAATTAGTTTTCCTTAGTATGAAATACAGTTTCTATTTTTCTTCAAGTCCCTACATAATACCAGGCTCACCAAAAGAAAGAAAGACCAAAAACCACGGACAACATGGTATAGGTAAGGTATAGGTATATGGTATAGGTATATACCAACTAAGTATAGGTATCCTCACAACCCCAAAATAGAAGCAGGTGAGAACAAACCACTAACAAGTCAGAAAAACATAATATCAGCATTTCCGTGGGAGAAGGAGAAGGGAGGCCAGTTGGGAATCTAATAGACCTGATAAAAGGAGAAATTCAAAATTAGTAGAAATCATGGCAAATCAATTTGACACAGCAACTGAAATTGGAAGAGGTTTTGCCTCTAATGTGGTGACGGCAAAATGTAAGAAGGTCTAAAGAACCTGGAAAAGTCTCACCCCTAAGAACTCTTGAAACTGATCAGCCAGGGCTCCCTTCCAGGACAGAGTTCCACACTAAGGAGAATAAATAAACTGGTTATGGAATCAAAATAAGCAGGACAGAGAATATCAACAGGATGGAAAGAGAAGTCCAGGTAAAAGTGGAGGAAGAAAACAGAACCAGGAAATGTCAAAAAACAAGCCACCATAAGTGAACATTAGGGAACAAGAAAAAGTCAAAGGGCCACGAAGGTAGAAAAGCTAATCTGAACCAGGTTCTTTGTAAAGTTCAGAAAAGTGAGCTTCACATAAAAAAATGGGAAACAGGGGCACCTGGGTGGCTCAGTAAGTTAAGCATCTGACTTCAGCTCAGGTCATGATCCCACCATGGTTTGTGGGTTCGGCCCCCATGTTGGGCTATGTGCTGATAGCTTAGAGCCTGGAGCCTGCTTCAGATTGTGTCTCCTTTTCTCTCTGCCCTTCCCCTGCTCATGCTCTCTCTCTCTCCCTCCCTCTCTCTCTCTCAAAAATAAAATAAAAACATAAAGAAAATGATTAGAAAAAAAATTTTAATTAAAAAAAGGGGAAACAAAAACATCAAGGTCATATCCTATGCAATAGTGTTATAAATTAAAAGAGAGACAGAATAAGAACACACATATAGAAATAAAAGTTCACCAGAAAGACACACAAAACATATTAAAACCATTACTTGTATTTAAAATGACAGTCATTTAAAAAATGACAAAAGCCATAAAAGAACAACTCTGAATCAGAATTAGATATGAGGTGGGGCGCCTGGATGGCTTAGTTGGTTAGGCAACAACTCCTGATTTTGGCTCAGGTCATGATCTCATGATGGTGGGATCCAGTCTACACTCAGAGTGGAGTCAGCTTGGGATTTCCTCTCCCTCTCTCTCTGCCCCTCCCCTGCTCATGCTTTCTCTCTCTCTCAAAATGAAATAGTGAAAAAAATATTAGATGTGAGGTAACAGAATTCAGGGAAAAATTAGAAATTAAAAAAAATTTAAGATATGAAAACTAAAGGAAGAACACAGGACTGCATAAACACAACAGATAATGCCTTAAAGAAATAGGTGAAAAGGGAGATTTTAAACTCAAAATGAAGATTAAAAACAATTCACAAAATAGTGACATATATTGAAGATATACAAGACTCAATGCAAATCATAGGAAATGCAGAAAACCAAAGCAAGGCAAAAGGACAAACACAACAATACTTCAAGTAAATGTTCTTGAAATGAAAAAGAAATGATGTGAAATTACTTAACATTGCATGTCTGAGAACATGAACACTGAATAACACCCACACATGTTCTAGTAAAAAACTACTGGAGTGAAAGAAAATATGGCCACCTTTAAACAATAGTGTCCTTACCAGCCTCAGTCCTTATCACTGATGCTAATCAGCTTTTATCGTTGTCTATTCTCTTTCTCACGCCTTCCCACTTACAATCAATTCAGATTCTACATTAATCTAAACACGGAATTTAGAAAAAAAAAAAAAAAACCTTAAGATTGACAAAAGAAAAACTAGATTAAAAAAACCAAGTAGTAACTGCTTAAACAAATTTACTAAAAACCACATTTGCCACTACTCCTTTATGAAAGTCCACTAAAATGACAAGTACAGAGATTAAAAGCACTAACATATTCAGACAGACAGTGGCAGAGAAGACAGAGATGGGCCAAAAACTGGGAAGCTGGAGCACAAATAGATGAGTGGCACCGATCTTGCTGGTGAAGGTTGCAACTTAAGAGCCTATCGAGAGATGAAACAGGAGCAACTTGATTCTAAATACAAACACAAGTAAAGCTCAGTAACAAAGACCCAAAGACAGAGCACAGGGATGAAACATGAACGTTGATCTTCTCACAAAAGTCAACCAATGATTCACCAACTTCCCAGAATATATGAGCAAAGCTGAAGTACGAAATCTAAACTCAGACATACCGAGCAGTTAAGAACAGGGCTAGCCTATTGAAATTGGGGGATTAAATAAAGAGTCTTGAGAGTAAACTGTGGATTATCCTTAGCCTACCCACCAAAAAAGTGAACTGCACTCATTAAAGGGCCTCGTCCATAAAAAGAACTTCCAATCAGCTTTTTAGGGTCTTAAGAGTAGCCAAACATTACCAAAGACTTAAGAAAATTAGAGAAAACATCAGCCAGAGAAGAGAACAAGAAAAACATGAACTTGAAGAAAATACAAGACAAAAAACAGAAGACGACTTGAAAACAACCAATACTAACATTAACATCGTCAGGTAAAATGTTACATCCACTGGGGCACCTGGGTGGTTCAGTCGGTTTAATCATCTGACTTCAGCTCAAGTCATTACATCACAGTTCATGGGTTTGAGCCCCACACTGGGCTCTGTGCTGACAGCTCAGAGCCTGGAGCCTGCTTCAGATTCTGTGTCTCCCTCTCTTTATGCCCCTCGCCCACTTGTGCTCTGTCTCTCTCTCCCAAAAATGAATGAACATTAAAAAAATTTTTTAAATGTTATGTCCACCAAGGGCCAAGGCAATGGCCAAATAAGACCTGGCAAATTTAGGCAGTTAAGAAAAACAATGAGCTCTTTTTAGATTCAGGCAGGTTATCACTTACAGTGAGAAAACAGTGGCCAAAAGGTGCCAATTCCTCATGGCCCTTATGCAGGGTGACACCAAAGAAAATGGGACCAGATGGAAGAGGACTAACGGGACACTCTATTGCTGAAGAGCTAATGCCATGCTGTAGCTAAGCAACTGTCTAGCCTGTAGCAATGTCCTAAGTGGAGCATGACAGAAAGTCTCAAGTTTCAAAGAAACCAAGGAGGCAGATGGGAAAACTGCTTCAAGACATCTTTCTGCAAGACAGGGAGGCTTCCTCATGAAAGAAAGGCAAATAAAATGTTCTTATGACTACTCTTCACAAGACCACCATGTTCATAAGAGGATCACAGGTTGTTGCACCTGTGTTGTAGGCTGGTCAGAGGTACAAACTCTGCCTGCATGGCCTACCAGGATACGTGCAAGGTCACCTGGACACCAGGGTGGAGCCACTGCCCTACAGACACATGAGCACAATGCTACCTTTAAAAGGAAATATTTGGAGAATAAAAAACTTAAAGATCTTTGAGATATTAAAAATGATAGAAAAAGCTTTAAAATCAATGGAAGAACTAGAAAAGAATATTGAGGAAATATGAAAGTACAAGAAAAAGATGAAAACCAGATAATGAGAAGTAAAAAATTTAATAATCAGGCTAGATGTCAGTATCTTAATAAAAGGAGTTCCAAAAACAGAGAATAGAGAAAAAAAAATAGAGGGAAGGAACTCCATATCTAAGAAGTAATATTTAAAATTTTCCCATGGCACTGGGGCACATGGGTGGCTCAGTCAGTTAAGCATCTGGCTCAGGTCATGATCTCGTGGTTTGTGAGTTCGAACCCTGCGTCAGACTCTGTGCTGACAGCTCAGAGCCTGGAGCCTGTTTCAGATTTTGTGTCTCCCCTCTCTCTACTCCTCCCCCGTTTGTGCTCTGTCCCTCTCTCTCTTTCTCTCAAAAATAAATAAACAAAAAAATTTTTTTTAATTTTCCCATGGCACAAAAACAGACACTCAGATCAATGGAACACAATAGAGAACCCAGAAATGGACTCACAAATGTATGGCCAACTAATCTTTGACAAAACAGGAAAGAATATCCAATGGAATAAAGACAGTCTCTTCAGCAAGTGGTGCTGGGAAAACTGGACAGTGACATGAACAAAAATGAACCTGGACCTACACCATACACAAAATAAACTCAAAATGGATGGAAGACCTAAACGTAAGACAGGAAGCCATCAAAATCCTAAAGGAAAAAACAGGCAAAAACCTCTTTGACCTCAGCCGCAGCAACTTCTTACTCAACACGTCTCCAGAAGCAAGGGAAACAAAAGCAAAAATGAACTATTGGGACCTCATCAAAATAAAAATTTTCTGCAAAGCAAAGGAAACAATCAGCAAAACTAAAAGGCAACCAACGGAATGGGAGAAGATATTTGCAAACGACATATCAGATAAAGGGCTAATATCCAAAATCTATAAGGAACTTATCAAACTCAACACCCAAAAAACAAAGAATCCAGTGAAGAAATGGGCAAAAGACATGAATAGACATTTATCCAAAGACGACATCCAGATGGCCAACCGACACATGAAAAAATGTTCATCACTCATCATCAGGGAAATACAAATCAAAACTACATTGAGATACCACTTCACCCCTGTCAGAATGGCTAACATTAACACCACAGGCAGTAACAGATGTTGGCGAGGATGCGGAGAAAGAGAATCTCTTTTGCACTGTTGGTGGGAATGCAAACTGGTGCAGCCACTCTGGAAAACAGTATGGAGGTTCCTCAAAAAAATTAAAAGTAGAACTACCCTATGACCCAGCAATTGCACTAGTAGAGATTTATCAAATGGATACAGGTATGCTGTTTTGAAGGGGCACATGCACCCCAATGTTTATAGCAGCATAATCAACAATAGCCAAAGTATGGAAAGAGCGCAAATGTCCATCAATGGATGAATGGATAAAGAAGATGTGGTATATCTATACAATGGGATATTACTCGGCAATCAAAAAGAATGAAATCTTGCCACTTGCAAATATGTGGATGGAACTAGAGGGTATTATGCAAAGCAAAATTAGAAAAATTTGTCAGAGAAAGACAAATATCATACGACTTCACTCACTTGAAGATTTTAAGATACAAAAGAGATGAATGTAAGGGAAGGGAAGCAAAAATAATATAAAAATAGGGAGGGGGACAAACATAAGAGACTGTTAAATATAACAAATAGGGTTGCTGGAGGGGTTGTGGGAGGGGGATGGGCTAAATGGGTAGGGGCATTAAGGAATCTACTCCTGAAATCATTGTTGCACCATATACTAACTTGGATGTAAATTATAAAAAATAAATTATAGAAAGTCAAAAAATTAAAATAAAATAAAATAAAATAAAATAAAATAAAATAAAATAAAATAAAAATAAAATTTTCCCCAAACTAAATGACCTGAATTTCCCCACTAAAAAAGTTCACCAGTGATTAACTCAAAGGTTGAAAAAGGTTCATTCTCTGACACATCATCAAGAAATTTCAGAATACCAAGAATAAAGAGCCTAACAGCTTCTGAAGAGAAACAAACAGGACACACGTAAGTATCAAGAATCAAAATGACAAATGACTTCTCAACAGCTTCAGTGGAAGCCGGAAGGCACAGGTGTAATGTTATAAAATTCAGGACAATGATTTCTAGCCTAGACATCAACACTCACATAATGTTTCAATTCAGTGTATGGACAGAACTGACCCATGCTGAGACACACTAATGAATCAAAACAATGTATTGTTCATGAATTCTTTCAAAGTAAACTGTTGGAAGAGGCACACCACCAAAATAAGGGAATAAACTAAAAGATAAAAACAGAAGATTCAGGAACTTGGGATATCCAACATGAGAGAGGTGAAGCCCAACCAATCCAGATTAACATAGAACAGAGAGTTCCAGGAGAAACGTCTTTAAGGGGGGGGGGGGGGGGGGGGGGGGATGGGAGATTATACATTTGAATCTCCTGAGAAGAGATTTACACCCCTTGAGGACAATTAGGGTGTAAGTTAATGCGTGCTACAAAGAACACTGAGCAAATGAAGTAATAGGGTAATTATAATACCAAAAAACTTAGAACAGAAATTAGACCAAAAAAGAAAATATAATTATAGATACCACACAACCCATTTGTGAATAGTATTTACATATCAAAATAGTATAAATAGTGAATGTTAACCAAGACGTGTGATGTAACTGCACTGTATTAGGAGGAAGGAGGAGGAAGGTATGTGTTTAGGGAAGGAAGAGGTAGAAGGAACGGATCTTCGTCTTCATATTCCAAAACAGGTCAGTGAAACCTAAAACTGAAATATCAAGAAATAGCATAATAATTATGTTACTTAGAAATACAGAGATTAATAGAAAAATAGCTAAAAGATTTGAAAGTGGTTATCTCTTAGTAGCAAAAGCTGGTAAAAAGAATAGGAAAGGAGAGCTCTGTTTTTCCATTTTTAAGCCTTGAGGGAGAAAAACCTTTATCAACTTAAAAATCATCTACTTATTATCTTGAAATTAAATAAAACAGTAAATTAAGGATAACTTAAGTTTATACACCAATTTGAATAATTCTAGACAGTATACTTACCAAAAGATCCTGACAATACTCTAATAGGCAAAAGGAAAAAAGGGAAAAAAACCACAAAAACTGGACTGTTGTTCATATGCAGCAACACTGTAGTACAAAAAAGATTAAACAGATTGCTTCATTTTTGAATCAGTAGAAAGGGGAAGGGAAGAGTTAAGAAATAAGTTTACCAAATTGTATAGTATTCTGTACTGAAATCACAGAGTATAACAGCAGAAGGAAATCTTATATATTGGCTAACAATTTATGTCCCTCATTTTTACAGTTACTTGTGCAAAATAAGACTGCTCTGCTATTAATTCTCAACTCTTTGCATCACAGTGCATTTCAAAATAACAAATATCAAGTCAATATATTTGTATGCCTATTGATATGCTCATTAACCACTTTTTGTTTTGAAATTTTTTTAATGTTTATTTTTGACAGAGAGGGAGACAGAGCATGAGCGGGGGAGGGGCAGAGAGAGAGGGAAACAGAATCCGAGCTCACAGAACAGAGCCCAATGCGGGGCTTGAACTCAGAAACCATGAGATCATGAACTGAGCTTAACCAACTGAGCCACCCAGGTGCCCCCTCACAGGTTTTTAAGATCTATACCTGAGTGCATGTGAATTAGTAGGAATATCGAAAACTGGCTCAAGGCCTAATGCATAGGACCCCTTATTATCAGTTAACACCTATCTTTCAAGATTTGGGTCAAGTTCCTCCTCAAATATCAGGATACTTCAATTTGGATAAAAACAGTAAGGCTGTCAAAAATTTTTTTGCTGGGGCGCCTGAGTGGCTCAGTTGGTTAAGTGTCTGACTCTTCTACTCAGGTCACGATCTCACAGTTCAGGAGTTCAAGCCCCACATTGGGCTCTGCACTGACAGCACAGAGCCTGCTTGGGATTCTCTCTGTCTGTCCCCGGCTCTCTCTAAATAAATAAACAAACTTAAAAAT
Organism: Felis catus; assembly: GCF_018350175.1. Lineage (NCBI taxonomy): Eukaryota > Metazoa > Chordata > Mammalia > Carnivora > Felidae > Felis > Felis catus. The sequence continues at coordinate 50,097,520 of NC_058380.1, forward strand.
TTCTTTGCTCTTTTATTTTACTAATTACACACCACCTCAAAATTCTCCTTACCTTGGCCAAACGGGAAAGGAGGCATGAAAAGCAGCAGCACCCACATCTCTATTATTACTCGGTCTATTCTGTGCTCAAATCTATCCTGTAACATCCCTGAGTCTGAGATTCTGAACAAGACTAAACACCTCAGAGGCATTTAATAAATACCTGTGAGCTGGTGACTTAAATGGCAGCATTAGATCAATATATGGTATTTTCTAAAACAAACGTATTCCTATTCTCTAAAGCCATTTATTTTTCAAAAAGTCCTCATGTCTTTCAACGTTAAAAAAATAAAAAGGAGTGAGAGGAAAAGCTGATTTTCCAAGGCAGGAAACTAAACAGCTTCTAATTTGTGAAGCTTATTCTATCTCCCACATACCACTCTGGTCCGATGCCCTGTATACCGTTCTGCACACTGAACAGAGCAGACACACCATGCTGCACAAAGGGGGTGACCCGTCAGCTACAGAGCACTCACACCCTGGTCTACAGCTACAGGTCATCTACTGCATTTTATAATTAGTAAGCAGCAAGACAGCTTGTTCCGTATTGCTGTGTTCTTATTGCAATTTTTAGTTCAAGTTGGAATTTAAAAATTATTTTACTGTAATCATTGCTTTCTCATCTTGAAGCTATAACTGTGAGAACTCACTAGTGGAATCACACCCGCATTGGGGCACCTGGGTGGCTCAGTTGGTTAAGTGTACAATTTCGGCTCAGGTCACCATCTCACCATTCGTGGGTTCAAGCCCCAGATTGGGCTCTGAGCTGTCAGAGCCTGGAGCCTGCTTCAGATTCTGTGTCTCTCCCTCTCTCTCTGTCCCTCCCCGCTCATACTCTGTGTCTCACTCTCACAAAAATAAACATTAAAAAAAAAAAAAAAAGAAAAAAAAGAAATGAAATCACACCCACATTTACCTAAGAGAAGTACCTTAAATGATATAGGCCTGTGTTACATTAGAAAGATTCAAGGGGGGGGGGGGGGGGGGGGGGGCGGGGAATGACAGGATTATTTAAAGTCATGTTCAAAAACAACAAAAAATAAATTTGTAACTTTGCAACTCTAATGTTTCATAACACACTCTATTTCCGGAAGAAACTAAGATTTACATGTAATTAATAAAACACAATCCCTGCAAGTCTTATCTATGAGGAAAATCCTCATACAACACTAGGAGAGCAGGACTTACAAATAATATATACTTGTAAGCAAATATAAAAGCAATGGTTTCAGATTTATATTTTAAGAAAAAAATTAATTTAAGAGTCTCTACCTAAATTTTTTTTGTATCAAACAACTACAACTAGTTATAGGGCAAAAAGCATCTGTTATTGTGGCAGAATGTTAATTTATTTACAAAAACTATACAAAATTAGATTAATTATAACACCAACTTATCAAAGCTTCCTGAAATTAATTTTGCTTTTGGAAATGTATCAAAAGTCTTCAGATCCAGAATGATAGTCTTTATTATTTTTAATTCATGGAATTATAGCACATCAGATCTTCAAGCGAAAACACGAGATAAAAGCCTGTACAATAAAATATTCTTTTCTTGATAGCTTGGAATGTAAATGAAAATATGTTCCCTTTTTGCCGAAGGAAAAAACTTGAACCAAGTGTCCAATAATATCAAATACCTGTTAGAATGGCTTGTCTGCTAGAATTAAAGTTGGGCAATTACTTCCACATTTTAAAAAATGGCCTTAAATTAAGTCCGTTTTTTCTTTTATACAAAACATTTTTCTCAGCCATTTCAGACCCTCTAAACTTTATAACAAAAAATGCTCTTCAGTTTTTACTAGTTAAATCCACACCCAGAGAAGGTGTGTTCAACATGGACTTATTTTAAAAGTGCATATAAGCATGACTAAACTTAAATTGTTGATAAATCTAAGAGCAATAATTTAATTTTCTACCACAAAAATATAGGTAACCTTAAGAGCAACATGCTTGGTCAATCTTTCTTAAGCTTTTAGGTCTGAAGCCAAAACATTTAAAAATGAAGGGGAACAATACAGTGACTCTTTGCTAATGGCTTTTCAGATATCAATTTGCAGACATAAAGACTCATCCAACAAAGTATCCAGGTTATCCAATGATATTTGGCATGAATTCATACAGCAATGACACATATATAATATAAAAGTAACAACAACCAAAAAAAACCACAGGTATTTTAGGCCTAAAATGAGTTTATCTAATAAAGGTTACATGAAAACTATCACGTAAGACCCAAAATAAACTTCATATACAAAACTATACGATGTGGCTTTGTTCAAACACACCTAGAATTCAGATTCAAGTAACTAGGCTGGCTTTTTTATGTCACCAGCTTTCATGAGGGCTTTAATAGCTCTCGCCCTCATCTCCAGTTCTAGCAGCTCCAGCTGCTGTGCGGAAGGCTGAACGTCTTCGGGTGGAGGAGCAGTCAGGGTGGCTGCTTTGGGCTCCTTGGGGCTACCCTCTGCCAGCCCCAGAATCTCATTCACACTTTTCTCAATGTCTTTCTCCAGGTCCTCTATCTGACCAGCTTCGCTCTGGACTGTATTGTCTGGGACCTCAGGAGCAGCAGCTTCCTCGGTGCATGGGCCTTCTATGTCGCTGTCATAAGCATCTGCATTTATACTGAGTACATCACTATCTTCCCCTTTGCCTGTAACAAACAAAAAAGGGGAAAGAACCACGTAACCTAAATGCCCTGGTCAAAATGTCTTTTCTATTTATGATTAATGGGGTACCTTGACCCCACCTCCCACCATGAAGTCCCAAATGCATTCCATAATCTCTGTCCCATCCCTTTTTCCCCTGACTCCTCAACTATGAAAACAGATATAATTTAACGTAAATTTTAATGAATTTTTCATTCCAGTTTAGCAGAACATGGAAGCAGTAGGAAATTTATACCATCACATGATCTCTTTTCCTAATTAAAATGTCACACCACTTTATACCACAGTGAAGCTTCTACATTACAAAATTAAAGGTGATGCTAGATATTGTCTGAATAGAGCATGGCTTATTAACAAAAAAGTAAAATTCCATTCTAGAAACAGTTTAAAAAACTTTACTACAAAAAAAGAAAAAATATCATTGGCAAGCTGGACACCATGTGCAATGCAATTACCTACATCTTTTCATTTGCTTTTTCAAACACTTTGTTATAAATCAATAAATTAAAGGAGAATGCCTAAGGCTATTTTCTAAGATAAAATAAATTTTCATCATGAGGATTTTAATTAATAAAGTTAGTACACTATAATTTTAAAAAATATGTTATAAAACTTGTATAACTGATACTAAAACTTTCAATATACACACAGATTATGGCTCTCAACTACCTTGGCCTTGGACATTACTGAAGTCCAGGTGTTGTTTAAACTTTGAGTGCTCACTTACACCTCCAATTTATTTATCTTTAAAAAAAATTTTTTTTAAGTCATGATCCCCCCCAAAGGTTACCTTTGTTGAGTCTTCTTATAGTAGGAAAAACTTATTTACCAACAGATGGAAAATTCTGATAATACAATGTTATAGGGTTAGGCCATAAACAATTCTACTCCACTGGTTTTGTAATAACAATTTACTGACCTTGACTGATCCTCCTACATCCTAATAATTAAAAAACTACTCCCTATTCTAAAATCAAAGTGGAAAAATAAATTGATAAATTATACGTGTCCACAAAACTGTTAAAAAAAAAAAAGGTTGCAAGTTTTAATTATTTGATGCCAAAGAATATTTTACATATCTTCCCCAAAGAAACAAATATTCCCAAATAGCTAAAAAAAAAAATAAAAATACAGCCGTTTATGTAAAGAAATAATGCTTTATATAAGTATTGCAACTTGAGACAAAAACAAATTTAAGAAATGAAGCGCTAAGTTGCCCATAGCCTCAAAAAGTTCACTTTCATGCTTAGCCATCTTTAATCTAAAATTCTAAATCTGTTCTCACTGATTCTGAGTGAAAACCTGCGGTCTGTTTAAAAGATTTTAAAACATAAGTTTTTGAAAAAATGTAATCTGTTTTTCAAACTATAAGTTGTTGCCTGATAATGAATTAAGAGCAGAAGAATATAATGGTGGGTGGGGAGAGAGGAAAGGTCTGAAATTTGGGATACCTGAGTTCTAAAACTTTACTCTGCTATAAAGTATGTGATTTGAGCAAATCCCTTAACTTCCCAGGATTTCCTGAAATTAAGGCAAATTGTTTTAGGACATCTCTAAAGTGCAAGGTCTAATACTACCCTAAGTTAAGTCTATATAAATGTTTATAAAATGGCAATATTTCAGCTATTTTGTTTTCCCAAGACATGATTACCATTTATCTTTCATTTAATATATTGATCACTTGGATAATCATCCAAAAGAATTTCCCATTGACAGCAGTAGCCAATGAAAGGTAAGTAACATCAGTAAATCTACTTTTTTTCACGCAACAACCTGTGGGGGGGGTTTTAGGGGTTCTTTTGTTGCTTTTTTTAAGCAGTCTCTAGAGCCAACATGGGGCTCAAACTCACAACCCTGAGATCAAAAGTCACATGCTACACTGACTGAGCCAGCCAGGTGCCCCCAAATAACCTTTTAAAAGGACAACAGATTTTCTAGAGAAAAGAAGTACATTTACAATATCCAGGCAATATAAATGAAGCTCACTTATTATCTTGGGTACAGGGTTCAATGTGTAATATTATAACTATCGAATCCCTTATGTGCTAAATCACAAATTCTGAAGTAGCTGTATTTTTATGAAATTAATTTGCTTTGAGTTTATATGTGAGCAAATGATAATAGCAAATCTTAGAGATATTTTCATTAAATAAGTGGAGAATCTACACTCGTAGATCCTGAAGACATACATGGCAAACTTTCCAGCTGAGTATCACTGTCATATACCATCAGCTTATATTTCTGACCAAAAGACTACAAGGATATATATGAGTGTATATAAATATTTTTTAATGGAATGTACATTATGTTCATCTTATTACTGTGTTTTATCAAACACTTCAAATGGCTAAGAACCAGAGCTATATATATTCTCACCTAATTCAGACAATTTTTCAAGCCTATTTATATAAGCTTAAGAAGCAACCACAGCTAAAGAGCCTCTTTGCCCCAAGCTTAAAATAATAAAATCCTTTTTTTATAAAGTTATCAGCACAGGAAATTCAGGGTCAAAGTGTTTATACGCACACTTCCCATGTTTCAAAGGAGGTAAATCTTGACAAGAAAGTTCTTTATATATTCTATGGGTTTGTTTCAAAGTTTTCAGCAGGCAGAAGGTGGGCTTTGCTTTATTTCTTTAAACAGCTATACATATCCTATCACTGAAGAAATGGTGCTCCATGAATTTGGTGTTCTCTGTTTACATTTAAAATTATCCAAAGTCGGGGCACCAGGCTGGCTGTTGGTAGAGCACGTGACTCTTGATCTTGGGGTTGTAAGTTCAAGCCCCATATTGGATGTAGAGATTACTTAAAAATAAAATCTTAAAAAAAAAAAATGATCCATGAGCGCCTGGGTGGCTCAGTCAGTTAATCGCCCAAGTCTTGATTTCAGCTTAGGTCACGATCTCGCGGTTTGTGAAGCACAGGGCCTGCTTCGGATTCTCTCTGTTCCTTCCCTGCTCACTCTCACTCTCTCTCTCAAGATAAATAAATAAACTTGAAAAAAAAAATTATCCAAAGTCTAAGTGCCTGAGTTCTCCATAACGCAGTACTGGTGAATACATTCATAGATTCCATCTGCCACTACACCTGCACCACGGATCCCAAAGCTTTGTAGAATTTGTGTCTGAAACAACTTAGCGTAACACTTCATCTCACAAATGTGAAAACAAGGTGACTTGGACAATGTAACATGGTAAATTATTTAAAGATTTAGGATCCTACTTCACTATTCCTTAATTTTCATCATTCTACTGACTTGCTTTTTAAAGTATCATTTGCAAACACATGAATACACTTCCAAAGATAATTTATTCTCATCCTTGGTATTAGGAATTTATAGTTTTTTTTCTTGTCAATTATGATCCTCAAGGTAGAAGCAGTGAAACTTGTACATTTTTTCTAAAAAAGTAACCTTACCTCAAAATGCTTCATTCATAAGTCTTACAATATCAGTGTTGTCTGTTCTGTCCTTCCACCAGTCCGCATGCGTGTCTGTGTGTGTGTGCGTGCGCACGTATGTCTCAGGTTTGCTTTTTGTTAAAATAAAAATTTTAAATGTACGTGTGTGTTATCTTAGGTTTGCTTTCTGTTAAAAGTTTTAAATACCCAATTGGAAGTACACAAACGTCCAAGAATTATTAATCACAAAGATTTTGAGGGATAAAAATTTTAAAGGATTTTAAAGTTATGCTAGCATATTTAAACCTCAATAGAGCCTACATTCTACTTGCTAATAATTCAACTTAAGAGTAGTTTTAATGCACAAAACGGAGGCATATCTAATGTTATGAGTGACTGTATGCTCGTGAAACTTCCTGATAGTGAATTATTAAATTAAGCCAGGAGACAAACCTTAGAACATAGAATAATTAAATATCTGTCTGAATTCCTGCCGAGGATGGCAAATTGAGCACACATATCTAATTCCCTTCTCTACCAAGAAGCCAATGAAGTGACAGAAGGCCGATACTTAAAAATACAATAATAGCATAAATACTATAAATTAACTGAGAATAAAACTAACATCAGTCCTTTATAAGTAAAATGCAAAATGGAGAATCCATAAAGGGGAAAAATCAACAAATTTAGCTAAATAAATAGTAGGACCTCTGGGTGGGGGACATCATAAATAAAATAAGACAGAGGCACTCTATAAGAAAATATTAATGAAATATAATACATACAATGTCCAGGTATCATTAAGAGATAACTAAAAACAAGGGCAAAGGGTAGAAACAAGTCAAGCATTTCACAAACTATGAAATACAAAAAGCATCAATACATAAAAATGCTCAACTTAATTTCTAACCATGCAATGCAAATTAAAATATTACTTTTAACTCATTAGTTACAAAAAGGAATTTTACCCATCTGTAAAAAAATTAATAAATTTATAAGATGGAAAAATGATCAAGACATGATTAAGTGAACAAAGAAAACTAAAGAGTAATAACTATATTTAGATTCAAAATAACAGTAAATGATTAATAGTGGTTACTTCTGGGGAGGAAAGTTAATGTAGAAAAAAGAAAGTGAGCTTTCCAATTTTGCCCTATGAACATATGTATTTCTTCAACCAGTTCTAAGAATATAATCCTTATAAAAAGTTTAAAAAAAAAATGAAACCATAATATTAGATAACACAGAAGGGTATCATCTAAAAAGACATTTTGCAGGATTTTTACAAAATGTAAGCAGGCAGGATGAAATTGACAGAAAATAAAAGCAGAGCAAAACCACAGCCAAAGACACCACACATAAGTGTAACTCTTTCTTAGAGAATCTTGGAAGCAACGAAGAGTTGGCTGTGAAACACAGCAAGATAATTAAATTAAATCCATTCAGAATAGTTGGGCCAATTGAACACTTCCTTCTTTCTCTTCCCTTCCCTACCACATGCCCAAGCACTCTAGTGGGAGGCCTACCTCATCCACTTAAAGAGCTCTCCTAGAGTCTGAGATATATCTAAACAGCTACTGATGAAACCCAAACCAGCTTTCAGAAAAACCCAGCTACAGTAAGTAAAGAACCAAGATGAACAAAGGATGAAATAAAGAAAATCTAGGGATCAAAAGATAATCTAATGGGGGAGAAGGAAGGGCAGAGGAGTCTAATTAGTATCCTTAGAGAGACACAAGTAGACTCCGGAGCCATAAAGTAAGTACATGATGCAGTGAAAGAAGAACAGAGAACAAGAAATGTTAGAATTTTAAAACACAGTTATCAAAAGCAAACATTCAGTGGTTGCTGGAAGACAGTGAAAGAAAAAAAACCTCCTATGTAGAAAAGAAATAAAAATATATTTAGAATATGCAATAAAAGTTAAGAGATGAATGACCCATGAGTCCAACAACTTAATATAATTTACTCAGCAAATATTACTGAGCACCTACTATGTACAAGACACTGTTTTAAACATTAAGGAAACAGTGAATAAAAAAAAAAGTCCTTGTGCTATATTTAAATCATAGGAGACACTATAAATAAATGTCAGGTGTTATGAAGAAAAATAAAGCATGATAAGAAGACACTAGCAGGATGCTTTCAGAGAGTGATCGATGTGATTTGATAAGGAAACTGAGCAGAGAAGTGAATAAAGTGATAGAATAAGTCAGAAAACAGAAAAAAGGGTAGAGAGGGAAAATTATGACAAAAAAGGTGATCTGAGGTGAAGAAGGTCTTCTTAGTGAAAAAGCTTGCCAACTGCAGTGTATCATACCTAAGACACATCCTATAAAAAAATCAGAACCCAGGGGGGAAAAAAAAATTACTAAAAATTCCCAGAAGAAAAAAAACTAGATTACCAACAAAAGCTAGCCTCAAGAAATCAAGACCACTTCTATCAGCCCTGTGAACAAGATATCCCTATGGCTATGAACATGATCACAAAAAAGAGAAGTAATGGTATATTATGTGCCTCAAGGATACAACGTTGCTTCTAAAATATTGTCAAAAATTGAACATGAATCTGATCAAGGTTCAGTATCCAACTACCAATTTACAGAAAAATAACATTAAATAGAACAATGGTATGCAATCAGCAAAATTCGAACTGAGAAACTCTGACAATCTGGTTTAAGAAACTTCGAAGAGAAGGGGGGAGCAAAGGAGGGTGAGAGGGAGGGATGGGAAGGAGGAGCATACAGATTAAAAAGAGACTTAGAATCCAAACAATTGTAACATAGGGTACTTATCTGGATGTCCATTCATACAAATATAGTTTAAAACTATTATAAGACAACCTGAGAAAACTAACTACTGGATTATTTGAGGATTAAAAACATCACTATTCGGTAAACCCTAATGAAATACTGGATCTAAACATTAATAGCTACTAAAACCATTAGGTGGTAGTCTGATAACACCTGTACCAATCAATCTTAACATCACAATACTACCAATGAATATAAGCGGTAGGTTAAACCTGAACACTTTCTGAATATATGATATTAAGCAAAGTTAACTTTTTAAGGCATTGTGATTATGCTTAAAAAGAGATCTCTAGTCTTTGAGATACAAACATATTGAAATATTTATAGATGAACTGAAAAGAGGTTTAGAATCTGCTTTAAAATAATCTAGCAGTATGAGCAGGTAGGGGTATGCATGAAAGAATTAGCCATAGGTGGATAACTGAAAATGGAGAGAGGTACATGGGAGTTAATGCTATTTTTTTACTTATTTTTGTCTGACAATTTCCAAGATAAAAAGTCTGTTTATGGTGATTTCTATTCAGAAACCTACAGTAACAATTTTGAAAATACCTTAAAATATATATATGCTGGAGGAGAACACAAGAAAATCAGAATCCCAATATTCCTATTAGGCAACCATAGACCTGGTTATCAAAAGGGTTAAACTATCTTACTTTGTTTTCTCTTTTAGTTTTTCTCATCAGATTTTCAGTTAATCACATTCAGTGGTTATGCCATTTAGAACAGCACATTTCACCATCCTTCCCTCTAGGTCCTTCCCTCTAGAATCTCAACTCTCTAAGGCTTCTAAGCGTTATCAACCTACTACAATCTCATTAGTAACAAAGTCCAGAGTTCACTGGAAAGCAATGCTATGCCTCTGTGGATTTCTTTTCTGAGACAACAGAAAACTTCGGTTTTACTAAATTTTAAGTTATAAGGAAGACAATTCTACTATAGTGTAACTGTAGAAAGTCAATTTATAACAGTTCTAGTGAGTTCTAGCCTTTTCAAGAAAGAAATCAAAACTTTATTTTCTGAAAAAGAAACAACTTTTTTTTTAATATGTAAAAACAATCTTTTGTAGAGGACTTTAATCTTCCTCTCAGCAAAACTGACAGAACTTGGCTATTTTTTCTCATGTAGTATTTTAAACTACTGATTTAAATTTAAGTGTATCATGTTAACCACGATATTCAAAATTTAATCATGACATTATCTGATGGTTACTGAGATATATGCAAACAATTTAATACAGAAAAACTGTCTAGTATACTACCAAGCCCACACTCAATTTCTGGGTAACTGAGTGTCCATAGGCCTATAAACCTAACTTTTGTGAATGACAAATTGAGAGATTACTCCAAGAATCAACAAATCTTCACTCAGTATTTATTACCTATGCTACAATGGTGCTATAAAGGCCACAGAAGAGGTGGGCCTTACAAAATCCTACAGGTAGGGTAAACTAAATATTTGTAGCATAACTAAGGCACAGATTTTGCCTTTATGGTAATTAGGTATGCTTAAAATATGGACATGATACTTTAAAATGCTAAATTCTGTGGTATAAAGCATAACAGAATTTTCGAGTATATAAGGCAATAGGGAAACGTCAAGGAGATCTACAGATGTGATATGAAGTAGGTCTCAAAATCTAATAAGTGATGTTGACAGAGGAGGAAACTCCAAGTGTAAGGGACAGAATGGAAAAATAGGTGCTAGAGCTAAACAATACAGAAGTATGTGAGCCTTTCAGATAAAATGTACACATGAGAACATAGAAAAGGACAGTATCCAAAAATTTTGCCTCTGTAGACAAGACATCACCATTGTAGGAGAAAAAGCACAACAGGGACCTCTTACCAGCCTTTACAATAGATCAGATAAGCAATTAAACAGGCAACAGTAGTATGAACTAGGTGATAATTATTCAGTACGAGAGAAGAGGTGAGGTAAACACAAGTTAAGGAAGACCACGGATTTGGAAAGGTGTGATCTTACAGAACAAGTAGTTGACCTAAATAAGAGTACACCACTGGTGTGAATGAGTTTAATTCTCAGATTTGGACAAAGTGCATGACAAGCAGTAAAACTTGTAGTCACAAAGGACAGCTTAACATTTCTGTTCTGAGATACACTGTGAACCAGACGCATGACAAAGCATCAGGGTTTTGGGTTCGAAAAATAACTTCTACAAAACTACAGTACAGTAAACCTGATACCAAGGCTCAGTAAAATTCTAGGTTTAGTAAGAGGTTAATTAGCTCTGAAAAAAGTACTGCTAATTAGTCTAGACAGAAAAGGTAACATCTGACAGGGGATCTAAATGATATGCTGTAGACTGCTGGTTACCTCAGGAGGAACATGCAGGCAGAGGGAACAGCAAAAGTCAGGTCTCTGACACAACAGCGCTTATAACGCTGGAGGAAAGTGAGGACGAAGGACTAGAAAGAACAAGGGGGAGAGTGACAGGCTGTATCACATTATGGCTTGTACCACCACAGGAAGGAAGGACTTCAAGGACTTTCGAGATGGGAAGCTACCGGAAGGCTCTGATAAGACAGTGACTGACAACTTTTAGTTTTAATTTTTACAGTCATTCAGACTGCTATAGGGAAGAGACTACAGGGGGGCATAGATAGAAACAGAGGGATCAACATGCTATAAGAATCAACACCAGAATAATTCGGCCAAGAAGAGGTGTAAAGTGGTGGGATTCTGATCTTTGTGAAAGTAGAGCTGACAGGATTTGTTGACAAAGATGAAAGAAAGCACTCAAGAATGATTCCCAGGTTCTTGGCCTAGACACTCAGAAGAATGCAAATGCTATTGATTGAGATGGAGAAGACTGTAGGAGAAGCAAGGTTTGGAGGGGGAGTGGTACTGTTTTCTTCTTTGTTGCTTTTGGGGAGGGGTCAGAGAAGAATCTAGAATTTACTCTGGAACATATTAAGATGCTTACTGAACATCTAATAAGGAAGCTAGATATTAAGGGTTGGAAAGAAGTCTGAATTGGAGAAATAAATTCGTAGTTGCCAGTCCTAGAATTACGTTAGGATGAAGAAAAGAGAAAACGTCCAAAGAGTAAGTGCTGGGGCACTCACCCTTTAGAAGTCGAGTAGAGGACAGCAAGACACAAAAGAAACAGAGAAGAAAGTGTCAGGGAAGGATGGATAATCAACGGTGTTACACATGGCTGACAGGCCAAGATAAGGACTCAGCCACATCAGTGAAATAGTTGCTGACAACTGTTTACTACAGAGGGGGGCAATAATTAGGGACAGAGAAAAAAAACACCTGCAGATACCAAAAGAGAATGTGTTCACTATACAAATACAGGGGCTGGTCGCAGCAACACAGAGTTCACCCATTTTTAAGAGGAGAGACAGGGACTATATAAATTCAGAAACAGGTAGATATGAAAAATTAATTTATACATCTACTTTCCTTTATTAGAGAAGTTCTTTCCAAGCCAGGCCATATTTTATTTATCTTTCTGGTGCCTAGCACAAAACCACAATTTGTTTGTTGGAAGAAGGGATCAGCTTCAAAATCTGAAGGGACATCATTTAGAAAAAGCATTAAATTCATTTTCTATAATCCAAAGGACACACAAGGATAAATGAGCAGAAAATACATACTGGCAGACTATGATTCAATACGGAGACACTTTTGCCAATTAGAGACAGCCAGGGTGATATTGGGGGGATGAAGCAGAAAATTCTAATGACAACAATAATGATGGCAGAAATAATTATAACAAGAGTGGATATTTACTGAGCATTTACCAGGTACTAATCACTTCTCTAAAGCACTGAACATGTATTAACTCATTTAATCCTTATGCTAACCATAATGGAATAGACATTCATATTTATTATCCCCATTTTATAATTGATGAATCTGAGGAACGGAGTTTAAGTAACTTGCCCTATAGTTCACACAACTGAAGTGGCAAAACCAAAATTCAAGCCCAAGTATATTTCACAGATCTATGCATTTAAATATTCTATAGTGCCTCCCAGATCTTAACAGAATCAGAATGACCACTGAAGCATCACTGATGAGAATGTTGGTTCAGACTGAATTTATCTTCTTCTTGTATGAGGTCCCTTAAGTCCACATGAATGAATAAAATATATGAGGCACGGAGCTAAAAAGTATGTATTAAATGTGAAAAATTATTAAGGAAATGACAAGCCACAGACTAGGAGTAAATATTCGCAAAACACACCTGGATAAAAGACTGGTGTCCAAAATACATAAAGAACTCTTAAAACTCAACAATTAGAAAACCACCCAAATAAAAAATGGGCAAAAGATCTGAAGAGCCAAGTCACCAAAGAAGATATACAAATGGCAAAGAAGCACATGGAAAGATGCTTAACATCATATATCATTAGGGCACTGCAAAGTAAAACAACAAGATACCACTTACACGTCTATTAGAACAGTCGAAATCTAAATCACTGATAGCACCAAATGTTAGCAAGAAGATGGACCAACAGAAAATCTCATTCACTGCTGGCAGGACGTAAAATGGTACAGCACTTTGAAGGACAGCTTGGCAGTTTCTTACAAAACTAAACTTGGTGTTTACCCAGAGTTTGAAAACTTATGTCCACAAACTCCTGCATACAAATGATTATAGTAGCTTTACTCATGATTGCCAAAATCTAGAGGCAACTAAGATGTCCTCTAATAGGTAAATAGGTAAATGGATAAGCAAACTGTTGTAAATCTATACAATGGAAGACTGTCCGGCAATATCAAGCTACAAAAAGACATGAAGAGCCTCAAATGCATACCTGCTAAGTGGAAGAAGTCAATCTCAAAAGACTACATACTACATATAATATTACAACCAAAACTTCTAATTAAATCATAGACTATGGTGTAGGATGAGTAAAAAGTTCGTTAACTGGTAACAAAATCTGATTTCAAATCTAATGTTTACCATCTTTCCTGTGGTAGGAGTTACTTCTATATAAGGAGGTACTTTTGCCAACGATTGGACAAGGACATAATTACTGAATAGCACCATGGATCCAAAGGAGATCCAAACATGTTAAAGGTTTGGACTATATAACCTCTGAAGTGGCTGCCCTAACAGTATGTCTACGATCCTATGAAACCACAAGAGAGAATGGGTAAAATTTATTTAAAAAAAAATTTTTTTTACCGTTTATTTATTTTTGAGACAGAGAGAGAGCATGAACGGGGGAGGGGCAGAGAGAGAGGGAGACACAGAATCGGAAGCAGGCTCCAGGCTCTGAGCCATCAGCCCAGAGCCCGACGCGGGGCTCAAACTCACAAACCGCGAGATCATGACCTGAGCCCAAGTCAGACGCTTAACCGACTGAGCCACCCAGGCGCCCCGAGAATGGGTAAAATTTAAAGAAACATGGCAATCAACATTTTTCTCAGATACTAAATCAAACCCTTCATAATGTCATTCTTGAAAAACACGCACAAGGCATTATGCATCCAAAAACCCTGCCAGTGTACTTTGTTTTTTAATGTAGAAAAGTTGCACAATTAAATGCAACAGAGGGGTCTTCAAAAGGTACAGAAACAGTATGGGCTAATGTGCCACACAAAATGTAATTTTCACCCTTTTGTTCAATTACTACATACAGAAAGAGACAAATGAAAAAGTGGGAGGGTCCTGTCTGCTGTCATTGCTGGTAATAACTTGTGAAAAAGCTCAAAGGAACGAGAAGAGAAATGTAAGTTCTTAAGTCACACTGAAGGTTACACCACAATCTCTTTTTACTTCACCAATTGCTGAAAAGTTAACTCATGTTAAGAAGCTGCATTGTGTGAATACTTACTTGTTACAGCCAGTCAGGGAGACAATCAAGGGCGAGGAAAAAAGAAATCAGACTCAAACTTTGAGAACAAATCAGTTGTACATCTGCTTCTCTGTTTCCAACTCCGAACAGCCTGGGACGCTTTTATTTTGGTCTCCCCACACTCATGCCTCCAGTTCAGCTCCTCAAAGGACGAGGCACCACAAGACCTCACTTGACAATGCAGAGGTTTCTACAGCAATACATACGTGTCAAACTGCTCCAAACAGGCTTAATTAACCGATGGTCTTCATTCTCTCTTTCTTCCCAAAGCAACACAAATCACTGAAGGCATTTTTCTCATTATCTTTGTAACTTCTCCTAACTTGCATGTAGTCCTTCAGCTATGGTTATAGAGTTCTTTTTGGCAAAACTCAACTCCTTTTCTACCGCAAATTCACTTCTTCATTCTTTTTTTTATTCTAGGCCCTCTACTTACTCACCTTTGCTTCTCCTGGTGCAGTACTATCTTAGAATAACGGCAGTAACAATACCAACAAGAAGAGCAAAAATCAGTTGGGGTTTTCCATTAATCCCTCACCTTAAGGATTCAAATGGTCTCATATACTTTTATATTTAATACCTTTGCTAAATGATGGCAAAAATCTCTTCTACCACATTTAATTTTTGTAAGTAATAAGTGAATAAGCTGCGACCATCATCAATTCTTCATGATAGTCTAAAAGAGGTCTCTCAACTGCATTATTTACATAAACCTATCAGTGAAAATGTTTTTAAGTACCTGCTCCAGTATATATTATTTACTTAAAAAATAGCATGTATTATTCCTATAAATTAGTATGTACTAATACAACAACACATGCAACCAGAAATTTTACAGTGGAGGGACAAATATATAAATTTATACATTTTATTTACTTTAGAAGTACAGGTATTCTTTTTCCTGCATTCTCTGGAAGTGTGTATGATAACACTGTGGTGACCACCCGTCTAAAATTGGACAGAGAAGACCAGAGAAAATATCTAAACTTCCATCAGACAGTTTAACCACTGATAAACATTTTCCCCCTATTAAAGTCTACCTTTCAACTTTTTGAAGCTCTTGTTAACAAGACAATTCTTAAAACTGTCTATCATTCACTAATTCATGAACTGGAAGGTCAAAATATAATTGCATGAGGCAACGACATTATTTTAAAACACACACACACACACACACACACACACACACAACAGTAGCAGAATTTGAGCCTCACCACAGCAAAATTCAGTTTGCATATTTTGTGTGTGTTTGCCTGTCTTTCTCTAATAGAAAGGAAGAATGATTTTCTAATGGAATAAAAAATATAGAGAAAAAAACACTGTATATTTTATTCTGCTTCCATTAAGCAATTAAAAAACAAAACAAAACCCAGTCATTAAGCACTCTTCTCAAGTCCAGACACTGCACCCCGCACTGGTCTTTACAAAATCTGACAGCTAGAAAGGAACTTCAAATCAAGGCCAAACATCCAAACACTGCTTCAATTAGCTCTACAACAGAGCCACCAAGTGGCAGTTTTTGTAGCCTGTGTTCAAACACCCTTTAGCAATACAGAAGGCAGCCCACTTCATTTTCTGAGACTTCCGATTAGAGATCAATAAATTGAACCAAAATCTGTCTAGTGATAATTCTACCTAGCGGCCCTGTTTTCATTCTCAGAGGCAATACAGAACAAGCCTAATCATTCTTCCACTTGACAGCTCTTCAAATACTTTAAAGTGAGGGCTGAAAACCTCACCACCTCTTCAACCTAAGTATCCAAATTTGACTTACCTATTTCTCATGTATAGTTAAAAAAATTTCTCATGGCCACTTCCAAGAAGAAACACAAAGGAGCTTAATTCTTAAGTTACCAAGGAGAAAAATTTGCAAAGTTACATATACTCCTGCTTGTCGACTTTAAAGCAACTATTTAAATACAGACCATTATTTTAATATTCCTGAACATCTTAAGCAAATTTATAGCTATATATAAACAGAATTCACTAATATTAGATTTGACATTTTAAAAATATTTTCTACAAATTAAATACCTCCAATGAATAGCAGTTTTCATTTTTTTAAACTGAATGTTAAAGTTTTAAATATTTTTAGCACAAAATGGCCAATATAGAAAATTTATATAATTATTATTTTAAAAAGTGAGCAAATCCATTTCAATAATACAAGCCCTGAGATCCTCCAGGAAATTAATAAAGGATCTCAGGCTTGCACATGTATATGTGCTCATGTACACAAACACAGCTGTGCTACAGATAAAGACCAAAACTATAACCAATGTTTCTTATACAGCTGCCCTCCTGCTAAAAATGAATGAGTGAAGAAACTAATCCCAATGGAAGAGTTCCAATTTTATTTGAGTACGAATCAATCAACCAGTAGATTGTATTTACATTTAAATAATGTCTGCACAGTGAAGGCAGATCTTGGTTATTAGTCCATTATGAAAGCGTGGTCGAAGTCAGAGCACAATCAGATACTCATCTTCAGCACAGCTTGTTTCATAAATGATATTTCTTATCAATGAAATGGGTGAAACCAGAACTAGACCCAAAAAATGCCAATTTCAAGTAACTAATTCACCATTAATATTTCTCAATATTTGAGTATTTTAGAAGCTGAGAAGCTAAAAAAACTGAAGATATAATTTAAATAATGTGTCAGTATCACATACTATGAATAGGTTATATAATAAGATGTATTTGAAAAAAAGCAAAGAGAAAATTCAACACTGCTTTAGATTTTGTTCTTCTGAACAAAGGGTTCTAACTAAGCTTCAGTGAATTTAGTTCTAACTAAGCTTCAATGAATTTTCTTAAATGGTCAAGCCATTAAATAAAATGACAATACATTCACAAGGCGCATTATATTCTGTTTTTATTAAGCTCACTGTGAAAGAGAACAACTAGCTATGCAAGAAAAGCTGGAGATAATACTAAATCAACTTTGCAAGTTGTGCATATTAAAAGTAGACAACATTGGTTCATTTAGGGAAAAAGGTAACAATATTTATTCAGACTACTAAAATTTCTATTTCCTGGTGTACCTCAGCTTCTTGGGTTACTCCAAGCAAGTTACTCACTACCTGGTTCAGATTTTAGCTATACTAATATTTACCTGGAAAATGTTCTGTATAATTCGATCTTCTAGATAACTTATGTTTATTCCATTATGCAACATTTTATATTTTAACTATTTTATAGACATTTTTCTAGAAGGCTTTACCTACTATTTCCCTGTATTCTTTAAAATAAGAGTTGCAACTTAATTTGACCTTTTCCTACAGATTTAGTCATAACATGAACTGTACTGCTGTGCTTTGATCTTATGTTTTCTCACCTCTGCTTGATGTCACTTACTGATGACAGTGTGTTCTTGATGTTTCTGATGACTAGATGAGAACCTGAGAGTGGTCTATATAGGCTCCTAAGCATAAAAGACTTGTGCTTTGTGATACCTGACTACTCTGAGTTCTTTTTCTCTTCCTCTTTGCTTCCCTGTCTGGTTTTTAAAAGACTGAAGTTACCATATAAAATTACAGCAAAATAGGCTGTTAGCACTGGGAAGCGAGTTTAAAGAGCTCCAGGTACCTGAACATGAAAGCAGAAAAACACCTTCCCTTAGAAGGCAGCAATGGCTAATTTGTACAATGAGGTCCCCATTCCTTTCTCCCTAGGAACTGGAATCAACCATGTCAATTACATGACATTCTTCTCTCCACAGATGATCTAAAAGCATACCCTCGACACTGCCTGCTCATTAGATGCAAAGAACAGAAACAAAGAAAGAAACAATAGCAGAGATGTCCAATTACCCACGGGGTTTAAGAGTTATGTGAAAATGATAATATGCTTAACATTTATTTATATATGACAAAGAAATGTAAATGACACTGAATCTCAGTTTATGTCTCTGGTGGGTGCTCAGAAGTCAGAATATAAAAAGATACAATTTTGTCTAGCTATTTAAGAGGCTAACACAACAAGACTTCTGAAAAACAATGGAATTCTTGAAACTGTCAAAAATATTTATTAAAACCCCAAAGTACATAATTAGAATTACAGAAAATCTTGATTTTGTTCTCTCTACATATATAATGAATGAATCACAAAATTAGTTATCCAACTTTTTTTTCCACTGTGTTAACTAAGCAACACAGACCCCGGGTAAAAAAAGAAATTCTGCCTAAATAAATTGATGACCTACTTCTCTCTACCAAATAAGTTCTTATGACTCAAGTTTTACAGACATTATTCTAAGCCAATCAAATATTAGTTGCTTACATAATAAATAATACAACCATTTTGGCTAGAGTAGATTGTCACTGCTCTGAAGTAATTATACCAGGAAACGGGAAAAATGTGAGGTAGTCTTTGAGTAACTAATAAAAATTTATTTTACTTTCAGTTTTTCCTACCAGGATGAGGGGAAACAAAAAAAGACACATGAAAGACTAGCCCTACTCATCTAGTTGGCTTGAATAAATTACAAATTACCACTTCACTTCTGCTAGCTGGCAATGTCAAACACTACTGATTCATAGAAAATAAAGTAATAACAATGTACCTCGGCAAAAAAAAAAAGACAAAAAAGTTATCCATAAAGCTTTTTTCCCCCACATATAACCCAAAGCTACCCAGTTAATGTATCTCCAATATCTTGCAGCTAATGATAAAATTAAAACTATTCAAGATGATAGCTTTCTGGTGGCACTATAAGCATGTATCACTAAGGCAGAACTTTCCAATGGCTAAAGGAGTCATGAAATAAAGAAAGGACATATTCTTTATTCTTTTGATCTTGGACCAAATAAATTATTCTGTTCCCCTATCTGTAAAATGGGGGCAAGCTGGAACACTGAAAATTTATTACTGGTAAAGTGTTTATAATCTTCAGGTAAATGTTATATAAAAATTAAATACTTGGTTTATACCTTGTTTTAATTCCAAACCTTCAGGTTGTTTGTTCTCTTTCACGGTTGATGTAGAATCTATACAGATGTCTTGTCTGAGGAATAAAAATAAATAAAAACAATTTTTAAAACTCTATTCAGTCAAGTAATACTTACTGCTCAGGTTCCCAGAATTAAATCAGACTCTTGGGAAGACACATGGAATTCTTCTGAACCCCCAGGATATCATTTAGTACACTTTGGAAGCTCAGAATCATGTGTATATAAGTGTCAAAAGCAGCAGCTATAAACCACTAACAATTTAGGTAGTACACATCTTTGTAAAAATTAAGGGGCAAAAACGTCCATCGATAGATGAATGGATAAAGAAGGTGTGGTGTACACACACACACACACACACACACACACACACACACACAATGGAGTATTACTCAGCAATCAAAAAGAATGAAATCTTGCCATTTGCAACTACGTGGAACTAGAGGGTATTATGCTAAGTGAAATTAGAGAAAGACTAATATCATATGACTTCACTCATATGAGGACTTTAAGACAGAACAGATGAACACAAGGGAAAGGAAGCAAAAATAGTTATAAAAACAGGGAGGGGGACAAAAATATAAGAGACTCTTACTTAAATATAGAGAACATTGGGGCGCCTGGGTGGCTCAGTCGGTTAAGCGGCCGACTTCGGCCCAGGTCATGATCTCGCAGTCCGTGAGTTCGAGCCCCACGTCGGGCCCTGTGCTGACAGCTCAGAGCCTGGAGCCTGTTTCAGATTCTGTGTCTCCCTCTCTCTGACCCTCCCCCGTTCATGCTTTGTCTCTCTCTGTCTCAAAAATAAATAAACGTTAAAAAAAATTTTTTTTAAAAAGAGAACAAACAGAGGGTACTGGAGGGGTTGTGGGAGGGGGGATAAGCTAAATGGGTAAGGGGCGTTAAGGAATCTACTCCTGAAATCATTGTTGCACCATGTGCTAACTAACTTGAACGTAAATTAAAAAAATAAAAGAAAAACACAAGAAAAAAAATTAAGGGCAAAACTGGAGAAATATGGAGGTAACTTTTCTCACTTCCAATACCTTGCAGGATAGCTGGTGGGAGAAATCAAAACTTAAGAGGAATCCAATAATTTTTCAAGTGTTAAATTTAATGAGCACTTTTGCATTCAAATTATTTTATATTCATCTAATTTCATACCTCAAGTGCTTTGATGTGGGAAATACATATTTTACATGTAATATACACATGTAATCAAAGTAAATGGATTCAAGTATAAGATCATAAAAAAGTTTTGATCCACCATGTTCTCTAACAGAGCTGCAAACTAAACTAATTAATGTTCTTTCTTAGAGGGCATTATACCATCTAGATATTAATATTACAAATACTTTTTGGCAAAAGAAATTAGTTGCGAACATTCAAAATGACTTTTCATTATAAATAAATATTACCTTTTGGAGAATTTCTATATGCATCCTAAAACATACAAGAAATATTTCAGGAATTTTCCTGCTCACAAATCTATTTCTTTATTTTAAACAAAGTTTATTTATTTATTTTGAGAGAGATGGGGGAGAAAGGAGGAGGGAAGGGCAGAGGCGGGGGGTGGGGAGAATCCCAAGCAGGCTTTATGCTGTCAGTGCAGAGATGGACACAGGGCTCAATCTGTGAGATCAAGAGTGAGCCAAAATCAAGAGTTGGACACTCAACCTACTGAGCCACCTAGGCACCTCTCCCAAAACGATTTCTATCCACTTAATAACACATCCTTCAAATAACCAAAAGATAAAGACCTGTGATCATTTCTTTAAGTTTACAATATTCTTTCCAGTCAACATATTTGGTACTTATGTGTTTTGCATTAAAATTTTACTAATGCAAGCACAAAGTGAAATAGAGACTATAAAATTCTTTGGATCTGATATTAATTATAACATATAAAAGGTTTAAAGTTGAAATACATATTTTATACCTCTTTCTGTCTAATATCACCTACTCAGTATTTATTCTTTCACCAGAATGACTGGCAGATCCCAAAGAAGATATCAACAAATATTCTTTGGTAATCCAGGGACAGATAAAATGCCAATATACTACATTAAGAGCTTTGCAAGGAAGAAAGTTAAAATGTGCTACCTCACGCCTTACAGTCAAATTAGATTTTACCTACTGGGAACATTAATCTATTTCTAAATATCTTTCTTTAGATAAAATGTTTGCTCTTACACATCCTTGAGTGGGCATCACTCAATTCTTCTTCTAAACACATAACATTTAGAAGACTTGAACAAAAACATAATGCAACATCACCATTAAAAGAGCCATGGACATCTGTAATACGCTAATAAGAAGGACACAACATCACCTATGCAATATTATAGCTGAGAGTGTATGACCTATTTCATGAAGAAATCTTCAGTCAAACCCAAAAAAGGAAATAAGTAATGTTCAATTAAAAGTAGGTGGGGAGTTAAATGTCAATGTATAAAAGGCAAAAAAAAAAAAAAAAAAAAAAAAAAAAAAAAGGTTGTGGAAATATTCTAGGTTAAAGGAGGCTGAAGAGCCATAACAATTAAATGTTATAATTCACTTGAGACTGCTGAACTGGAGGGGGAAAAAATGTTGTAAAGGACATTACTGAGTCAAATGACAAACAAATACCGAAAGCAGACTGAGTAAAAGTGTTGTACCATTGTTAAATTTACTGAAGTTGACACTGTATTGTGGTTATGTATAGACTACTGATATCCTTAAAAAAAATCACAGTGCAGTATTTAGGGGTAAAGTGTCATGATGTATGTAACTTACAGCCTCAAATGTTTTAGAAAATAGACACACATCTATGTAAGAAGAGGGTACAAATGGGATAAAATTTTATTAATATATTATAGAGAAATCTAAATAAAAGATATATGGATACTTCTTGTACTATTCTTATTCTTATAACATTTTAATAACTGTGAAGTTATTGTCAAATAAAAATTTTTAATAATAATGCAGTAAAATGCATTATTCTATGCATTATTTTATTTTCTCTGTGAAAGCCCCTTGATTGTCCTTCAAATAAAACTGGACATCTCTATAAAGATTACCTGCTTCCATAAAGAATTGCTTTAGTGCCCAAAGTGAACTTTTACAACATTCTGTTTTATCTTAAGTTAGGCTTGAACATGCCATTAAAGAATGTCACCAAACAGAATTTCAAAAGTAGATGCAGTACAAGTGCACCACCTTGTGGCTGAAAAATAAAATGCAAGATACTTTTACTTCAGTAGTATGTGAAGTTGAAAAAATATTCCAGAAAATAGCCTGGAATTTTAAAATCTATACTAGTTCATTTTTCCAACATGTAGACTTTGCAACTAAAATTACCATACACATTTAGAGCTCTCCAATACAATTTAAAGATCCTTAACAAAGAGCATGGAAAGCAAGATATACCAAAAAAGGAAATGTCTTAAAGTATAAGAAACCTGCAAGTATATGTCTTTTTATTTCTAGTTTTATGAGAATAAAAAATGTCTACTCCTAGATAAGAAATACTAGGTGTCAGAGTTAGGAAAACTAAAGTAATTCCAATTTATATTTAAATGACATTTAAATATTTGTCACACCCTTTAGATAAGAATTTTGTAACAACTGGAGAAAGAGAGATGGCAAGAGAAAAAAGTGGGGGATGGAGGCGGACACATGCTTAATCTGGTTTGGGTTAATCTTAGGATGACTTTTGTAGTCCTTTCCATTAGGGGGGAAAAAAGCCTGTTTTTATTTTTCTACTTCCTTTCTCACATCCGCAGTGCTCCTCCTTAATTAAAGCAGCTTAATTTACAATCTTGGCTTTGAAATATAAGACAGCCTTATACCCACCTCTGGGGTTTAAGTCCTCCAACCAGTATAAGTCCAACTTACTTTCTTTTACCCCAAATACAATTCCACTCTTGACCTTTTTTTTTTTTTTAACAACAAAATAGAAAATAAACTATTGGGATTGCATCAAAATAAAAGGTTTCAGCACAGCAAAGGAAACTATCAACAAAAATAAAAGTCAACCTATGAAATAAGAGAAGATATTTGCAAATGACATATCCAATAAAAGGATATATTCAAATATTCAAAATATACAAAGAACTTATAAAACTCAACACTCAAAGGATATTTTTTTTTAAGTCAGAGTAATACATTGGGGAGATCTGTGGAACTTAAGAACCACTACACACGTGAATTACCAAAAGTTTCAACTTTTGGTACTTTTAAAAGGGAAAAGAGTCAAATTCTACCCAAATAAAAAATACACAGGGGGTGCCTGGGTGAGTCAGTCAGTTAAACGTCCCACTCTTGATTTCGGCTCAGGTCCTGACCTCACAGCCCAGGATGGGCTCTGCCTAGACAGCATGGGGCCTGCTTGGGATTTCCTCCCTCCCTTTCTCTGTCTCTGTCTCTCTCTCCTTCCCCCTCCCTTCCTCTCTCCCTCCCTCCCCCACTCATGCTCTCCCTCTCTCTCTCTCTCTCAAAAAGAAATAAACATTAAAAAAAAAAATACAAAAGGAAGATACCTCAAGGATAAAGAAACCAGACCAACCAGCCAGTGTCTTCCCATTTTGGCAAAAGCTGACAATCAGGCAAATTGGCATAACAAAAGGTCCAACTCTGGATTCTCTCCAGATTCCAGGGAATAGAAACGGAGGCTAAAAGAAGCCAGCCTATCATTCTATGAGCTTCCTACTATTAAAAATAAGAAACAGGCAAAGAAACTGGAGTAGCCAAAACAGAAAAAAAAAAAAAAAAAAGTTGAAGGATGTACATTATCAGATTTCAAGACTACAAAGCTACAGTAATGAAGACGCTATGATATTGGAAAAAAGATGAACATATGTACTGATGGAACAAAAGAGAGCCCAGAAATAAACCCACATATACATCGTCAACTGATTTTCAACAAAAGTACAAAGGCAATTAACAAAGTGAACGAATGGTACAAGTACAACTGGATATCCATACGGATATAATTTTTTTAATTTTTTTAATGTTTCTTTTTTGAGAGAATAAGCATGAGTGGGGGAGGGGCAGAGAGAGGGAGTAACAGAATCCGAAGCAGGCTCCAGGCTCTGAGCTGTCACCACAGAACCCCAAGTGGGGCTCAAACCCATGAACCATGAAATCATGACCTGAGCTGAAGTCAGACAATTAACTGACTTGAGCCACCCAGGCACCCTGCATATAATTCTCAATCAGTATCTTGTATCATATACAAATACTAACTCAAAATGATCACAAACTTAAAAAATGTAAACCTATAAAAGCTTTAGAAGATGCAGGAAAAAAAATCCTTTGTGACCCTGGGTTAAGAAAAGATTTCACCAAAAGCATGGTCTATATATAAAAATAGTTGATAAATTGGATTTCCCCCAGATTAAACAAATCTGCTCTTCTAAGGCGATGGTGACAGAATATATGACAAGCAAGACTGGGAGAAAATATTTGCAAGCCACGTATCTGATAAAGGACTGTATTCAGAGTATATAAAGAACTCTCAAGGGGCGCCTCGTTGGCTCTTTTGGCTGAGCGTCAAACTCCTAATTTCAGCTCAGGTCATGAACCCAGTGTCCCAAGACTGAGCCCTGCATCAGGCTCCGTGTGGAGCATGGAGCCTGCTTAAGATAGTCTCTCCCCTGACCCTTCACCCCTCTCCCCAACTCCTGCTCTGAAAAAACAAACAAACAAAAACCTTTCAAATCACAGTAATGAAAATAAAAAATAAAGAACCCAATATAAAAAATCAGATCAGTGGTTAAAAAATTAATAGTCACTTGACCAAGGAAGATATACAGATGCAAATAAACACAATAATAGATATGTTCAATGTCATTTGTTATTAAGGAAATCCAAATTTGGAACCACAGTGCCACACCACTACACATATATTAAAATGGCTAAAATCAAAACAGCAGACAAATGGAACTCTCATACACAGTATCAGCAAGGATGCCGACATGCCCTAGCAACCCCCACTCCTAGGTACTTGACCAAGGACGATTAAAACTTGTTATGTTCGCACAAAAACCTGTGTGTGAACATGTATAGTGGCTTTATTTGAAATCATCATAAATTGTCAACAGCTCAAATGTCGCTTTATTAATTTTCTATTGCTGCCATAACAAATTACGACAAACCTGATAGCTTAAAACAACATTATGCACCATGTTAGAGTTCTGTAGGTCCTAAATCTGGTATGGGTCTCACTGGACTCAAATCAAAGTGTCCACAGGATGCATTCCTTTCTGGATGCTCTAGGGGAGAATTCATTTCATGCTCCTTTGGACTGTTGGCGGAATTCAGTTCACAGAGGTTGCAGGACCAAAGTCCCTGCTTCCTTGCTGGCTGCAAGCTGAGGATCATGCCCAGATTCTAGTGATGTCTCATGTTAGATGTCTCTGACCTCTTCTGTCTTCCTCTTCAACTTTTAGGAACTCATAGAATTAAATTAGGATGACCTGGATAATCCAGGATATGCTTTCCATCTCAAAGTCCTTAACCTAAACGAAATCTGCAAAGTTCCTTTTGTCAAATAAAGTAACATGTCCTCAGGTTCTGAAGTCAGAATATAAACACCTTTGGAGGGTCATTATTTTGGTTTATAATATTACCTCAAATGGGAGTGGATTAATAAACTATAGTAAGCCCACACAATATAACACTAACTACTTAGCAATAAAAAGGAAGGGACGATTGATATACACAACACAAATGAATTTCAAATGCATTGTGCTAAGTGATAGAAGCCAGACTCAAAAGGCTATATACTGTATTATTCCATCCATATGACACTCTAGAAAAAGAAAACGTATGCGGACAGAAATCAGATCAGGGGTTTACAGGGGTTGGGGATGGAGGGAGAAGACTACAAAGAGGCATGGAGGAAATTGTTAGTGTGATAGAACTATTCTATATTGTGATTATGGTGGTAGATAAATTACCATCCATTTGTCCAAATTTACAGAACTGTATAGCAAAAAAAGGTGAATTGTACTATATCTAAATTATACCTTAATTTTTTTTAATTGAAATACCACAAAAGTCTTAGAGCAGGCTCAAAAATATTGAATCATATAGTGGTAAACTGTCACCTTCAAAAACTAAGAAATGGGGCAAAATAATCTTTAATTTTTCTCAAAGGGCCTTTCCACGAAGCAAATAAATCCGTATCTCCACTGTGTCCCTCAGCAAATTCCTTCAGCAAAAGACAGCAAAATTTAACTCTTTTCTCCATTTCCTCTCTCCAAGTAACATTAAGCAAAGAGTCACAGTAAACTCCAGTTTTTCTCTGATCCATGATTCTCTAAGGATTCATGGTATAACTGGCCCCCTGCAACTCTGTTTTTGTGAAGAGACAATTCCCTAAATAGGGGGCTATAGTCTATATAAAATTGACTAAAGGAAATCAAAGAGGTTTTTCTTTTTGTTGTATCCCTATATTTCTATGTTTTCAAGGAATTAGCATGAGATTACTTTGTAAGTGCATTTAAAGGTACAAACTTATGGGAGTGCCTGGGTGGCTCCGATCATCGGGTAAGGGTCTGACTTGGGCTCAGGTCAGAATCTCACCACTCATGAGTTCGAACCCCGCATCAGGCTCTGTGCTGACAGCTCAGAGCCTGGAGCCTGCTTCGGATTCTGTCTTCGTCTCTCTGACCCTCCCCTGCTCGTGCACTGTCTCTCTCTCAAATAGACATTAAAAAAAAAAAAATTTATACAAAAAAATAAAGGTACAAACTTATAAGATGTGCAAACATGTTACTACTTTGTAGAGTCTAAGAATTAGGTCACAACACTGTCAATGATTAGTAATACTTTTTGTGAAGGTTTCATGAAAAACGTATCCTTTCATTTCTGATAAACTTACCCTATTACGTAGAATAGTCTACACCTAAGTATTATGGCCTAACAGCAATTTATAAAGGATATGAGAACATAAGTGGTAAAATAAGATAACCAATTTATTACCATTTACTAGCCTAAAAGCACAGTCAATCCTTTATATTCATATATGTCTAAGAGAATTGAGCTTATAAAGAGTAATGTCAACATAACAAATTGATCTCATTTGTTAGAAAAATCCTTTTATGCTTGAAAATATATGTACAGTAGCTTCCTCTTAAACTATTTTTTCTAACAACTTAAAAATTTAGACACTTGTAAGCAACAAATTGTTTTTTAAAAAGCAACAGTAAAGAAAAATAATTAAAAATCACAATGAATTATTTCACATTCCTCAGGCTTTCATTTAAAAAAATGTGGGGGAAAATCCCCAATACTCAACAGTGTAAAGTGGAATTTTAGGAATACTTATTATTCCAGATTCAGAGTAAAAATCCCAAAGCAAATACAGCAACATGTTTTTATCAATGCTTACCATGTAACAGGTACTATTCTAACCACCTTACAATCTTTTTCTCACTTAATCACCATCAAAATCCTATAGGTTAGGTGCTGCTATTACCCCTATTCTCCAGATTTAAGTAACATGCCAAACATCAGAGAGACAGCAAGCTGTGGAGTTATGCTGGCAGGCATTATTAAATTTAAATTATGCAGGCAGTTTAATTCTACAACCTTGACTCTCTGCATTTATTTAGACTTGCTACTACCTGCAGAAATACTTCTCCACGTAGTAATACCTAAAAATTACAGGTAGCCGTAGCCATATACATATTCATATGGCTAATATGTATCTCAAAGCATAAAGTCAGTTTTCACTCTGAATTTGATCTCAAGGCCCCAGAGAAAAATACTTCCTTCTTCTTGGATAAACTTATGCTTTTAAAGCATCAAGACAGAATTATTTTAAAAATTGGAATTTCGGGGCGCCTGGGTGGCGCAGTCGGTTAAGCGTCCGACTTCAGCCAGGTCACGATCTCGCGGTCCGTGAGTTCAAGCCCCGCATCAGGCTCTGGGCTGATAGCTCAGAGCCTGGAGCCTGTTTCCGATTCTGTGTCTCCCTCTCTCTCTGCCCCTCCCCCGTTCATGCTCTGTCTCTCTCTGTCCCAAAAATAAAAAAAAAGTTGAAAAAAAAAATTAAAAAAAAAATTGAAATTTCAATGAAAAGACAGGCATGACAGACAACAAAAGACGCATAATCCACAAGAAAGGGAAGGCCTGAGACAGATGGAAATGAAAAGGCAGGAAACATTTCTAACTGTATACCTTTTTGCACTATTTTGTACTGTTTGAATTATATTCCCCACTGAGGCATTTTATGTGCACATATGTACTACACACTCAGAAAAAAGAATCCCAGGATTGTCCCTTCTGTGGGTTTATATCTTGCTTCTTTATGGTCCATGATGCCAGCTGAGGTTGTCAGTACAACGAAAGCAATCTGGTGGGACAGGAGCAGACTCGTCTGCCATTTTCCTAGATCTTTGAGTCATATATCAAATCCGGGCCTGATCACTGCCCACCTGTTTAACTTGCCCATGAGATTCAAACAATTTTCCCAGCTCTGTTATCAATGATTTCAAGTTTGCCAATGTAACCATGCTTCATCATCACAGTTGGAAAACGGACTATGACTTTGGAGCATGGCCTAGAAAGACCCTAGAACATGGCGTTTGTCCCACTTTTTGCCATTGTTTTTACTTCAATTTTTTGGTGCTGCCAATGCTCTTGATAGCATGTGCCAAGGCATTCATGCACACCATCACAGCGGCATGGAAGGATGGTACTATTTATATTTTTTAAACCATGCCCATGTATTTGGCTATTCACTTAAAAAAAAATTAATGGAAGTACAGATTCACACAAGTTTGTAACAGAAAACAAAGGAGGGAATAAAAAGAAATTAAGGAAATAAATACACAGATCAAATTTACTGAGTAAGAACAGTCTAATCAAGAATTGTGAAAACAATATTCTAAGGGAATTCTTGATGATTATAAAGAGGAGTATGGCAAAATGAAAATTAAAAGAGTACATCAGAGCCCTACCTTAAAACTTAGACAAAAATAAATTTCAAATGAATCAAAGATTTCAACATTTAAAAAATCCATAAAGTACTAAAAGAAAATATGAAGAATACTTTTTATAATTTCAGAATAGGGAAGGCCTTTTCTAAATATAAAATAAAACGCAGAAAATATAATAGAATAACAAAATTAGACTACACATGAAATATTTATGCATGCAAAAAAAGGTAAAAGCCTTAAAAGTATTTTTAAAAAAAGCAACAAGCAAAAAGTAATTGCAACCCATATCACTAACAATATATTAAAAAGACCAGTCTTCCAACTACATACAAAGGATAAAAAAATGAGAGTTCACAGATAACTCCAACAGCTCTATGTGTCAAAAGATGGTTATTCATTCATAATAAAAGAATACAAATTAAAATTCCAATGAGATGCTATCTTTTTTTAATTTTTATTTTTGAGAGAGCATGAGTGTGGGAGAGGCAGAGACAGAGAGGGACAGAGAATCCCAAGTAGGCTCTGTACTCACAGTGGCAAGCCCAACATGGGGCTCAAACTCAAGAACTGCGAGATCATGACCTGAGCCAAAGTCAGATGTTCAACCAACTTAGCCACCCAGGTGCCCAGAGATACAATTTTTTTAATCTATCAAATGAACAAAGATCAAAATTAAAGAGTAGGAACACATACACTCCACACGTAGAGGTACAAATCAGTTAAAACTCTGTAAGTCAATTATGGCAAAATCTTTAAAGATTTCCAATGTGCAAACATCTGACTCAATAATTAACTTCTAGATATTTATGCTACACATAAACACAGAGGAACAACATTACTTATATACAGAAATATTTATAACATTTGTAGTAACAAAAGAGTAAACAACTTAAACGTCCACCAATAGACCGTTAAATTTTTGCTACGTACAACAATGGAATAGTATACAGGTATATACAGGAAGCCTTACATGTACTAGGTAGAACAAAACCCAAGGAAAGACATTCTATTATATGGAAAAAATTAAGTGGGAAAGGTATGGAATCGTTTGCACAATATGCTGCCATTTTGTGTGAAAAGAAAAAATACATACACACATATATTTGTAAACTATGGAATATTTCTGGGAGGATACACAAGAACCTGGCTTACTGTTCCTGCAGGAACAGGAAGGGAGGAAATGGGTAAAATGAAAAAGATTTATTTTCACTATACATTTTAAAAACTTTTGTACTATGTACATGCATTCAAATAAATAAGCTCTTAAATAAGAGACACTAGATACATGGTTATATGGGAAAATGTCCTTATTTTCTGGAAATTCACACAAATATTCAAAATTACTATAATTCACTTTATGATACTTCAAGAAAAAAGATGAAGCAAAATGGAAAATTGAAAATTGCTATAATCACTAAATCTAGCCAATAGGTATATGGGAGTGTCATTACACTATTATTCTCTGTACTTTTCTATACCCTTGAAACTTTTCATAATAAAAGTAAACAAAAACAAAAACAAACCTAATACAGTGTAATTCCTTTTTCTAACTCAGACAAGTAATGTCATTTGCCTGGAAAAAAAAATCTTATTAACACGGGGAAGCACCTTTAAGTTATATATAATTGAAGCATTTTAGGTTAACATAAAACAGAACTGTTACCTTCCTTCACCAATCTTTGCATCTAAGGCCACAGCCTTACCTTTATTGTGAATTCACAGAACACAGATCAGTTTCATCCTAGTCACATAAACTATTTCTACTTTTGGCTTATTTAAGGTGCAAAAATCTGAGTGCAAAAAAAAATTAGCCTTTATATTTATTCAATGTTCCCCAAACTTTTAATTGTTATCCCATAGCTAACTGGTAACTTTTTTAATAACTCCACTCTGAGTTTTTCAAAGCAATCAACTTATCAACTATTCTTTTCATATTGGTATTTCCTCTGTTTATATGTTTAACTAAATTATGCAACTACCGTAACTGAACTGGAAACAAACATGAATGACTCTTGGTAAGCAAACACTTCAAATGGAGTATTTGAAGTTCACACGTGTATTAGACAAGTTCACACATGTATTAGAGATATTAGGAGACAGTCATCAACAACCAGATTAGCACACTGTGAACATCAGTGAATTTATTTTTCAAATGAACTAGAAAGGGCAATTAATACAAAGAGAATCAGTTAAGTGATTAAGAAAAACTTAACTTTAAAATAGTGATAAGGAAATAGCAGAAAAAAAGAAAAATACCTGCTAACATCTAACCAAGTCCTTGAGCGGCAAGATGAGGCAGTAAACTGACAGACAATAAAAATGACAACAGATACAATTTAAAAATTGGGTTTCTGGGGGCGCCTGGGTGGCTCAGTAGGTTGGAGGACTGACTTCAGCTCAGGTCATGATCCATGGTTGGGAGTTTGAGCTCTGAGTTGGGCTCTGTGCTGACAGCTCAGAGCTTAGAGCCTGCTAGGTTTCTGTGTCTCCCTCTCTCTCTGCCCCTTCCTACTCATGCTTTGTCTCTCCTTCAAAAATAAACATTAAAAAAAACACTTTTTTTTTTAATTGGGTTTCTGTAACACAAAGAATACTCATTGTCTTGTGTGGAGAGAAGTTACAAAACCACAAACAATGCTTCCCAAGTCCCTCAAAGTTCTTTATGGGGAAAAAAAGTTGCAATTCAACTGAAGATCCCATCTGAGACCTGTGAGAAGTTCACTTCCTCCCATTCTAAAGAATGTTCTAGAGATTCTGGAGAGGTGCCAATCTGCTTAACATTTAAAAATAACTGGGTCAACAGCAATTGCACTAGTAGGAATTTATCCAAAAGACACAGGAGTGCTGATTTGAAGGGGCACATATACCCCAATGTTGCACCAGCAACAATAGCCAAATTATGGAAAGAGCCCAAATGTCCATCAACTGATGAATGGATTAAGAAGATGTGGTGTATGGGGCGCCTGGGTGGCTCAGTCGGTTAAGCGGCCAACTTCGGCTCAGGTCATGATCTCGCGGTCCGTGAGTTCGAGCCCCGCGTCAGGCTCTGTGCTGACAGCTCAGAGCCTGGAGCCTGTTTCAGATTCTGTGTCTCCCTCTCTCTGACCCTCCCCCGTTCATGCTCTGTCTCTCTCTGTCTCAAAAATAAATAAACGTTAAAAAAAATTAAAAAAAAAAAAAGAAGATGTGGTGTATATACACAATGGAATACTACTTGGCAATGAAAAAGAACGTAATCATGCCATTTGTACAATGTGGACAGAAGTCAAGGGTGTTATCCTAAGCAAACTAAGTCAGTCACAGAAAGATATCACACTTCACTTACACGTGGAATTTGAGAAACTTAACAGATGATCAGAGGGGAAGGAAAGGAAAAATAAGACAGAAACAGAGAGGGAGGCAAACCATAAGAGATTCTTAAATACAGAGAACTTAGTGTTAGGGGCCGGGAAGGGTAATGGGTGATGATGGCATTAAGGAGGGCACTTGTTGTGGTGAGCACTGGGTGTTGTAAGAAAGTGATGAATCATTTGATTCTACTCCTGAAGTCAAGACTACACTATATGTTATCTAACTTGAAAAAAAAAAAAAAACTATAAAATCACACACACACAAAAAGGTAACTGGGTCAAGATCTGCTTCAGTTATCAAATTGGAAGAAATTGGGAGGAGGGGTTTTAAAATAATATGGAAGGGGACAAATGGGTTAGGTATGCGAAGGTTCATTGTACAATAAAATTTTCCAAAACAGAGCTAAACACACAAATAAGTAATTGGTACAAAGCATAAATGGGTCATGTGAGTCAGGTGAATCACAGGTCATTTTCTGAAGAGCATCATTCCCAAAAGGCTCTAGTCTTGGGTCTACCTGAGACCTATTTTTTTTATTCACTGATTAAAATGCTTACTTATGGAGCACCTGGGTGGCTCAGTCAGTTAGGCGTCCGACTTAGGCTCAGGTCATGATCTTGCAGTTTGTGAGTTCGAGCCCTGCATCGGGCTCTGTGCTGACAGCTCAGAGCCTGGAGCCTGCTTCGGATTCTGTGTCTCCCTCTCTCTCTGCCCCTCCCCTGCTCATGCTCTGTCTCCCTCTGTCTCAAAATAAATAAAAACATTTTTAAAAATTTTTTAAAAAATGCTTACTTATGTATTATTTTGCCCATTAATCCAATGCTCCAGAGCACTGTAAATTTTGCTCAAATACTTTTCCTTTTTTTTTTTTAAAATATTTATTTTGAGACAAAGAAAAAGTGGATGAGGGGTAGAGAGAATCCCAAGCAGGCTCCACTGTTGGGCACAGAAACCAATGCAGGACTCGATCCCATGATGTCAAGATCACGACCTAAGCCAGTATCAAGAGTGGGATGCTTAACTGACTGAACCACCCAGGTGACCTCAAATACTTTACTTTTCTGAAGTTTAGTAACAGTAGTTTGTGGAAGATTCTTTTACTCCCAACAAGTTCAGTTTTATTGACATTTACTGAAAACTTAGCATTTGGCTGAATACTATTGCCTGTTTGATGAGCTGAACCTACTGGATAGCTCTAATTCATCAAAAAGGACATGGATGTTTTTCCCTTATTAAAAACTAAAGGTGGTAAGCAATGAGGGAAACAAAGGCAAGAGAAATGTAGTCTAAGTTAAATTTCCTGGGGGCCTGGGTGGCTCAGTCAGTGGAGTGTCCGACTTCAGCTCAGGACATGATTTCACGATTCATGGGTTCGAGCCCCGCGTCGGGCTCTGTGCTGACAACTCAGGCCTGGAGCCTGTTTCAGATTCTGTGTCTCCCTCTCTCTCTGCCCCTTCCCTGCCCACACCCTGTCTGTCTGTCTGTCTCTCTCTCTCTCAAAAGTAAATAAACATTAAAAAAAATGTATTAAAAAAAATTTCCTTACAGCCTGCAGCCCACTGATAGACACCTGAAACATGAAGGACATGACCTTCCTCAAGGACCTCATGGCTATCTTGTGTCTTCATGTTTACCTTTTATTAAAGACTAAAGGTAACCTTATCTTAACAGCAGTCAGCCCCTCAAGGTCCTGAAAGCCTTACTTCCAAACTTCTTAGAAACTTACTTTATCTCTATCCCCCTTCTCTTCACAAACTTTAAAGTATATAATCAGTCACTCTTCACAATCCCAAAACAGCTCTTTCTGCTCCTGGGTCCTGTCCTCATGCTACAATCAAACTACCATTTTGCAGCAAAAACGTCTCAAGAATTCTTTCTTAGCCTTTTGCTCATGAGCCCTGTTTCAAATATCCTCAGTAGTAGCTGTGTTAGGATAGCTCAGTAGGAAAACTAAAGCAGATGTTAATCTCTAACTGACATACAGCATCAAAGTTCTATCACACATCGCTGCTAAGGTTCAGCAACAGAAGAGTGGTCACACTGCACAGTTCTAGCTGCTGCTCTCAACAAGACAACTGACCAAGCCAGAGGAATAGCTCAATATTTTCAAGAATAAATATATTAATGCAAAGTAGTCACTTAACTCACCTACATCTAAGCACTATACTCTTCTTGCATTCTATCTTCACTAAAGTGCCTAACCCTCAAGTGACCATTAACAGCAGTAAACAGGAAGCTACTCCTATTTTGAAGGGTAGAATAGCTTAAAGCTATTTAAGAGATATAATTATTACAATGTACTAAAATCTAGTATACTGTGCATAGTAACCAGTACATTGTAACTAGTAGATGACACCAACTTGATCTTCTTCTTTTTTTTTTTTTTTTTTTTAAATTTACATCCAAGTTAGTTAGCATATAGTACAACAATGATTTCAGGGGCAGATTCCTTAAAGCCCCTAACCCATTTAGCCCAGCCCCCTCCCACAAGCCCTCCAATAACCCTCTGTTGGTTCTCCATATGTAAGAGTCTCTTATGTTTTGTCCCCCTCCCTGTTTTTATATTATTTTTGCTTCCCTTCCCTTATGTTCATCTGTTCTGTGTCTTTAAGTCCTTGTATGAGTGAAGTCCTATATTTGTCTTTCTCTGACTAATTTTGCTTAACATAATACCCTCTAGTTCCATCCACGTAGTTGCAAGATTTAAAGATTTCACTCTTTTTGATTGCTGAGTAATACTCCATTGTGTGTGTGTATATATGTATACATATATACACATATGGATACCTATGTATGTATGTGTATATGTACATACACACACACACACACACACACACACACACACACACACACACACCACATCTTATCCATTCATCCATCGATGGACACTTGGGCTCTTTCCATACTTTGGCTATTGTTGATAGTGCTGCCATAAACATTGGGGTGCATGTGCCCCTTTGAAACAGCATCTCTGTATCCCTTGGATAAACACCTAGTAGTGCAATTGCTGGATCGTAGGGCAGTTCTATTTTTAATTTTTTGAGGAAGCTCCATATTGTTTTTCAGAGTGGCTGCACCAGTTTGCATTCCCACCAGCCAACTTGATCTTTTCAACCACTTATATTTAATACCCATGTATTCCATTTTTTTAAGTTTATTTTTAAGGGGGAAGGGGCCAAGAGAGAGGGAGAGAGAGAATCCCAAACAGGCTCCACGCTGTTAGGGCAGAGTCCAACGTGGGGGCTCAAACCCACAAAGTGTAACACCATGACCTGAGCTGAAATCAAGAGTCACACACTTAACTGACTGAGCCACCCAGGGACACCCCCCCCCCCCACCATGTATTCCATTTTAAACAAAAATATTCACATTTGAGATGCACAAAACAGATGTAATTTAAAAAAAAGGAGATTTAAAATAATTCCTACCAATAATTATTCATTTTATAAAAACAATTTCATGTTAATTTTATTTACTCTTTTAAATATTCTAGTGAACATAAAATGGTCCAATTTTTATGTTACCTAAAATCTCTAAAGCCTATTTAGAAATATCTTGTTTTTTTTTTTTAAGTTAATCATCCAAAATGGGAATCCAGTAATAGCTAATTTAGAGTATGCCCATTCTCTAAGAAAGTAGCAGTGACCAGGAACAATATTTCCTAACACTCATATAGGAACTACTTTGTGGTATACATTATTTTGAGAACCTGGATTTTTTCATTTCTTTATCTTCTAGAACTGTGATATTATCTCAACAATATTTATTATCTGTAGGAAAACACAGTTTCATTTCCACCACATCCTCCCTCAATATCACTCACTAAAAACACATTAACCTAAGACTCATGAAAAGTTATTTATGAGAACAATTCTAAAATACTGCTAAGATCTCCCTAAAGTGTTTGTATTTTTATTCTTTATATATAAAACTTCAATCCTGATTATTTTATTGCACTATTGAAGGTTTAAATATCATTACAAACATATTCTTTAGAGCATAATCATCTTATATTATAGGCTGAGCTAATACCTGTCCTCATTTTTAGTGCTATTTTAGCTATAAAGCTTTTTCTAGCACATTCCAAATGGAGACAGCACTCTAATGCCAGGCCTCTATATTACTTTATTTACTTAAAATTATTGTTATTGTTAAGCAACTGTCATAATCTGTAACATTTACAAATCTTGTCATAATACCAACAGTTCTAAAACACTGCAAAACTAGAGATGCTGAGGTTTTTGGACTATCTGTTAATATAAACTTGTTCATTTGCTTACCTAAGGTGAACTAAAGTGAAAACCCCATCCCTCACCCTTTTGAAAATGAAGATATTTAGAAACTACAGAAGTTTTATCTTTACAGTTCCTAAATCCCATTTCTATAAAAATTGCTACAAGTTAACACTCATTAGTTTCAAATTTCAAAGTAACACACTGTCAAAAATTTCTTACAACTACTGCTTCTGCCTTCTTGTTATTTCTGGTAGTTAAAAAAAGATTAATTTACATAGGGCATATTAAATACCATATACATACACGTACCCATACATATACACCTTATATTGAAAATTGTAACTTTATAGCTTTTTAGACAATCCTAAGAAGCTTCCAATAAAAACTGTAATAAAAGCACATAGGTCGCCCATTAAAATAAAGTATCAAATTTTCATATATTTTAGTAACATAGATTACTTTAGCTGGACCAATTTGAAATTATTTTTATTC
This sequence comes from Felis catus, assembly GCF_018350175.1. NCBI lineage: Eukaryota > Metazoa > Chordata > Mammalia > Carnivora > Felidae > Felis > Felis catus. The sequence goes on from NC_058380.1 coordinate 50,135,240, forward strand.
ATTAAAATTGGGATGAAAAAAGGTATATGTTGCAGTTGATAAGACACTGACAAACTGACATAATTGGTTCCAACGTCAACCTTTTGGCTCTCCTGTATTTCTCCTTCAATCAGAGTTTCATTTTATAGATATTTTGTACATTAAGTATTCAGGCAAATGAAGTACTGTTAGCACAATGAAATACATACATACCAGACAAAAAGACAATAGCTACACTCAGGTCCAAATAATTTTCTGCGCTCCTAGGAAAAGTTGTTGATCTGATTTTTCAAAAAATACAGATTTTTGGTGGGATGTCACTTGGTTTTTAAATGTTAGAAACGATTTGAAATTTTTACATGTTTAAATCAAACAAAACCTCTCTATGGCTCCAGGCAAACCATCTATAATTCTGGCTTCTATCTACATTTAAAAAAAAAATTTTTTTTAATGTTTATTTATTTTTGAGACAGAGAGAGACAGAGCATGAACGGAGGAGGGTCAGAGAGAGGGAGACAGAATCTGAAACAGACTCCAGGCTCTGAGCTGTCAGCACAGAGCCCGACGCAGGGCTTGAACTCACGGACCGCGAGATCATGATCTGAGCTGAAGTCGGCCGCTTAACCGACTGAGCCACCCAGGCACCCCTAACTACATTTTAATCCGATACCTTGCATTAGTTTTCTATTGCCACTGTAACAAATTACCACCCATTTAGTGGCTTAGGACAACATGAGCTTATTCTGTTACTCTTCCGGAATTCAGAAATCCCAAAGGAGTCTTAGCACAGGAGAATCAAGGTGTAGGTAGTGATGCTTCCTTCTGGAGGTTCCAAGGAACAATCTCTTTGTCTTTTCCAGTTTCTAAGAAGTCGCCCTACACGCCTTAGGTTGTGACTCCTTTCCAAGCACATCACTGAAACCTCTGCTTATGTCATCCCATCTCTTTTGGAAGCCTTTGATCTTTTTACTACCCTCTTAGAAGGATTCTTGTGGGGCACCCGGGTGACTCAGTCTGTTAAGCATCTGACTTCGGCTCTGGTCATGATCTCACAGTTTGTGAGTTGGAGCCCCGAATCGGGCTCTGAGGGGCTCTGTGCTGACAGCTCGGAGGCTGGAGCCTGCTGCCAATTGTGTCTCCCTCTCTCTCTACCCCTCCCCCACTCATGCTGTCTCTGTCTCAAAAATAAATAAAAACATTAAAAAAAAAAAAAAAGAAGAATTCTTGTGATCACAATTGTCCCAACTGGTTAATCCAAGATAATCTTATCTCAAGATTCCTAATTTAATCATATCAGCAAAGTTCCTTTCTGCATGTAAATTAACATATTCCTTATGTTCTGGAGATTAGAACATAGACATCTCTGGAGAGAAGTCACTATTCTGTCTACCATATTTATGTTCTGGGAGTGTTTTGGTAAATTCTTGAGATGTTTCTACATAGATGCTTTTTGTGTCATGGTCTGAAGATTTCTGTCCCCTCCAAAGTTCATATACTGAAATCCTCATCCTCGACATTGAGGGTATTAGTAGGTGAAACCTTTTGGAGGTGGTTAGGTCATGAGACTGGAGATCTCCTGAATGGGATTATCTGTCTGTCTCTCTTTTTTTTTTAATAGTAATCTTCATGGTCAAACTCATGTCTCCAGATCAAGAGCTGCATGCTCTACCAACCAAGCCAGCCAGACACAGATTATATCGCTTATAAAACATTTTCCACATATCTCACAGCCCTTTGCACCATGTGAGAATACAAGAAATCTGCAATCTGGCTAGATGAGCCCTCTCCCAATCATACTGGCACCCTGATCTCAGACTTCTAGCCTACAGAACTAAAAAATAAATTTCTGTTTATAAACTATCCAGTCTGTGGTATTTTGTTATAGCACCCCAACAGATTAACACATTAAGTCCTGTGCAAATAGGGAGTTTTACTTTTTCCTTCTAATCTATGCGACTTTTATTTCTTTTTATTGCTTCACTGAACATGTTGGGACTTCCAGTACATTGCTGAAAAGGAGTAATGAGTAGGTATTTTTGTTTGATCCAATCTTAGAAAGAAACCGAGCAGATTTTCACAATTAAGTATGCCATTTTATCTGTATGCATTTATTTTTAAGTTTATTTCATTGTGGGTTTTTTTTTTTTTCCTAACTTCTTGAATTGATACTTAGTTCACTTATTTTAATTTGGGGATTAGTTATCTATATTTAAGGCAAAATTTTCCTCCAAGTACTACTTTAGCTGTATCCCATAGAGCTGGTTAGTTTTTTATTTATTGTTATCAGTTTTTAGACAGTTTATAACTGCTCTTTAACCTAAAAGCTGTTGAGTTTTAAAATATGTAGGCAGTGAGTTTCCACATCCTTTTTGTTCATTTTAGTTTATTGCTCTAAAGTCAGGACAATAGTTCTTTGAGAATTTTATTGAGCTTTTATGACCAAACTTTTTAACAACTTTTCTGGATACTTATTAACAACTTATTAACTTTTTAACAACTTTTCTGGATAGTCCACAGAAGATATGTTCTGTTTTCAGAATACAGAATATGGTTTATATCAATTAATTTATTTAGGTGTTCAATACCCTGATTTATTTTTTAACCAAGTGATTTATCATTAGATAGATGAGAGAGATAAAATCAAGTTCCTATTACTCCTGCACTTCTGGTTTCACATCACGATTCCTGTAGTTTTTGCCTTGTAACAGCTACATACAGGAAATGCACATATATGTGGCATATGTAAGGCATATATTCCTGTTAGATCATCTTTAGGGATTTCACATTATTATAAACTGCCCTTAACTGTCTTGCATAAATCTTTTTGTCCTGAAACCAGCTTTCACTACTATTAGGATTGTTGTATCTTTCAAGTATTTCTTCCAGATCTTCTGTTTGGTTACCGACTTTATTTATGACATAATTTAACACCCAAACTTAAAAAAAAAAATTCTCACGCAGATGCACTTTTTTTTTTTTTTTAATGTATCTAAATTTTGGTATCTTTACCCAAATGGATCTGGGGTTTTAGTCTAATTTAAGAACTTCACGCACCACCATCATAGACTACACAATTAAGAATGTTATGCTATTTTTTTCAGATGATTTTTGTCTTTTAGTAAAATGTTAGGATATTCTTCATAAATTTCCTATAAAATGTATTTGGAAAGCACATCCTAGTTTTTGTAATTTGTATGAAGAGAATTTTTTTTTTTTTAGTTCCCTGTGACAGCACAAGAATGCCTGATAGCCGGTAAAACATTAGTTCTGGGTGTTTGTGAGGATGCTTCCTGAAGAGATTAGCATTTGAACTGGTGAACTGAATAAAGCAGATAGTCCTGAGCTGTCATCATCCAATCCTTTCAGGGCTAGAATACAAAAGGCAGAAGGGCAAATTAGCTCCGTCTGCTGGAGTTCAGACATTCATCTGCCCTGGAACATGGGCACTACTGGCTTCTGGGCTTCTGGAGTCCTTTGGACTAAGACTGTATTTTGCCACCAGTTTTTCTTGTTCTCCATCTTACAGAGAGCAGATCAGCCGATCATGGGACTTCTTGGCATCCATAAGCACGTGAACCAATTCCTATAATAAATCTCTTTTATATAACTATACATACCCTATACACACACACACATGCACACACACACACATCTGTCTGTCTGGAAAAGCTTACTGCATTCTTTTTATAGATGCATCTGCTATAAGAGGGAACAGTTGTTGATTTTCTTATGCTTATATATAGTCCATCTTATCAAATTCTAGTCTTTTTTTAAGAACCTAGAATCTCTCAGCTATTCTAGATTTATAATCTTATAAACTGAAAAGAGAAATACAGTTATTTCTTCTCCCAAAGTTTATCATATCAAAATTAATTACTCTCAACCACCCATCTTTCTTTTGGTCTAACTGCATTTGCTAGAAATGTTTAATGTTTAGAAATGCTAGAAAATTTTTAAAATTAATGGCCTTAACAGGCTTCCTGTCTAGTTCCTCGTTTTAATTCACTAAGTGGGTAGTTAAATTTGGTCAAATGCCTTCATCATATCTGAATCGTTTTCTACGGTACCTTTTTTACCTATAGCTTATATTGGAAATGACTGCTGAATATTATCAAAGGCCTTTTTAGTATCTACTTATCAGACCATATAATTTTTCTTCTTTAATTTGCTGATATGCATTATGCTAATAGACTTTCTAATTAAATTTCCTGTAACTTTATTCCTGGAATAAATTCTACACGGTCAGTGGTGTAACTACTTACTTGACACAACGCTGGATTCTACATGCTAATATGTAGTTACAATCTTTACATCTATATTCACAAAGGAGAAGGCCTATAATCCCCCACACACTTTTTCGTCACTACTTATGAGATTTGGGGTACTAAAGCTATGCAGAAATCCTAAAGTAAATTGAAGACCTTTACACCTTTTCCTACGGCCTGAAATAATTTAAATAACACAGGTGTAACGTGTTTGAAAATAACAACAGAAGGCATTATTGAATATTTTATTAGCTGTGAACACTTTACATGTTTTGACTTATTAAGTAATAATTCAGCTGTGAATTCACCTTGTCTTGGAGTTTTTTCAACAGTAGGTGCCTATTCACTTTCTAATTTCTTCTTTGTTAATCTCCAAATTTTCTACTTTTGCAGAAAGTCTACTTGGTTTATTTGTATTCTGATAAAAAATCATCCATTTGCTAGTTTCAACTTTGTTTATACAATGCTGTATATGAATTCACACCTATCTATAATTATGATATTATCTCCTTTCTTCCTAATCTCAATTATAACTGTTCTCCACTGATGTCCTTCCAAGGAGTCAATCTATGTTCTGGTCTTTACAAAGACCAAGTTTATAACTTACTCATCCTTTTGTTTGCTTACTATTTCTTTAGTTTTAATGTTTACATTTGTTTGTTTCATTTTTCCAACTTTCTTTTGGCTTAACTTGTTATTTTTAAAGTTATTTTATGTTTATTTATTTTGAGAGAGAGAGAGAAAACTCATGCACAAGAGTACAGGAGGGGGAGGGAGAGAGGGAGGGAGAGAATCCTGAGCAGGCTCCACACTTGAGATCACAACCTGAGCCTAAATCAAGAGCCAGAGGCTCAACCAAGTGGGGCATCCAGGTGCCCCTACTTTGTTATTTCTTAAATTCCTTTAAGATGGGCACTAAGTTCCCAGGCTAGTCATTAAGCTTTTATTTCTCACATCTAAACCCTCCCTTTAAACTCAGCTTTGTTATGCTAACAGTCAAATGAAACACATGAATTCTAACTGGATCCTGGATCAGAATCAGTTCATTAATTAAAATAAATAAATACACTATAAAATATTTTTTTAGTAACAGGGAAAATTTTATGTGGGCAATATATTAGAGGACATTATTTGAATTACTGCTTATTTTTTTTAAAGTGATATTGTATTGTGGCTATGGAGTAGACTGTCCTTATTTTTAGGAAATGCATACTGAATTAAGCATGACATGCTATGACATCTGCAATTTATTTTTAAATGATTTATGGGTGGGGCCCCTGAGTGGCTGAGTCAGTTGAGCAAAGGACTCTTGATTTTGGCTCAGGTCTAATCCCAAGGTCGTAGGATCCAGCACTGCACCAGTCTCCATGCTAAGCATGGGGCCTGCTTAAGATTCTCTCTTTCTGCCCCTCTCCCCTGCTTGCTCTCTCACTCTCTCTCTCTCTCTCTAAAATAAAAATTAATGGGTGGGAGTATGGGCTACATGGGTGATGGGCATTAAGGAGGGCACTTGTTGGGATGAACACTGGATATTATATGTAAGTGATGAATCACTAAATTCTCCTGAAATCATTACTACACAATATGTTAACTAACTTGGATTTAAATAATAATAAAAAAATTAATAAAATAAAATGTAACTAAATTAAAAAAAACAGATTTATGGGCTTAATTATGTTTCCCTCTACTAAAAAATTCATAGGTTGAAGCCTCAACCCCAGTGTCTCAGAATATGACTACTTTGGGGGCACTTGGGGGGCTTAGTCAGTTAAGCATCCAGCTTTGGTTTTGGCTCAGGCCATGATCTCATTTTGTGAGTTCAAGTCCCACTCTGGGCTTTGCGCTGACAGTGCAGAAGCTGTTTGGGATTCTCTCTCTCCCTCTCTCTGTCCCTCCCCACCTGTTGTCTCTCTCTCAAAAATAAATAAACTTAAAAATTTAAAAAAAAAAAAAAAGAATAGGACTATTTTGGAGATAGGACCTTAAAAGAGGTAATTAAGTGGAACACCTGGGTGGCTCAGTTGGTTAAGTGTCCAACTTCGGTTCAGGTCATGATCTCGCAGTGCATGAGTTCGAGCCCCATATCCGGCTCTGTGCTGACAGCTCAGAGCCTAAAGCCTTCAGATTCTGTGCTTCCTTCTCTCTCTGCCCCTCCATTAGCGTGCTCTCTCTCTTCCTCTCTTCTCTCTCAAATATAAATATCAAAAATAAAAAAAAAATAAAGAGGTAATTAAGTTAAAATGAGGCCATTACGGTGTACCCTAATCCAATCTTACTGGTGTCCTTATAAAGAAGAGATCAGGATACGGGGAGAGACACCTGTCCACGGGGAGGACACAGGGGACACACAGAGAGAAGGGCAAACAAGTCAAGAAGCAGCAACAAAGTGGCCATCTGCAAACCAAGAAGAGAGGCCTCAGAGGAAACCAACCCTGCCAGTACCTTGATCTTGAACTTCCCGCCTCCAGAACTATAAGAAAATGAACTTTTCTGTAAGTCAACCAGTGTATGATATTTTGCTATGGCAGTCCTAACAAACTAATGCAATGGCTCTGAGAGAAAAAAAAAAAAAAATGATAAAGAGAGAGAAAGCAAAAATAACAAAATGTTAATGTTGCTGATTTCATTATATGATTCTTTCAACTTTTATTTAAGTTTGAAATTTTCCAAAATAAAAAGGCTTATATTAGCATCCCCAAAACTCTGGGTGTTTTTTATCATCACAATAGTCAAATTTTATGTACCTATATAAAATGAACCACCTTACTATCTCATCTGTGAAATGTGACAATTATCACCTGATATTAACAGGTACTAGAAGTAGTCAGTGAGTTAAAGCGTTCTAAACTACTAACACAATACCTGGTAGAGAAAGTACTTAATAACTAGTGGGTATCACTAGTAGTTAATTCAAATTCCAAATGACAGAAGTGATTCAGCTGCAGGCCGGCATCACTGTTTTACATCTATGACTAGTAGTTTAAGAAAATCATCTTAATCCTGAAAGCAATTAACTGTATGTTCATATATACCAAAATCAATTATTATAAGTAAACAAATCTACACTGTTGAATCATTGTATATAAATACAACACAGAAAAACAATCACATTCTTGAGGTAAGAAATCACTGAAGGAACAACAAAGAAATTTTGAAACGGAAATGAAAGTTTTTAACTTACTGACTGACTAAATCAGATCCCATCTTAGGGCCATCATCTGCCTCCTCTTCCATATCAGAGTCCATACCATTGTCACCTTATAAATAAAATAAACTGTTGAACGCATACTTATAAAATGTCAGAACAATTTAATCATTACACAAAGTGTCATCCAGAAAAATGATGCAAATTAAAGAACTTTGTAACTGATGAGAGGACGTTTTTAATTGCTTACATTTAAAATGAGTTTTTTCGATGCTTTATTAGGTATTTCTAATTGCCTTCCCTTTATCTATTTTATAGATATATGTGTGTGTGTGTATACTTACAGACTATACCCAGATGTATACATCTATTAGCAAAGTTACAAACTCCATTAAACCATTTTAAATTTTTTATTTTTTTTTTCAGGTTTTATTTTCAAGTCATTTCTATACCCAACGTGGGGCTCAAGCTCACAACGCTGAGTCATATGCTCTACCAACTGAGCCAGCCACATCACCCCATTAAACCATTTCACATTTAAAAAAGATGTTATGTCTGGGAATCCAGTGTCTCCATTTTTCTGCTTCTTCTCTTGTAATATTAATGCTAAAATCCTTGTATAGTTCCAAAAGAAAAAAAAAAGCTTGAAAATCTAAAATTCTATAGCTAATAATGTCACAGAGTCATACTTCAGGCAGACAGATAAATGTAGGTAATCTCCAAGAAATTCTTCCCACTCTGCGTCCAGGTCTTATTAGAGCAAAAGCAGTATACAACAGGCAATTAAAAGCCGTAAGAACATAAAGCAGAAAATAAAAAATTATTTCAAGAAAAGCTATCTCAATAATTAATAATTTTTTTACAGTGTTTTGGGTAAAATCTTTCATTTCATTATTGTGTACAAACTTATGCTCTTACCTACACAGTTGATTTCAGAAAATGATAACAAAAAGTCTATTCTTGACATGCTATTCTGATATGTAAACTATATTTCAAAGTACAAACAGAAGTAAAATTACTCAATGATTATCCAATGATTATCATTACTTTAATGAAATTAAAGTAATATCCAAGTTAAAAAAAGAATAACCTAGGATTTATGCTAAATATAATATTAACTAATAAGTTACCAGAGTGTAGAAATATGTTCTTACCCTCAAGAATCTTCAAGATTCTTTTTTCAGATAGGAGCTCTAACTGTTCCTGGCACAGCTTTTTAATTTCTTCTATTGAACAGTTCTAAAGAAAATGTCATTAAAAGAAATACACTTATGTAATATAGCACCAATGTAAACTGGAAAACAGCAATTACAAAGAAAAAAGTCTGGTTAACAAAATCTTACATTAAAACAAATTAAAAGCCAGATAAATCTTTTCATTGAGATGAAATCTGAAAAAACGGGCCAATTAATATGTAAATGTTACAACTTACAGACACTTGATGAAAATAAAGTCAAGTTTGTTAGGAAAGAACAAACTAAGGAGTAAGTCAGGTACCCAGATGTTTTTAATAGCAGCCTATTTGTGAGGTAATTCCTCTAATGATTTAAACACTCAAGTGCTGGTTCTAAACATCTTTGATCCTAAGCCCTATTTCCACAACTGTAAAATTAGAATACCATGAATATATGAAAATATTTCTGAATTTAATGAAATATAAGCTTTTGCCAACCAATATTGTGCACTGTTACATAGCAGAATTATTATTTCCTAAAGCACCAGAAAGAATCATTATACCTCTAATTTAGTTACTAAAATTGCCTTCATTTAATAGAATTATTTCCAAAAGGTAAATACATTCCTTACCTAAATTTTAATTTATTTATTTTTCATTTTTGTGAGAGAGAAAGAGAGAGGGCGTGTGCGCGGGGTAAGGGCAGAAAGAGTGGGAGAGGATTCAAAAACTGTTCTGTGCCAGCAGCCTGATATGGGGCTTGAACTCAGGAACCTCTCAGGAACTGGGAGATCATGACCTGAACCGAAGTCGGATGCTCACTGACTGAGCCACCCAGGTGCCCCTCTTGGCAAACTTTTCAATATACAAAGCCATTTATAGTTCTCCAAAATCCCCTTTTTTAATCTTTTTGAAGTAGCCTGTTTTAGTTGAAAACATCCAATTATATAATTTACATTAAGTAAAATGACAGCTACAAAAAAGGTATATATTTCTATATTGGGTATAATCCAATAATACATGTAATGAAATACCTTTAACACATCAGGAAGCATCTTCTGTAACTTCTTCTCGCCTATGATACAGAAACACTGCTGAAGCATTTCTTTTTTGTCTGATATGTAGAAACTAACTGGTTTTAGTGACACAGTCAGGTCCAGTCCACCTTCTTCAAGGTCACTGTGCTCTGCCAAGAATAATTCTTTTTCCAAAGTTGGCAGAAGGTATCTGGTATCCTAAAATTAAAAGAGACAATGAACCATTAAATAAAGGAGAATGTATATGATGTCATACATTTATATTTAATAACTACTTCATTAAACATTTCCAAGTTCTTTGCTTGCATAGATTATTTACCTAAAGCCATTAACAAGGACTTTTAATTGTTCAATATTCCTTCATATTACTCTCCAAACTACACTTAACTTGATAAGGTGATATTAAGCGAAGAAATACCACCTTAGGACATATAAAAGGAAATATACTCAACACCAAAAAAAGAAAAAGAAAATATATTCACTATTGAGTGACCTCCTATAATTTTAGACTTCTGAAGAATTAGGATATTACTCTCGCAGGCCACTCAACTCAAAATTTTATGTATGCATTGTTATTCTTAAATTCATAAAACAGAATGGCACAGCAGCAAAAATGTTAAAGATCACAAATATTATAAAGTATTACTGCTTATCAGGAGCTATGCTCATTTTAAAAATGTTATGTAATTTAATCATATTCAAAGCAGCCAAGTAATTTAAAACATTTCTGTCAATTTTACCTCTTATCTCCCAAATCTATCAGTTTCTCCAAATCTACTGCCATAATCCTGGTCCAAGGTACCATCATCTTTTGCCTAGATTACCTTAGCAGCTACTAAACTGGGTGCCTTACATCTAATCTGTCTCTCCAATCTGTTTTGTATACTGTTACTAGAATAGATTCTATAAAATGTACATATACTCATCCTCCTTATTTATAACCTTCCAGTGAATTCACACTGATCTTTGGATAACAAAGCCTATCTGGGCCTTCAAATAAAACCTGTTCTCCCTTCACCTCACATAGGCAGGGCTTTTGAACTGTCTTTCCTCCCACTCCCCCCTCCCCCATCCTATACTCTTAAAAGTAACAAATTCAGATATCAATTCAAAAGGCATTTCTTCAAGAAAATTCTCCCTGACTATATAGTTCAGGTATGTTTATCATTATTTTCTTTTTTTTTTAATTTTTTTTAATGTTTATTTTTGAGACAGAGGGAGACAGAGCACAAGTTGGGGGGAGGGGCAGAGAGAAAGGGAGACAAAGAATCTGAAGCAGGCTTCAGGCTCTGAGATGTCAGCACAGAGACCGATGAGAGGCTCGAACCCACAAACCGTGAGATCATGACCTGGGCCGAAGTTGGACGCTTGGTCAACTTTGCGAGCCACCCAGGCGCCCCTGTTTATTATATTTTCTAATAGAATTTTTTTTTTTAATTTTTTTTTCAATGTTTTTACTTATTTTTGGGACAGAGACAGACAGAGCATGAACGGGGGAGGGGCAGAGAGAGAGGGAGACACAGAATCGGAAACAGGCTCCAGGCTCCGAGCCATCAGCCCAGAGCCTGACGTGGGGCTCGAACTCACGGACCGCGAGATCGTGACCTGGCTGAAGTCGGACGCTTAACCGACTGCGCCACCCAGGCGCCCCTAGAATTGTTTTAAAAGTCGTTTAAAAACATGCCAATTTTAAAGACTATTATGATAATTAGACTGAAAAAGTAAAGAACGTTAGCTCGTTTTAATGGCTCACAAAATAATTCAAGTGTTAGTGAGGATGTAGAGAAACTGGAGCTCTCACACACTGCTAGTAGGAATAGAAAGTGGTACAGCTGCTTGGAAAAACAGTCTGGCAGCTCCTCAAAATTTACCTTATGACCCAGCAATTCCATTCCTAGATATACATCCAAGAGAAATGTAACCACATGCCTGCACAAAAACTGGTACACAAATGTTCATAGCAGCTTTATTCGTAATAGCCAAAAGGTGGAAACAATCCAAATGTCCATCAAGTGAAAAATGGAAAAACGAATTGTGGAACAGCCATTCACTGAATATCATTCCATTCACATAAAATGTCCAGAACAGGAACATCTATAGATCTATAGAGATAGGAAATAATGACTGCCCAGGGATGGAATGTGGTAGCGGTGAGTATTAGGGATGAGAGCTGAAAGGTTCACATTGGGTTTCTTTTGGGGGTGATGAAAGTATTTTAAAACTGACCACAGTGATGGTTGTACAACTCCATGAATACGCTCAAAATCAGTGAACTGTATACTTGAAAGAGGTGAATTATATGGTATATGAATTATATCTCTATAAAGCTGTTACCAACAATAATAATAGGGAATGCAATGTACAACAGATATAACGGCATTCAGAATTCTGAGGTCTTCTCTACATGCCTAATATATTCTGAACTCTTTTTTCCTTCATAAATTAAAACTAGGGCTTGGTTCTGCATGCGAATGTTTACAATATGTAGCTTATTGGCCTCTCATCATGATAAAGAGTATAAAAGATATGGAAACAATTAAGATAAGAATAATGATATCCAAAATTAAATCTACAAGGTGTGAAAAAACTGAATAGATCTATAACTATCAAATAATTGGAGGGAAAAAAAAGTAAAAACAAATAAATAAATAAAACCTGCCCCTAAAACACTCACCAGACCCACACAGCTGTATGGTCCAATAGTCCAGTTCTGATACATCTTCAAGAAAAAGATATAAACTGGGGCACCTGGGTGGCTTAGTCGGTTGAGCATCTAACTGCAGCTCAGGTCATGATCTCACAGTTCGTGAGATTGAGCCCCACATCAGGCTCAGTGCTATTAGTGCGGAGCCTGCTTTGTATCTTCTGTCCCCACCCTCTCTCTGTCCATTCCCAGCTTGCGCTCTCTCCCTCTCTCAAAAATAAATAAACAGAAACAAAGAGAGGAAGGAAGGAAGGAAGGAAGGAAGGAAGGAAGGAAGGAAGGAAGGAAGGAAGGAAGGAAGAAAAGGGAGGGAGGGAGGGAGGGAGGGAGGGAGGGAGGGAGGGAGGGAGGGAGAGAGAGAGAGAGAGAGAGAGAGAGAGAGAGAAACTCTTCTGGAACACATCCCCAAAATGCAAAGCTTCCCAAATCAATCCATGAGGCTAGTAAAATCTTGATACCAAAACCAGACAGGATATCTACACAAATAAAAGCCATAGGCTGACTTAACTTAGAAACATAAAACACAAAAGAAAGAATATCAAATTCCAGCTGAATACAATAACCAAGCCAAATAGGATCTATTCCAAGACTACAAGACAGTTTAACGTGAATTAATTTACCAATTTACCAAAAATTACATTTTCAGATTAAAGGAGGAAAGCTATGTGATTATCTAAACAGAATGCCATAAAAGCATCTAATAACACTTTACAACCCTCAGTGAACTAGGAATTGGAGAAAATCTCCTTAACTTGATGATAAGTATCTTTCACAACCTTTGGCAAATATACTTATGGGTGAACATTAGAAATGTTCCAGAAAAAAAGAAATGTTCCCACTAAAAAAAATGCCTACTGTCATTGCTTCTGCTAAACACTACACTAAAAGTCTTAGATAATGAAAAAGTACAAAAAACAAGATATATTAGTGCTGAAAAAGAATAGACAAAACTCCCTGTTAACACAAATTTTTCTAAGTCATTTGAAACTAATAATAATGTGGCTAAATACGAGAAAATGCATAAAAATAAATGGGTTTCTGTGTTTCCACAACTCCCAATTAAAAGATGTAATGTTTAGGGGCACCTAGTGGTTCAGTTGGTTAAGTGTCTGACTCAGGCTCAGGTCATGATCTCACAGTTCATGGGTTCCAGCCCTGCATCAGGCTCTATGCTGATGATGCAAAGTCTGCTTGGGATTCCCTCTCTCTCTGTCTCTCTGCTCCTTCCACGCTCTCTCGCTCTCTCTCAAAACAATAAACTTAAAAAATAAATAAGGATGTAATGTTTAAAAATATTAAAATAAAGAATAGTTTTAGGACAGGTTGGGAAGGGAATATGGAAAGATCTTCTTTTTTTTAATGTTTATGTATTTTTGAGACAAAGAGAGAAAGAGTGCAAGTGGGGGAAGGACAGAAAGGGTGGGGGGGTGGACAGTGGCTCTGAAGCGAGTTCTGTGCTGACAGCAAGAGAGCTCAACACGGGGCTCAAACTCAGAAACCATGAGCTCAGGACCTGAGCCAAAGTCAGAAGGATATTTAGCTGACTGAGCCACTCAAGCGCCCCTGGAAAGATCTTCCTAAACACACAAATTCAGAAGGCAAAGGAAAGTATTAGCCTTGACCACAAAGAAATAAAAAACTTCAGTTACACCATAGACAAAGTTGTAGTAACTTTTGCAGTATACTTTACACAGAAGATTAGAACCAAGAGTTTTATGTAGAAAGATTCAGAACTTATCAGTAAAGAGCTGAAAATAACTGGGACACCTGGGTGGCTGAGTCGGTTGAGGGGCCCACTTCAGCTCAGGTCATGATCTCACACTTAATGGGTTCTAGCCCCGTGTGGGGTTCTGTGCCCATGGCTCAGAGCCTGGAGCCTACTTCAAACTCTGTGTCTCCCTCTTTCTGCCTACCCACTGCGATCTCTCTCAAAAATGAATTAAAAAAAAAAAAAGCTGAAAATAACCAAAAAGAAAAATGGCCCAAGGATATGTATATGCAATTTACATAATAAGGAATCCAATGGTAAATAAAATATTAATATGTTCAATCTCACTATTAATCAAGAGTATATAAAACATGAAACATCAATTTCACCCATTAAGCTGACAAATTTTTCAAAAATGGATATAATGAATATTTGCAGAAATGGGTACTCTTTTGTAATAGACTATAAATCAGTAAAGCCTTTTTTGGAAAGCATTTAGTGGTATCTGCCAAAACTTTTTATTGTTTTTGTTTTTAAGTTTATTTATTTTGAGACAGAAAGCCAGTGGGTGGGGTAGGGACAGAGAGAGTCCCCAGCAGGTTCCAGGCTGTCAGTGCAGACCCCAACACAGGGTTGGAACCCAGAAACAGATCATGACCTGAAAGGAAATCAAGAGTGCAAGGTTTAATGACTGAGCCAACCAGGCGCCCCTCTACCAAATCTTTTTAAATGCATAAAATCTGACCCAGCAATTTGACTTCTTGATTTCTGTGTTGTATGAAGTTTAGGTATTCAGGCTTTTGTCTTATAACCATTTTTTTAAATTTATTTTTGAGAGAGACAGAGAGACAGAGCACAAGTGGGGGAGGGGCAGAGAGAGAGGGAGACACAGAATCCAAAGCAGGCTCCAGCCTCTGAGCTGTCAGCACAGAGCCCGATGTGGGGCTGGAACTCACAAACCGCGAGATCGTGACCTGAGCTTAAGTCAGACGCTTAACCGACTGAGCCACCCAGGCGTCCCTGAGCAATTTTTTTTAAACGGCGGTATCTCGATAGATAGCTAAAGTATAAAGAACATGGCTTTTATAATCAGATTTTGTATTCAAATTTAAGTGTTATTAATAAACTATGACTGTGGGTAAAGTTCATAAACCTCTTCGAGCCTCAATTTTCTCATCCAATATTGTGAAGTTAATCATTATCTATTAAAAGGTGAAGATGAAGAGAGAAGTAAAGCGTGACTCTCATGGGCATTGAAGGCTAGCCCTCGACCCATACTTTTCAGACAGATTGCCACAGGAGTGGAAGGGGCCAAACGCAAAGAGCTAGACAATCGGCAAATCAGAAACTTTAAGTTTAAAGACTTGGGAGTATGCGGTTCACCGGTACTTAGGAAAATGAACCTCAAGACCGGGTGGAAGCTCGCGGTCGCAGCGCTAACTGAGCTACAACCAGACCTCCATCCGCCGTCACATCCAGCCTTCCGTCCGCCTTCCCGGGAGAATGCAGGCGCTCAGACAGCAGCGAGAAGGACGCGCACGCACCTGCTGCAGGGACCCCGAGACGCTGGAAGATGAGTCAGTGCTCCGCCGCTTCCGGCGCTCGCTGCGCTCCACGCTGCTCCCGCCCCAGCAGCTGCCGCCGCTCCCACCGCCGGTGACACTTCCACTGAAGCTGGTGTTCCCACAGCAGGTGACGCTCCCGCAGCCGCTGGTACTCCCGCAGCCGCTGGTGCTTCCACTGCCGCTACTGGCGAGGGCGGGCACCAGGTCCGGTGCCGCGAGCGACGCGGCCGCCTCCTGACCACTTCGTTTACGCCGCTTCTCCCGGGAAGACTTCTTCCCCGTCATGATCCTCCTGCTGCAACCATCCAGGGAAAGCCCGCCGTCTCTGAAGCTACCTAAAGCGCGCTCCGGCGGCTGCGGCGGCGGCGGCGGCAGCGGACTGCCAGCGCGGGCGTCGCAGCTTGTGCGTCACTTCCGGCCTCGTCGCAGAGGCCGGGAGGCGTTTCTGGAAGGCGTGCCGGGACCCATCGAGCTTCCAGGGCGAGCCGTGAAGGTTGGCTTGAGTTT
The DNA here is from genome assembly GCF_018350175.1 of Felis catus. Taxonomy (NCBI): domain Eukaryota; kingdom Metazoa; phylum Chordata; class Mammalia; order Carnivora; family Felidae; genus Felis; species Felis catus. The sequence continues at coordinate 50,151,324 of NC_058380.1, forward strand.
GTTGAAAGACACGCAGGTTGTCGGGTCACGTTCGGGTTTCCTTGCCTCTGCAAAGGACGGAACGTGGAGCTTTACAAGAGCTCTTTGCCTTATTGAGACCGTCTTTCAAATGTTGTCGTATACAAATACACAGTAAGGTAAAGGTGTAGTTTTTGTTCTCGTTTTTCATTTGTCTTCCAATTTTTATTTATGACACTAAAACGTTAGAAGAATAGAGAATTTAGGGAAAATCTCATCATCATTATTATCATCAGCGGGGAATCTTTTTTTGAAGTGTATTTTAGGGAATTGTACCTAGGGTCTTGTGCCTCCTTGTTTTTCCCCATTAACAGTAATTGTTAGGCATGTTTCTTTTTCACTTCTAAAACTATTTAGGTCTAGTACTTCGCCGTATTCTTTCTCAATTTACCTAATATTCAAGTGCTGGTGTTTAGGTTGTTGACAGTCTGTTACGTTTTACAATAATGCGGCTCTGAACAGCTTAAGGAAAAAATTTACACGATTTTCCCTATCGTATTTTGTCCCGCCAAAACAATTGATCAGCACCTTATTTTTCTTGTCCTAATAGATAATTTTGAAGATTAATCCAACTTAAAATGTCACCCATACACTGAAACCTAAATCTAATATATAATAGAGATTAACTTGCATTTTTTATTTTATTTTAATTCAAGTATAATTGACATACAGTGTTATATTAGTTTCAGGGGTATAATACAATGATTCAACAATTCTATACATTTCCCAATGCTAATTAAGGTAAGTGTACTCTCGGGTGCCTGAATGGCTGAGTCGGCTAAGCATCCACCCTTGATTTCCACGGAGGTCATTTTCTCACAGTTCATGAGATTGAACCCTGTGTGGGCTCTGAGCTGACAGCATGGAGCCTGCTGGGGATTCTCTTGTTTCTTCTCTCTCTGCCCCTCCCCTGCTCATGCTCCATCTTGCTCTGTGTCTCAGAATAAATAAACATTAAAGAGATTCTGTTAAAGAAATAAATGTTCTCTCAATTTCCTTTATTTATTTCAACTGCACCCCCACCTACCTCCCCTCTGACAACCACCAGTTTGTTCTCTGTATCTAAGAGTCTGGGTTTTTTGGTGGTTTTTTTTTTTTTTTGTTTGTTTGTTTGTTTGTTTGTTTTTGGAGGGGGGATTGTTTGACTCTTTTTTCTTTGCTCATTTTTTCTTAAATTCCACATATGAGTGAAATCATAGGGTATTTGTCTTTCTCTGATGCCTTATTTTACTTAGCATTATACCCTCTAGATCCATCCATCTTGTTGCATATGGCAAGATTTCCTTCTTATGGCTGAATAATATTCCACTATGTGTGTATGTGTGTGTATATACACTTACCCATTCATCTTTCAGTTGACACTTGGGTTGCTTCCATATCTTGGCTATTGTAAATAATGCTACAGTAAACATATATGTATCTTTTGATTTACAGTGTTGACTACCATTGGTTGGAACACTATTTCCTCATTATCAAGTGCTAATAAGGTTAACCATTTATCTACTGAAATCAGTGTGTTGACCTAATAAATGTATATTAATTATTTATATTGGTGAGATGGGAGAGAGGAACAGGGGAAAATATTGGCATATCAGTGTTCCTATCTTTTCTCTCTCCCTCCCTTCCTCAAAAATTGCCTTTTCAGAGTAGGTCTTGGTTTTCGAAGGAGAGGAAAACAAGAAGAGTTCAGGAGTGCACAGGATTGGTCAGGAAATCCCAGGCCATGTTTAGAAAGAAACTGAGGCGGGATGCAAGGGTGGCTCAGTCGTTTAAGCTACTGATTCTTGATTTCAGCTCAGGTCATGACCTTGCAGTTTGCAAGTTCAAGCCCCACGCTGACAGTGCTGAGCCTGCTTAGAATTCTCTGCCCTTCCCCCCAAAAAGAATTTGAGGCAAGAAATGCGCAAAAGATTTTGCATTTTCGGCAGTGCCTGAGGGCAGCAAATGAAGAGACTTTAGGGAGTATTTTTGAAGATTATATATTTTCTGCATTGAGTGCATGAGGGACAAGTAAAGGATTTGAGTGAGTTTTTGAAAACTGAGTATGTGTCACAGCTGTGTCAGGGTTAGATTTTGTGGGCTGCTGGGCAGGATTTTGGATCTAAACACAAGCCGGGTTTTAAAATCAAGATCAAGTAGCTCAGTCGATTAATGGTCTGACTTTGACTCAGGTTGTCATCTCACGATTCATAAGTTCCACCTTCATACTGGGCTCTCTGCTGTTACTGCAGGGCCTGCTTCAGATCCTTTGTCTGTCTGTCTGTCTGTCTGTCTGTCTCTCTCTCTCTCTCACTGCTCCTCCACTGCTCTTGCTCTCTCCCTCTCAAAAATAAAAATTAAAAAAAAATCAGGATCACAAATACATTTTTTAAAAAGTGTCCTCATTTGGCAGGGTTGATTTGTCTCAGCAGGGGCTTTTGGCCACAGAAGAATAAAGATAGGGCCTGAGGCAACACTAACTAAGTGATAGTAATCCTGTATCTTTCACTTGAGTGACAGAAAGCAATTTAAAAAACTTCCCTTTGGGGCACCTGGGTGGCTCAGTTGGCTAAGCAAGTGACTGGCTCAGGTCATGATCTCAGGGCTCCTGAGTTAAAGCCCCACATCTCTCTGCTGTCAACACGGAGCCTGCTACGGTTCCTGACTCCCTCTCTCTCTGCCCCTCCCCAGCTTGTGCTTTCTCTGTCTCAAAAATAAACAAAAAAACATCAAAAAAAAAAAAAAAAAGAAACTTTTTTTTAAAAGAAAAAAAAAAAAAAAGAAACTTCCCTTTGACCATATCCCCTACCTATCTCTGTCATTCAACAGCTATTTAATAAGTGTCTAAAACAAATTCCAAAGCTGGGGAGATTCCAGCCCTGGGGAAACAGTTGGCTCCACCCCCTGGCCCCACCCTTAGTTTTGCCTTGTAAGTTTAATGCTGAAGTTGACCATTTTATGCTCTTAGGAGTTCCATATTGGCCTCATTAAGTATCTTACCCGAAAGGACTGAAAGTATTACGCTCATAAATAAAAACATATAATAACATAATGTTTGTAACCTTGTTATGGGGTGAATTGTGTCCCCCCAAAATGTATATGTTAACATCCTGACCCCAAATGTATCTATACTTGGAGATAGGGCCTTTTTTTTTTTTTATGTTTTTATTTATTTTTGAGAGAGAGAGCGAGCATGCATGCAAGCAGGGGAGGGGCAGAGAGAGACACAGAGAATCTGAAGCAGGTTCCAGGCTCTGAGCTGTCAGCACCGTGCTGGAATTGGGGCTTGAACCCACAAACCACAAGATCATGACCTGAGCCAAAGTCAGACGCTTAACTTACTGAGCCACCCAGATGCCCCTGCAATGGGGCCTTTAAGGAAGTAATTAAGGTTAAATGAAGTCCTGAGGGTTGGATCCCTAATCAGATAAAACTGGTGTCCTTATAAGAGGAAGAGATACTAAAGGTTTCTCTCCCCCTGGCCCCCACCTGGTCCCCTTCTATCCTTTCCCCTCTCCCCTCCAAGCCCCACCTCCCACTTTCTGTGAGCACACAGAGGAGAGGCTAGTGTGAGAAGGGAACAGGCCAGCTACAAACCAGGCAGAGAGATCTCACCAGAAACCAATCCTGCCGACACCTTGATCTTGTACCTGTAGCCTCTGGAACTGAGAGAAAATAAATTTCTATTGTTTAAGCCACCCAGTCCTCAGTGCTTCATTATGGCAGCCTGAGCTGACTGATATAAACCTAAACTGGAATGTGTCAGCCTGGATAAAGTTAGTTGTTTATTAATTACTAGGTGCAAATTATTCCTTAATGAAGTCAGTTGAAAAGCTTCTTGGTTTTTACCTCATTCTACAGCAACCTGACAAATAGTTCCCATATTTCTTTGGCTGGACCAGAAGTCAGGGCACTTCAGCTAGGTGGCTGAGGAACTTACCAATTTGACAGATGAATCCCAGTTTTTGTCCAGTCTCCCATATTTTGGTTCTAGAATACAAAGGCATTGTTTTGACCACTGGTGCTAGGGAAAAGTACAAAATAGACAAAAGCCATGCCTTCATTAGCTTATATTCTAGTGGGGAGAAACAAACCAAAGGAAATACACAATAGGAAGTGCTTCCATCCTCACTCAATCTGGCATTGTACATTCTTCTTACTCTGCTTAATTTTTTTTTCAGTGCTTTTTTTTAGTTTATTTATTTATTTTGAGAGAGAGCATATGCATGTGAGCAGGGAAGAGGCAGAGAGAGAGAAAGAGAGAGAATCCCAAGCAGGCTGCACACTGTCACCTCAGAACCCAACATGGGGCTTGAGCCCATGAACCATGAGGTCATGACCTGAGCCGAGATCAAGAGTCAGACACTTAACCTACTGAGCCACCCCAGGGGCCCCTTCTTCAGTGCTCGTAACACCGCTATACATGCATTTATTTGTTTGTCTCCTTTCAGTTGAATGTAAGCTCCATGAAAGCAAGGACTTTGTTTTATTCACTTTTGTATGCCCACTACCCAAATACCCTTAATAAAATATTTCCACACACACACACACACACACACACACACACACGCAATTCCCTGCATACTTGGTTCCTAATACAAATTTATTGAATAAATGAGTGGATGATTGCATAGTTTCAGATGGAGAACCAGATTTATCCAGAATTATATGAACTCATTATATTATGAGAGTAAAAGCACCTAGTGAGATTAATGGCCAGAAACTAGTCTTTAAGTAAGGAGGTCAGTAGGAGCTTTGCTGGGAATAGTTCAGTGCTTCCTCCTCACAGGGCAGAGAGACTTAGCTATATGGAGTTAGATGCTGCTGTGACACTGACGTCACATGGGCTTTGGAACAATAGGTACAAACAGCTTTCTAACAGAAACCAGATAATTCTGCATAGAGTTTTGCTGTGCAGAGAACAGGGAAAGGACTTTGATTCATGGTGTGAACATGTCATAGACACATCACAAGGTTGGTTGGCTTAAAGCCAGAGAAAGGCCATTGTCTATTTAGGTTGAATCATATGAAATTGCCTTTTTTGGAGGTCAAAACTGATTGAATGTTGACAGTTTCATATGCTTCAATAGAATATTATAGTGTTTAAGAGACTCAGCACTATGTATTGTTATGGAATTACAGCTCGGCAAACAAATGCAGGCCTGCTTTTCTGTCCTGGAACAAATATATGGGAGGGTGGACAGAGATTGGAATTTATAAGCCATTTTTATAACTGCTCTTCAGCAACTCAGCATTTATCACAGTGATCGGCCTGGCATATATAGGTATTAATGCTAGGGCCAATCAGTGCTTCTCTGGAGTTTTATGTAAAAACACTTAGGTAAGAAATTCAATCTTCCACTTAAGTGAACAGTGAATAAATTACCTCATAGGTTCTAGTTGTCACATTCTCTGTCTTATGAAGGATCCTACGTGAATGAGACCAACAAAAGACACGCTGAAACAAGACACAGGGAGTCCTTGATACTGTCATCTTCGTATCAATGAACAAACAATTCTTTTTTCATTAAGCTCATCTGAATTGGTTTCTGTCTCTTGCAACCCAGATTCCTAATGAAAACAACATACAACATGTAAGAAGACCTTTCATGATCTGCACAGCATTTTTCTCTGTAGCTCATATCTTTCCCAGAATTATACCCTCCAGTCCTGTTCAACGACCCCACCTCCACACATCTTATTAAATCTAAAATTCTTTTTAAGTATCACTTCTTGTTTAAAACCGTTCCAAATTACTTCATTTCTTAATCCTGTTAAAATGAAATACTAATACCTTTGTTAGACATTGTCTTTCCTACAGAGCATCCAGAACTCTTGACTGCGGGTATTTGTTCAGTATCTTCTTCAATATACTGTTACTTCCCATGAACAGAGGAGGTGTCTTATGTATCTTTGTAGTCTGACCACCTAATACAGGGCCTGGCATATACTAAGAATGCAATATTAATTTCTGAACTGAGAAGTTCAGGATCCATACAGAGCTCTTTTCCAAATCACCACCATGGTAAATTGCATTTAAGGGCACCATTTCTTCACCTCTCCCTGTATTCATGCCCTTTGCCATGTGATTTGGCAGTGTCCTTCCACTACAGGCAAGACATGTAATTCCCTGCCATTGGACTTGACTATATGACTTACTTTGGCCAAAAGAGTGTTAGCAGATGTGTAGCAAGCACAGTATTAGAAAAAAACAAAAAACAGGAGCACCTGGGTGGCTCAGTCAGTTAAGCAACCAACTTCAGCTCAGGTCATGTTCTCATGGCTCATGAGTTCTAGCCAGTATTGGGCTCTGCACTGACAGCACTGAGCCTGTTTTGGAAACTCTGTCTCCCTCTCTCTTTGCCCTTCCCCTGCTTATGCTCTTTCTCTCTCTCAAAAATAAATAAATGTTTCAAAACAAAACAAGGGCACCTGGCTGGCTCAGTGGGTAAAACATATGACTCTTGATCTCAGGGTCTTGAGCTCAAGCCCCACTTTGGGCATGGAGCCTACTTAAAAAGCAAACAAACAAAAACACAACAAAAACAAAAGAAACAACCAAAAAATTATAATAATGATGGTTTACTCTTGTACTTCCACCATTACCATGAAAATGATATACTCAGGTTAGCGCACTGGTCCCAAGAGAAAGATGAGAGACAAAGAGAGCTGAGCTCCCAAGCTAAACTATCCAGTCAAGTCTAGCCTAAAGCAGAGTCCTCACCCACCCTGCAGACGTGAATGAGTCCAGTCAGGATCAGCCAACCCTATGCTTGTAACTTCTTAGCAAAATAAATGCTATTGTTTTTGTTGTTAGTTGTTGAACAGTATTATTGAGGCTATGGTTACCTCATAGGCACACTTTCTAAAGCCCCCTGTCCTGTATTTCTCTGCTAGCCATGAGAAGGGTCTTCAAAACTAGCTTGATATTGCATGAGTCACTATTCAATGCCAGGGCTATAGTGTGGGTAGATACGATTCTTATATTACAACAGGAACATTTTTATATTTCGTGGTGAGGTTCTGTGGTATTATAGGAAGTTTAAATGAGGTGTAAGGATATCTGTGTGTTCAGAGTTCCAAACAACTAATTTTACAAAATATCATCAGGATACCCTCTAATGGGCATTTTTTTCACAGTAGCAATAAAATCAAATACTTTTCTTCCCGGTCTAAATGTTCCTTGTATATAGCAGTCACTTTTATTGTTAAAGATGGTGGTTGCCTTGCATTATCTTACCAAGCAATGCTTGGTAAGTACTCATTAGGTTGCAGACATTTTACACATTTTATTCTATTTTATGAAATCCTAATGTAACTTTGATTAACCTGGGGCTGAGATCAAGCAACTTAATTCCATAGCAAGTGGAAATGTCATTGAAATGTATGCCTTCAAACCCCAAAGCCAGTATTTTTTCACTATATTAGACTGCATCTCTGGTTGCTTTTACTACTGAAAAATTTAAATGACATAAAAATAAGCAAACATTTCTTGAATTTATTAGTTCCTTTGAAAACACGAATGAAAAAAATGTGATTTAGAGTTTGTTTCAGGCGACTTTCAGCTCTGTGTATCAAACATATAAGCAAGTACCAAACACCATAGTTGCTATTATGATAAAGTGAAGTGCCTACCACAAATTGATATTTCTCTTCATCTTGATATCCAGCTTTTTCAACATCATTTATTAAATAAATTTATTAAATTTATTAAATATTACTCTCTTCTCCATTGTTTTCTTGCTAGTGACTTGTTACAGAAAGATTTACTTGACTCTTTTGAGTTTCTTCACTTGTAAAAGTAAAATTACTAACAGTAATTTCCCCATAGGGATGATGAGGATAAACTTAGAACTAGTATAAAGTAATTGCTTAATGCACACTGGGTTGCCTGGGTGGCTCAGTCGGTTGAGCGTCCGACTCTTGATTTCGGCTCAGGTCAGGATCTCAGTTTCATGAGTTGGAGCCCCACATTAGGCTCTGTGCTGACAGTGCGGAGCCTGCTTCGGATCCTCTCTGTCTTTTTGTCTCTGTCCCTCCCCGCTCACGCTCTCTCTGTCTCTGTCAAAAAAAAAAAAAAAAAAAAAGTTAATTCATGCTATCTAGTCTACTTAAATTTCTCTGTTTTTTGCAATGTTACTTAACTGGTTTGCTTTAAATTCAGTTACAATCTATCCTGTAAGTATTACTAGATCATATGCCTTTAAATCTGATGAAAGTATTATTGCCATTTGTGTGTTTTTACTTTTCTGATTTATTATAATGTGTCCAGGAGCCCCAAGGTCCAGCTTTAAGTCCCAGGACCTCATCATATAAGGCTTAGGACCAGTATCAACCTACCTACTTTACAGACGGGCATTAGTCAGCTCTCTATTTTATTTTTAAAAATGTTTTGATGTTTATTTATTTTGGGGGTGTGGGGAAAGTGAATGGGGGAGGGGCAGAGAGAGAGGGAGACACAGGCTCCAGGCTCTGGGCTGTCAGCACAGAGCCCAACTCAGGGCTTGAACTCACAAACCTTGAGATCATGACCTGAGCCGAAGTTGGGCGCTTAGCCAACTGGGCCACCCAGGCACCCCAGCTCTCTCCTCTTTAAAACTTCCATTACTCACTGTATTCTCAAGACCCCTTTACTCCATGAGAAGCACCAAAGTGGTTTACTTGTTGCCGTCAAAGTCAATATCCTGTCTTAGTACCTCCAGAAAACAAGTACCCTAATTTTAAACATTAAACAAGTAAAAACATGATAATCACTTAAACAAATAAAATATAGGGGTGCCTCGGTGGCTCAGTCGGCTAAGTGCTGACTTCAGCCCAGGTCATGATCTTGCTGTTCGTGATTCAAGCCCTGCATCAGGCTCTGTGCTGAAGCTCAGAGCCTGGAGCCTGCTTCAGATTCTGTATCCCTCTGTCTCTGCCCACTCACTCCCACCCCCCGTTCATGCTCTGTCTGTCTCTCTCTCAAAATTAAACATTGAAAAAAGGAAAAGAAAATATAGAAAGATGAGAAAACTTTTTAAAAACATTCATCGGGCACCTGGGTGGCTCAGTCAGTTGAGCATCCAACTGTGGCTCAGGTCATGATCTCACGGTCTGTGAGTTCAAACCCCGTGCCAGGCTCTGTGCTGACAGCTTGGAGCCTGGAGCCTGCTTCTGATCCTGTGCCTCCCTCCCTCTCTGCCCCTCCCCCGCTCTTGCTCTGTCTCTCTCTGTCAAAAATAAACATTAAAAAAAATTTTTTTAAATGCTTATGCATATGGCAAATAGGCCAATTATGCCCTGTTTTGTCTTCCTAACCTCCTTTAGTTATGGTAAGGGAAACATAAACTTTAAGGAAGCACAGATATGATGCAATCAAATAAAAAAAAAAAAAGACAATGCACACACCTATGAAGTATTCTTGCCACAATACTTTAAGCTTAATCTAACCAAGCCTTTGGATTTAGCTTTTAATTTATAAGAAATAAGTATGGCAGGCAGATTTTAAGAAGGCTCCCAGTGATCCCTTTTTCTTTTTTTAAAAAATAAAATTTTTTAGTGTTTATTTTTGAGACAGAGAGAGACAGAGCATGAGTGGGGGACAGGCAGAGAGAGAGGGAGACACAGAATCTGAAGTAGGCTCCAGACTCTGAGCTGTCAGCACAGAGCCCGACACGGGGCTCGAACTCAATGAAATCATGACCTGAGCCGAAGTCTCATGCTCAACTGACTGAGCCACCCAGTGATCCCTTTTTCTGATATTCGCAGCCTTGTGTAATCCACTCTCCTTGAGCAACTTGTTTTCAACCAATAGAATACCTTGATGTTGAGAGGGTGGCATGTTTGTGGTTAGATTGTAAATATTATGACTTTGGTTCTGCTAGCAGACTCTCTCCCTTTCTGTCTTTGATAAAACCACTTACCATGACAGAGAAAACTATAAGCAGAAAAGCTGAAGGCAGCTTCTGGCCAACAGCCAACTAAGAATTTAAGTCCTCAATCCAGTGACTTGAAAAGAACTGAAACTAACCATGTAAGTGGGCATGAAACTGCATCCTTCCCCAGTGGAGCCTTCAGATAAGACCTCAGCCTTGGCTGATACCTTTGATGGCAGCTTCATGTGAAATAGAGGATCCAGCTAAGCTGGTCCAGGATTCCTCACTCACAGAAAATTTGAGATAATAAATGTGTGTTGTTCTAAGCCACTTTAGTATTAGGGTAATCTATTAAGCAACAGTAAACTTAATATGGAAGTTACAGGAATATGTTTTAAAAATATAAAATTGGGGTACCTTGTGTTCTGGACTGCCTAAACACTTCAAAGTCAATGATATTAAAAATAAAAATGGAGAAACTGTTCTAGATTAAGATACCAAAGAGACATAACCAAATTAATACCATACATAAACCTTGATTATTTATATTAGATCTTTTAAAAACAGGGATAAGGGTGCCTGGGTGGCTCAGTCAGTTGAGCATCCAATTTCGGCTCAGGTCGTGATCTCACAGTTCATGAGTCTGAGCCTTGTGTTGGGCTCTGTGCTGACAGTGCAGAGCCTGGAGCCTGCTTCAAGTTCTGTGTCTCCCTGTCTCTGCCCCACCCCTGCTCACAGTCTGTGTCTCTCAAAAACAAACAAACATTTAAAAAAAGTGATAAAAGATATTATGAGACAACAAGGAAACTTGGATGTGGACTAGTTATTAGATATTAGGAAATTACTGATTCTCTTAAATACAATATTATGGTTTTAAATAATATTCCTTAAAATGTCCTTGTTCTTAGAAGATACAAATTGAAGTATATGGTTGGTAAGTGTAATGTCTGTAATTTACTTTTAAATAATTTCAAAAGAAAGAGATAAAGCCAATATAGCAATGTTAACAACTGTAGAACCTAGTTGACAAGTCCATGAGTGTTCACTGTACTCTTTGAATTTCTATGTATGAACATGTTCATTTAAAAAAAATTGAAGGAAAACACATGGAAAGATATTGTTAAATGAAAAAATATTCAAAATTGTATTATACACCCCCCCCCCCAATTCATTGTATTGAAACCTAATCCCCAATGTGATGGGGCCTTTGGGAGATGATTAGTGGGGGTGGAGTCCTCATGAATGGGGAGACCCATCTCTCTCCTTCTGCCATGCAAGAAACAGGAATGGGCTCTTGTCAAACACCAAATATGCTGGCACCATCGTCTTGGACTTCCTGGCCTCCAGAATGGTAAGAAATAAATGTTTGTTTTTAATCCATCCAATCTATTGTTGGATTTTTTTTTTTTTTGTAGCAGCCCAAACACAGTGTATAATTTTCTATAGAAAAATATACTAGAAGTTAGATTAGAATTTTTTTTAAGACTGAGTAACATTTCCTAATCAATTTATATCTCAAGACCTTTACAAAGTATGATACATCACAAATGATTCTCTATACATTTTATCATTTCTTAACAAAATAACCAGAAGATACACAGTGATAACTGTTAAGGAAGCTATTTCCCAGTCTCATCCCCAAAATTTGTGTAGAATCTTTTTCACTATGCTTCTCCCATCACTTAAAAGGATTATGAGGTGGGTAAAAAATTCATTGTATTGCTACTTAGTTATAAACTCTGCTAATATCAGGGGCTGGGGCTGGGGGGGTTGGAATTTGGGGGGAGAACCACAATAGAAGCATGCTCATTTAAAAAATATAAGGCCAGGGGTGCCTGGGTGGCTTAGTTGGTTGAGCCTCTGACTTTGGCTTGGGTCATGATCTCAAGGTTGTGGGTTCAAGCCCCGCATCCAGCCCTGTGCTGACAGCTCAGAGCCTGGAGCTTGCTTTGGATCCTTTCTCTCTCTCTCTGCCCCTCCACCCCACTCACACTCTCTGTCTCTGTCGCTCAAAAAGAAACAATACTTAAAAAAAAAAAAAACAAAAACCACACTTAAAAAAAATGTAAGGCCAGATGGAGGATAATAGTTGTGAAATCAAGACAATGATACATCTCTTTTGCAGGCAACTGTGTTTTAAATGCAACATGAAAGACATTAACTCCAAGACTTTTACCACTGGAAGTGACCTGACAGCATGTATCAAGTCTAAACACATACATTGTTATAACTTGACCCACCAATTCTATGTATAAAGTGTAGCCTAAGGAACTAGTAAGATATTTTTTTTTTTTATTTGAACACTGACAGTTGAAAATTGAAAACATCGGCTAATAGGAAATGGATATATCCATATAATGTACTGTATTTATTAGGGTGGATGTATACTATATTAAGCTTAAAAATCAGGTTATTGAACAATGTGTATCACACAATCCTTTCAGAAAAAAACAACACATTTACATACCTACTGATACACCAAAAGACGTTAATGGTTTTCTCTGGTAGTCAGATTACAGGCAAGTTTTATTTGATGTGTGTGTTTTATTCAATGAATGTATGTTTTTATATTCACAAAAAAATAATAAGGGAATCATTAAAAAAGTTTAACTGAAAAAGACTTTAAAATATCACAAAACCATCATACAACACTTATTTTTCAAATGGGATTATCTTTTTTTTTTTGCTAAACTGTTTTTTGTAATTTTTCTTCAATAAACATGAAATACTGATATTATAAAAGTTGTTGAAAAAAGACTTGTACAGTAAAAGAAGCAAACAGTGTTTACAATTTGCCACCCCTTATTATTTTGAACAGTCAACTCATGTTCTTAGTTCTCCCATCATTGAAAGGTCCTACCTAGTATTTAAAAATATTGTAGATAAATTGTTTGTACTTGTGACTGCATGCTACACTGGAAATGTTAACAAGAAAAGCAGTGTATTGGAACGGAATCAGGCTGACCTGGATTAAACTCTTAACTTCACCATTTAAGTTTGACTTAACCACTTAAATCCAAACTTAACAAACAGTAAAGCACAGATTCCTAATGGAGGTTTTTTAAAGCCTGGGTACATATCAGAAAACTGCAACTTAATACTCAGCAAAATACACATTCCTTCTATTTCTATTTTACCCATTTCCTTTTGATATTCCAAAAGTTTTTCCTTGAATTAATCCAGATGATGGAAAACCTTTCCTCTCTTATTGGAGAAGGATTATTCTTTGACTGCAATAAAGCCAGCAAATTGATGGTTCTGTATACGATCCATATTGAGAATGCTATTCACAATTTTACACAAAGTCCTCTTTGTGAAAAGATCTTTCCTACTTATGCTTAAGAAACTGAAGTTCTCTTAGACATTAAATTATGTAATTAGTGCATTGGTTCCATCTGCTATGATGTTTAGAGACAAATATGGATGCTTCTCTGTAGGAAGTATAGTACTTTTCTTTTTTTCTCTGTAGGAAGTATAGTACTTTTCTTTTTTTCTCCTATCATGATTCATTCTATTATCTTTACTTCTGAAAATAGAGACAACATCACCCTCCATTTAAGAGGTTTTGGGAATTAAATATCAAAGTGGTTTCCACAGTGCCTGGCCAGTGTTAAGAACTCAAAAATAGTAAGTTTCACCCGATAGGCTCTGGACTTGTAAATAGCATGGTTCTGGCTTGCACAAATGCTTTCGAAAACTCAACACATTCCAAATTCCTTTTGAGACAAAGGAAATGACCAAAAATGAACTAATTTCAAAACTGGAATGAATAATGAAGTTACCTCCAATAGAGAGGGGCAAAAGAAACTGGAGCACAAGCCTGGAGTTAATTTGTTTGGGGCCTCATCTATCTGAAATGATACACAACCTAACACAGCTTAGTAGGTTGCTTTTCCTTCATGTAAAAATGAACCATCAGGGCGCCTGGGTGGCTCAGTAGGTAAAGCGTCCAACTCTTGATTTTGGCTCAGGTCGTGATCTTGTGGTTTGTGAGATGGAGCCTGCTTGGGACTCTGTCTCCTCTCTCTGCCCCTCCTCCCGCTCATACTCTGTCTGTCTCAAAATAAAAAATAAGCCATCAAACAAATACAATTTCTATTTACAAGTAACTTAAATGAACAAATCGTATCTTTTGGATATACGGAATAATTTAGAACTCAATTTTTGAAAATTATAACGTACTTTGTATTGGGGTTGTTGAAAAAATCAGCAATGGAAGTGAGTAGAGCAGAAATTAAATAAAAGACAATCACCAACAAGTAAAACAGTTTGGGGGTATTATATAAGTAGCAAGAGTAAATTATATAAATAAAAGCTCTTATCTTCTTTCATGCAGCAGAGGTATGTACATTATGCCACTGTAATAGTTGCATTGTTGTTGATTTTAGCTCATTCTTAATTTGTTTCTAAACTCCTAAAAACTTACCCACATCACACAGGAAAATCTCACAGTTCATCAGTGCAAAAATTTTATTTCTTCTTTGTCTCCTCTTACCCTCCCCCACTTTACAAGATCTGAAATTTTACTTATTCCACAGCATCCTTTTTTTTTTTTTTTTTAACATCTGTACTCAGTCATGTAAAACGTGAGGGAAAAAACCACTAATCAATTTAAAATCTCAGTTCCCGTCCCCATTGTTACAGTAAATTTAGGATAAGTCTACAGCATTCACTTACTTTAGCTGGTTCTGATACTGAGGCATACTTTTTTATTTGAGAATCAACACCTAAAGACTTGGCTAACTGTACAGCATTTAAATCGTCACTGATAAGTGTCCCAAGAGCCACAAGGAGTCTAAAAGTGGCTTCGAGGTCTTGTACAACTTCCAAGACTGTGCTAATTACTGACAAGCACTGAGCTTTCCCTTCAATGTTATGGTCTTTATGAAAACAAACAGAATAGTTCAGGGTCAATGTAGCCAGAGCAATGTGAATGTTCTTATTGCTCCCTGATTTCAGTTCTATTGCATGTGACATTAGAGATTCCCTTTGGGACATCATGAGCTTTTGTCCTGCCTGGCCAACAAAACAATTGCAAAAAGTCCTCAGAGCAAGCAGCTGGTTTGCCGGCTTTCCTTTAGGGTTCAGAAGACTGATAAGATGACTGCTGAACTGAGCCCCTTCCTTTTCGTTGCAGAAGTTCTCGTTCACGCTGGGATGTTTAATTGACAACCGAAGAATGTCAAGTGCAGGAAAGACAATATCTGTTAAAAAGAAAAATTCATTAATGTTTATAAAACCCCAGAAAATTCCTATGACTGTTACTCAATTTTCAGAATCTTATTTCATTAACACATGCTCATTTTAGAAAATGTTAAAAACCATGTGCGTGCTTTATGTAATATATTTCTAAAACTTGTGTTAACTGATTTTTCATTTTTATAGGGACTGGATTTATTGCTATGAGATCACGTACACTTTAAAAATAATTTAAATGGGCTATCAAACAGCCTGACACATATGGAGTACTCAATATATCCTTGTGGAATGAATCGTGTAATGTAGGATGCTTTAAAAAATCCTACAAGACCAAAGAGTTGAAGAAGAAAAGCTTTTTACAGAATTCCAGCTGACAAATGCTAATAGCATGCTTACAGATTGGTGGAGAGCTTTACATTCAAAAGGCTGGGCAGACACCATCTGAATGTAGCCACTCAATAATCTTCTTAACATCACTAAAAATAAGGAATCCAGAAATTATATGCCCTATGATATAAAGATAGTATGTGGCATCATTTATAAAGGATATTCACTTAAAAAAAAAAATCTATTGAACCAGGATCTAATTATGTCTAGCAGGAACTATAGAGATAGTGGAACACATTAAGTGAACCCCAAATCCAAAATATGGATATTTTGTGGGACTAATTATTTTTCTTCTCTAATCAACAGCATGAAAAAATAATAAGGGAGAGGACACTTTTGGAATTTAAAAGGTATTAAGTGAGTTAAAACAAAATTATAGCAAAGGTTTGTAGCCTGGGGTTAATAGGTCACAAAACATCTCTTGGATGGCTTGCTGGGATCCACAGATGCTCTGAAATAGTATACGAAATGGTACATGCCACGGTACATGGTGTTCCTTTCAGATTCTCATAAGGCATGTGACAAATCAAGACTATGAATTACAGGGGTGTGGTGAGTCCTTTTTGTGAAGTTTCTCACAATGTGAATAACAAGTACCCAGGGTAACTTTTACTCAATCTGGAAACACCAGTAATACTGACAGAAATGAACAGACATACTTTGTTTTCTAATTACATTTAAAAAAATGTTTTTAGTGCTTTTTTGTTCATTTTTGAGAGACAGAGACAGAGCGTGAGTGGGGGAGGAACAGAGAGAGAGGGAGACACAGCATCTTAGTCAGGCTGTAGGCTCTGAGCTGTCAGCACAGAACCCGATGCAGGTCTCGAACCCACGGACCGTGAGATCATGAGCTGAGCCAAAGTTGGAGGCTTAACTGACTGAGCCACCCAGGCACCCCTATAATTACATTTTAAAGACCGTTTCCATACCTTCAGGCCAGTAAATAGCTTTCCACAGAATCTGAAGTTGCTGGGCTGTGGGTTTTTCTGAAGAATTATTACATATTAGAGACAGTATCTTTTCAAGAAGTATCAAGTCATCCTCCGTTAACTTCTTCTCTTCAGATGCAGCTCCATTAAGTTCCTTCAGTTTACCTAGAACACAAACCCAGACTTTGAAAATTCTCTAACTGTAATTAGCCAGATGTAATACAAAAGTGCCAAAATTTTCTATAAGAGAATTCTACCACACACCATGGGGAGGTGAGACTTTTCATGGCAATTATCAAAGACCGTCAAATAAGGGTAAGGCCTGGGAGTATTTTTAAGTTGAGCCCATTATAGAAAAATGAAAGGTTACTGTGGTGATTTTTATTTTACTTATTATTTTCTAAGATCTTATGAGGCTTTCTGCTTCAAGTGAGTTTTAAAGTAGATACTTGTAATCATTTTGGCTTTCAAAGCAGTATCATCCTTATAACCAACTATAAGTCAATCCTCTATATTCTCAAAGAAAAATTTATAACAACTTTTGGCCAACTTATGTTACTTCTATGATTGTCAATGAAATAACTGAAGAGTTAAATGTCTGTGTATAATATTTAATTTATTGACTTAGTTCCATATGCATATTTGACATTACTTTAAAAACCTCTTTAATGCAAATACTGCCTTTTGTCACCATATTTACATTTCATGAAACAATTTTTTTAAGCCCTTTACCTGCATCTTCAATATTAGCATCCTTGTCATCACTAATGCTACTTTGAGTCATCCAACACTGCTTCCTCAAGAATCTTTTTTTTTTTTTTTTCTTTTTTGGTAATTTCTATTCCCAACAGAGGGCTTGAACTCATCACCATGAGATCAAGAGTCTCATGTTCTACCAACTGAGCCAACCAGGCATCCCATCAAAAATCTTATAAAGAATAAAAAAGATCAAAGTTCCCATCACAAAAAGCTTAAATTGTCCAAATTTACAGATTTTTTATCAATCATAACTGGAAACTTGACCTCTTTCACTTTCCTTTGGCATTAAAAATTTTAACACTAACAGAATATTGAAAACAAAGTTTATTTAAGGGATGCAAAAGGAAGAGAATTTGTTCAAAATAAGTAAGAAAGTACTTACTAATGATTTTTATACAGATAGTATGAAAGTTAATTCTGATCAAAACACCCATATCTTATACTGAGATGTATATGTTATCTTATCTCAATTAATTCTCATGAGGTAGTAATGGCAAACAGAGCTAGTAGTATTTAGTCCAAAGCCACCTGCCATTTTATTTTGAGAGAAATGAGTTAACAGAAAAAGCCATCAAAGTCAGTTGGCAGTTTCATTTTTAATGGGCAATCTGAACAGCCTTTTATTATGATTTCTAAAGGCCACTAATTTTTTAAAGGCATAATCTTTATTTTTAAGTGCTTTACTCATTCATTTTCATTATTTTCTTTTCCTGAAAACATTAAGAGCTTAGGGGATGGGATTTAGATTTCCCCTTTAGTTTTTTTTATCAATAAAAGCATCATAAAGCATTAACCTCATATTTGTATCAGGCATCTTGCAAGTATTAAGCGTCCATTATGAGACTGTGTATTTGTAGTAGACACAGTGGTGTAATAACAGAAGTCTCTGTCACGTAAGCACCCAGTTCCTAGCTCATGTGAGGAGAACAGCCTTGACTGCACTACACAGAAGTCTATGGATATGTGAAAAAACTTTTTAATTAAAATGCACTTACCTAATATTTGTGTAGGGTTTGCCTGGTCAAAAGTGACAGCCTCTTTTTTAGGGAAATAAATATTCACCGTCTTAGATGCAGCTGATCGGTAGGCACTATTGCCTATTCACAGAACAAACGATGATGAAAAGCATAAAGAATAATCAAAAATGAGATTTTTTTCTAACTCTATGACTTTATTTTTACAATTATTGAGATACATAACTATTTAGTGCATGCAATAAAACAAGCACTTCAGAAAAAAGAAAGAAAAATCGTAAGATTTTATATACTATTTATATTTGTTGATGTAATAAATTTTAGTTTCTGGAATGGGAGCTTAAATGTAAAACAAAGCCTCTCCATGTCATATTCTCTACATCTCTCATACTTTAAAAGTTTTTTTTTAATTTAATTAATTTTTTTTGTTTGTTTTTAAAGAGAGACAGCATGCGCAAAGAAGAGCAGAGGGGGAAAGAGACAGAATCTCAAGCAGGCTCCACGCTCAGCATGGAGCCCAACACGGGGCTCGATCCCATACCCTGGCATCATGACCTGAGCCGAAATCAAGAGTCGGACACTTAACTGAGCCACCCAGCACTGTTAACTTTAGACTCTTTTATAATGCAATAGGTACAGCTGACAATTACTAAGCATTTATTCTGTATAAAGTGATTTACATATATTGTCATTTTAAGCTCTTAACAACTCCAAGAGGTAGATATTACTTCAACTTTACAAATGAGAAAAACAGAGGCACAGAAACAGAGTAATTGGCTCATAGAATAACAGGTAGAAAGCAGTGAAATTGAGATCTGAATTGAAGCATTCTCGTCCACTATGATCTACTTCAAAACTACCAGCCAGTGTTACTTTTGCAATGAAAAAATAGTTTACAAAAATCATATACCAAGTTAGTTCTTAAGTAGAGTGCCGGGTTTATAAGTATACATTTTATTATGGTCAAGAACATATGTGTCATACATATATTATTCTCTTGTAGAAAAAAACAAGTAGGGGAAAATATATGTCAAAGAGAGCTGTCAAACTTGCAAGAGGTTTACAGTTTAGTTCTGCATTTTACTAGCAGCCCTTACAAAGGAAAGCAGGTCTGCCTATATTCAACAATGATGAACAAGTAAGATGTGTCAGACTCTGGGCTAGATACTAAGAATAAAAAGAAAAATTAATTGCTTAGGAGATAACATAGCCTAAGCATAGGCCTAAATCACAAAATCAGATTTGTTTTGAAAGTCCTGTTAAGCAGGATAATATTTAGCATAGTGACTAAAACTCTCAATACATTAAGAACAAACAAAGGAGAGAGAGGAATAAGCTCAGTTTTTGTAAGGGTAGTGAGAAAACCCGACCTATAAGAGCAGAATAGCAGTTTTCAATCCTGGCCACACATTAGAATCACATTAGATTATAAAAACTACCTTGCCAAGGCCCCAACGCACAGCAGTAACAGACCAAGTGAACATCTCTGGGGATGAGGTTGAAGTACTTTTTTAAAGTGTCCTACGTGAGTTAAATATGCACTATGACACAATTCTGAGAACGCTCTAAAAGCCAGGTCAAGAAGTTTGGTCTTGATCTACTATATGAAAAGTTCTCTAGCAACAAAAGGGAAGAAGAAAAGGAAATGAAAAGTATGTACCTGTAAATGGATCAGCTCCAGCCATGGTAGTCCCCATACTGGCAGACCCTGGCACATAACGACCACTGCCTAAAATGCAATTAATACATCTAGTAAGCAAAGGTAACTGCAAATTATAAAGTTCAAAATGTTGCTCTCTACACACGATAACTTACTGTCATTAGGAGTCACACCTTAGAATGGCATCTTTTTAAAATTTTTTTTTTAATGTTTATTTATTTTTGAGACAGAGAGAGCATGAACGGGGGAGGATCAGAGAGAGAGGGAGACACAGAATCTGAAGCAGGCTCCAGGCTCTGAGCTGTCAGCACAGAGCCTGATGCGGGGCTCGAATTCACAGACTGTGAGATCATGACCTGAGCTGAAGTCAGACGCTCAACCAATTGAGCCACCCAGGCGCCACTTTCTTTTTAAATTTTTTAATGTTTATTTTTTTGAGAGAGAGAAAGACAGACAGAGCTTGCGTGGGGGAGGGGCAGAGAGGGAGACACAGAATTTGAAGCAGGCTCCACACTCTGAGCTGTCAGCACAGAGCCCGATGCAGGGCTTGAACTCATGGACCATGAGATCATGACCTGAGCCAAAGTCCGACTCTTAGCCGACTGAGCTACCCAGGCACCCCAGAATGTATCTTTATATATATAATAAATGGGCTGTAAATTTAATACAGAAAAATGTTGAGAACAGTACCTGACATATAGTTGGTGCCAATAATTGTGAGACTTAAAATTCTCAAGTTACAAAGTAAACATTAGATGCCTTATACATTATAATTACAGAAGCTAATGAAGTGAAAAAGCATTAGTGGATTGGAGAGAAGAAATTACAAGGTTTCCATAATGAAATGTGAATGTGGGGCACCTGGCTGGGTCAGTTGGTAGAGCATGCAACTCTTGATCTTGGGTTGTAAATTTGAGCCCCACATTGGATGTAGAGATTACTCAAAAAGAAAATCTTAAAACAACAAAAATAAGAAAAAAAAATAAATGTGAACACCATCCTACTGAAATAGAGACAGAGGATTAACTAGCACATAAGCAAAAAACAGATTGTATAAGATTTAGAGATGGTATGAAAATAGCTCTGTCGCACATCTGAGATCCTACTTGTGGATGTCTCATTGAAAATACAAAGAAAGGAACATGAGAAACAAATGTAGAGAAAGAATCAGCAGGATTTGAAGATGTTCAGAGTCCTGGGTCAGCCTTTATAGGATGAATAAAGATAAGCTACTGTTCTAACCCCTCCGAATTTAATATCTAGGAGTTGGTACAATGGGTGTAATACATACAGAAAAGCAAACAAAACAAAAAATGAAAAACAAAAACTGCAGATGTAAATAGATTAATTAAAATAATGAAGAACACAGAATAAGAGGCTTTGAGTTTTTACTAATATGCTAGCTAGCATGCTAAGCATCTTATGTTTATATATGCATTTAAATATTAATTAGGTACTATTATTATTAACAATATTTTACAAAAAGGCTAAATAACTTGCCCAAGGCATTAATTATGAGGCAAAGTAAATCTACACTTGTTATTATTATTATTCATTTATTTTTAGAGAGAGAGAGAGAGAGAGAGTGAGTATGCAAGTAGGGGGCAGGGGTAGAGGGAGAGTGAGAGAATCTCAAGCAGACTCCACATCCACTGTGGAGCCCAACACAGGGCTAAATTTCATGACCCTGAGATCATGACCTGAGCCAAAATCACGAGTTAGACGCTTAACTGACTGAGCCACCCAGGCATCCCAATCCTACACTTTTCTTTTTTTTTTTTTTTTTTAAATTTTTTTTTCAGCGTTTTTATTTATTTTTGGGACAGAGAGAGACAGAGCATGAACGGGGGAGGGGCAGAGAGAGAGGGAGACACAGAATCGGAAACAGGCTCCAGGCTCCGAGCCATCAGCCCAGAGCCCGACGCGGGGCTCGAACTCACGGACCGCGAGATCGTGACCTGGCTGAAGTCGGACGCCCAACCGACTGGGCCACCCAGGCGCCCCAATCCTACACTTTTCTAAATGTGGTTCTCCAACAACCTGAAGGAGTCACCTATTCAATATGTAGATTTTCAGGGTCCACCCATAGCAGCCTAGTGGTTCTCCAAACTGGCTTCACTGTAGAAACTGACAGGGAGCTTTTGAAATTACTTAATAGCAAACCACAGCAAAGAACATTTAATCAGAATCCATGGGTGAGGGATCAGGGCATGAGTATTTTTAACCTCCTCACCAATCTAGTATATCAGAATATCTCTGTGTGAAGGACCTTTTGATAATTTAAACAAGCATCCCAGATGATTCTAATTGACATTAGAAGTTTGGGAACCACATAAATAAGGGGGGAAAAAAAAAAGAGAATCAAGACTGACCTTAAGTCATAAGCTAGATGGGGAAAACTCTTGGCCCCAGTGCTACTGGTAAAGTTGGAGGAATGTATACTAAAATCTACCGAGGGCTTAAATACAGTCCAGGCATTCTGCTAAACACTTTACATGTACCATACCATTTCATTTCCCTTAACATCTCAATATGGTTATCTATTTTTTATAATAGTGTGGTTCAGTTATCCTAATTCCATAATTCTCTTGGATGTTTAGTATGCTATCTTGCATATTTCCATAATCACTGCATCTTCTGAGTTACTGACATTATGCAACAGTGAGACATACTCCAGCTATGATGGCCCCAGGAATTCTCTTGATTTTGTTGGTATTGTTCGAAGCTTGGTATGTTCTTTCTGTTCCAAGAAAAAGCTGCTAATGAGATCCGGGAACTATGATGTTCTAAGTTTTAGGGCATCACTATGTCTGAATAAGTCATCATCTTATCTACGCTTCAGATCGTTACTACTTTTTCAAATTGCATTATGTCATCAAAGATTTCCTTAACAGCCACTGTGCCATCACAACATTTAGCTTGATCTTGATAGGTGGTTAGTGCAGTATACTGGTTATCAATGCACAGGGTGCAGCTACGTGCAACTGGGCCACCAATTCATTCACTGGAGAGAAGAAGCTCACTGACAGCGATTCACAAATTCATGACAGTGACCAAAGGTTGTGTGCTGCTCCAATTTATGGTTTAGACAGGACTGTATCTTGGCAAGGCCAGTGGATACCATAAATGCCAAGGATCTCTTCCCAAATTTGGTCTATTGTCCAGGAACTCTGGCTGAAGATCCAACCACAGCTTCATAAAATATATCAAAAGCTGTTCTGAAAACAGAGACTTCTTCAGCTGCACTTAAGTCCAAGTTTGGCAATTATTTTCCCAGTAGTGTTGATGCTGAGGCATGCATACCTTGGTAAATAAAGTCACTTTGAAGAGATACACCAACACTTCCAGGGCATCACGAAGGCCATTAATAACAGATTAGAAGACTAATCCTGGGTAGCTGGGTGGACTGTCTCCTTCATTTGCTAAGGCAAAATATGCCCAGACAGACTTCTTGACTGCACCGCTCCATCCAATATCAGGGACTCACATGGCTCCTTCTTGGCTTGTGATCGGTAGGATCTCGCCAGTAATAGCAATCATGCTGTGTCTTGGTTGGTGGGTTCCCCTATTATCTAATTTCACAGATAAAAAAAATAGGCTCAGACAGGTTAAGCAACTTGCCAACTTCTCATAGCAAGTAAGTGGTAGAGCCAGATTTTGAACCAAGGTCTATCTGACTCTAAAACCTATGCCCTTACTGACTCTTGCTCTCCTTGCAGGAAGGACCACTGGAGAAAATGATGAGTTCTAATAATATGCTATTTAAAAGTCATGAGGAAAACTACAAAATACTCCAGGAAAAGGCAAAAATTGGAAGTTAAAGAAAAGGAGATCCATCAAAATTAGAAATATAGATAAGGGGATTATTAATAATTGGATGATATCTCCAAAATGTAAAGCCATACAATGCAAAATGTTACACAGTAAGTGAAAAAAGATGTACTTATTGAAACTGCATCCCACCTGTAAAAGGATCTGCCGCAGGCAGCGTGTTAGCAGATCCTGATGAAGACCCTGGAACATACCGACCACCACCTGTGCGTGCAAACAAAGGAAAAGCTGAAGTATGACAGAATTTAAAAAAGAAAAAAAATTGTTAACGTTTATTCATTTTTGAGAGAGACAGAGTGTGAGCAGGGGAGGGGCAGAGAGAGAGAGAGAGAGAGAGAGAGAGAGACAGAGAGATGCAGAATCCGAAGAAGGCTTCATGAAGGCTCTGAGCTGTTAGCACAGAGCCCAATGCGGGGCTCGAACTCCTAAACTGTGAGATCATGACCTGAGCTGAAGTCGGACGCTTAATCGACTGAGTCACTCAGGCTCCCCAAGCCAGAATTTTGAATCTCAAAAACGGCACAGTGCTTACATTAGAGGACTCTACGCTTGGAGAAAAAACAAAAGAGCAAAGCCATCACACGACAGAATAACAAATTAGAAGCCTTACAGTAGGAAAAGACTACTAAGAAATTAACATTTCAGTGATTCTCCAAGTTTTGTCCTTATTGCTGTATTATATCTTAGCTTGTGCACTTAAATATTAAAATCACTAAAAATTCAAATATAAAAGGAGAAATTACAGGTGGTCTCTAACCTAAATAATATACACATATAATCAGTTGCTGTTCCTATACAAATTCACTAGAATTCCCACTGTTCCTGTTGCTAACAGAACCACAGTCATCAAATGGTAATCTTTTAAAGAACTCGAGTTCATTAACTCTTGTGTCAAATAGCGCAGATCCAACAGAGAATAAGATTGCTTGTATCCACTGAAGCTTACAACCTACTGGAGAAGAGAATTGAAAGGTGATGAGTGACACAAAGGAAAGAGATTTCCACTTACACTTTTACAAATGTGTGGTGTGTGTGAATGTATGTTTTGTTAGTATCTCTAGGAAACTAATCAGAGGCATCTACAAAAAGATATATGTGAAAGATATATATAAAAAGATGCTTATAGTTTCAGAAGAGCAAAAAAAGCCACAGTTATTAAGATTTCCAAATGGAGCCAGCTGCTCTAATTTCTGCCTTCTGCTCCACAAAACAGCTTACACAGGACTATAATTATGTGTTCAGTCTTTTGTACTACAGTCTGAAATTCCACCAACAGAATACCCAGACAATAAACACAGGTTTTTTTTTTTCCTGTCAAGTGCAACTACTGGGAGGGGTTACATTATTTAGATTCAGTAGCAAGTCAGTCTGATAATTCTGTTTAAGTCAACATGCAGGTTGACATTCGCTTTATTAGGTGACTAGGCAAAAGAACGAGAAGGAGAGGAGATAGTTTAGGAGCATGAAGTATGTGAAAGAAGAAGAAAAAAAGATCTACATAAGGTCTTAGTGCAGGAAGGGATATGGAATCTTTATAAAACAAGAGCACTAGCACATGAAAAATGACAACACAAAAACATTAACAATAAAGTGCTAATTTCAGAATTTTATTTAGAGCTGGCCCTTGTACCTAAGAAAAAAGGAAGCATTTTATTGTCTCCTGTACCATGGTCTCAGTTCCTGGGACCCAAAACTAAGGTGAGTACAATTAGTATTATAATCCATTTCCTATGAATCAGGACTCAGACTAATACTACTAGGATTATCATTTATGGACTGGTCTGAGAACCTAATATCATTTATAACATTTTAGATACTGTATAATATGTTATGGACGACCGACTTAAAAATCAACATGTGGAATACAAATCACATGTAAACTAAAACTACCCACAGTTCAGCGGCGCCTAGGTGGGTCAGTCGGTTAGGTGACTGACTTTGGTTTCAGCTCAGATCACGATCTCATGGTTTGTGAGTTCGAGCCCCATGTCAGGCTCTGTGCTGACACCATGGAGCCTGTTTGGGATTCTGTCTCTCTCTCTTTCTCTGTCCCTACCTTGCTTACTCTCTCTTTCAAAAATAAATAAATAGGGGTGCGTGGGTGGCTCAGTTGGTTAAGCATCCAACTTCAGCTCAGATCATGATCTTGTGGTCCATGGGTTCAATCCCCATGTCAGGCTGTGCTGACAGCTCAGAGCCTGGAGGCTGCTTTGGATTCTGTGTCTCCTTCTCTCTCTCTTGCCTCTCCCCTGCTCATGCTCTTTCTCTCTCAAAAATAAAAATAAACAAACACACATAAATAAACAAACATTAAAAAAAAAACCCATAAAACAAAAAACTACCCATAGTTCAGTCCTAGATTTATGCCCAACTAACCAATTTAGCCTTGTGTGGAAAAAAAAATTCTATTTACTAAGGTTCACCAAAACAGGTATTTTTAAAAGGAGTCACTATATAAGGGAACTTCCAGGTTTATTTTCATTTCAAATGACTGAAGTTTCATAATTTTATTTAGTTACAGTGTGGCTATATTTTTGAAAGTGAGCAATATAGAATTGTTTCTATAAACACAGAATTACTATATAATTTGAGGTTT
The DNA here is from genome assembly GCF_018350175.1 of Felis catus. NCBI lineage: Eukaryota > Metazoa > Chordata > Mammalia > Carnivora > Felidae > Felis > Felis catus. Next base: position 50,177,510 of record NC_058380.1, read on the forward strand.
AAAATATGATTTAAAGTAAAAACCTGCTATAGATTTTGGATCTTTGTTTTAATTTAAACAGCTTATGATAACAGATGTTTAAATACACTTAAAAAAAATTAACCAATGAATTAAGTACAGAAGACTTAATATAAACCGTAAACTTACCTGTAAAAGGATCTGAAAAACTGGTGTTCCCAAGTCCTAAGGTTTGACCTTTCGTGTTATCAATAATAAATTTAGCCACTTGATCCAAAAACATGGGATTCAAATCATTCTTCTGTAAGAAGTTGTATGCAGTTAACCAAGGATCATCACTGACGTTATATGGCAATTTATACGATGGTCCACCTTCATTGACATCAATTGAGAAAACATAATCAAACTCCTTCAACAGGAATACAAAAAGGAGATAAATGATTACTAACTTATCTGTTCATATTAATGGCATATATATCACAGATCTTATGTGTCCTTTATTTTATAAAGTTATAATAAGTTATATTGATTTATAACAAATATATTTATATAAACATTTTATAATAAAATTATAATCCTTAAACTTTCTCCAAAGTGCAATGTTACAATCTTCCACTTGGCATGTGATGATTGATAGCAACCATCTGCATATGCTGCAAGGTCAGTATTTCACTGGGGATGGAGGAGGGGAATGTATTACAACTACACATAAATTCTAAGGCCAAAGGAAGGTTTCCAACTGGTTGATCTCAAGGCCAGAAGTATTAGCTGTTACCATGTCCCACTCAGCAAAACATGCTGGTGTTATAAGCACTGCCACACAGGGGCCCTCATGTCCTGCCAAGTTAAATATAACGAGGCAGAAAGCATTGGCTGGAAGGTGGCACAGAAGCTCCTAATCCAAAAGGGTTGGGAACAGTTTACTCACAGTAAGTACCAAAAGACAAATAGTGTCTAATGTATCAAATATGGAAAAAGATTTTTTAAAAGTCAATTTCAAGGCAGGGAAAAGAGAGAAGCCTCCCCAGAGAAATGTATTTTTAAATGGCAAAACACCAAAGAAAATTGTATTAGCATGGGGAAAAGGGAAAAGAAAACCTTTGTCTAATGCTTTAAGATAATGGTAATTAGAAAGTAGAAATTGACATACTTTTCCTTCATATAAAACTTTTCCAGATGTTTGCTGATTAGCACCAGATGAGCCAACAACATCACCAATTTTTATCCACCTCCCTTCGCTAACACTCCACTGATAGGCTTCGACTTTCTCCCCATCTTTGATTAGACGAGTCTGTCCTTCTCTAGCACCTTAAAATAAAAATGTTAAGAATCAAAAGTAGAAAAGCAGAGTAAAAATGAAAGACACAGATTAAAAAATCTTAACTTTATGTATTTGGTTTAACTGGAAATTTTATTAAAAGGCTCCATCAGTTAAGCATCTGGGATTTGGTTTTGCTCCTCAGATCAAGATCTCATGGTTCGTGAGTTTGAGCCCCATGTCAGGCTCTGCACTGACAGCACAGAGCCTAAATGGGATTCTCTCTTCCTTTCTCTCTGCCCCTCCCCCACTCATGTGTGCACTCTCTCAAAACATAAACAAACACTAAAAAGAAAAAAAAAAGTTAATCTACTAGAAAGTGTCTCAAAAGACAATAATGGTTAAAAGTAACCAATTTATTAAATAAAGGAAAGAAAAAAAGGTGTATTTCCATTAGAAAGTAGCTGGCCCACTAAAAATAAGTTTTATTACTATTTTCTGACAACACTTTCATTTTAATAAACGACTCTCCATTTTTCCAGCTGCTCAGGCCAAAAAGTATAGAAGAGTCTGATTCCTCTTTCTCTGAATCCCATGGCCAAACCTTTAGCAAATTCTATCAGTTCTGTCTTTTTTTTTTTTTTTTTTTAAATTTTTTAACATTCATTTATTTTTCAAAGACAGGGAGAGCACAAGCAGGGGAGGGGAAGAGAGAGCGGGACACAGAATCTGAAGCAGTCTCCAGGCTCTGAGCTGTCTGTCAGCACAGAGCCCGACACAGGGCTCGAACCCACTAACTGTGGTTACCTGATGATTGCCTGAGCTGATGTTGGATGCTTAACTGACTGAGCCAACCAGGTGCCCCTCTATCAGTTCCATCTTCAAAAAAGGTCAAAAAAACTATCTATTCTATCTCCATTGCTACCCAATGCTACAAGCCACCAACGTTTCTCGGCTGGACTGATTTAATGGCCTTCTACTCCTGCCCTGGGGCTCCCTACAGTCTATATTCAATCCAGTAACCATAAAAATTCTTTCAAAGGTTAGTGTCCCTGACACTCCTCTGTTCGAGACCTTTCAATGACTTCCCATCTCTCTTGATCAAGGCCTAAGTCCTTGGAGTAGTGTACAAGGCCAAATCTATCATCCCCTCTGTCTTCACTTTGCACTTCTCCCCTCAACCCATCTCCGGACTTTAGCCCTGGAGTCTTTACACTGGCTGTTAATTCTGCCCATGACACTCTTCACACAGATGTTGGCAAGATTTACTCTCTTGCCTCCTTAAGAACTTACTTGAACGTCACATTCTCAGCAAAGCCTTCAGTGGCAGAAATAGGCAGCTGTCCTCCAGAGATTCACAATCCTACTCCATAGGGTAGAGATGTAGCTGTGGCTACAGCCAGGTGCAGTGTCTAGATGCCACTTACTGAGAAATGGTCTGTGCAATCTGAATGGGTGTGCTATGTGCCAGTTCTAGGCCTAGTCGATCTTCCTCTAACCTCCCCTTTTATCCTGTCTGATGGCTGAATGTCTCTACCCAAGAAGCCCTTGGAAGCTACATGGTGATGGTGGTTTCCATCCCCAAATGACCACAAGGAGAAAAACTGCTCTACAAACATGCTCAAGATGGGGTGTCTGGGTGGCTCAGTTGGTTGAGCAACCAACTCTTGATTTCGGCTCAGGTCACGATCCCAGGGTCATGGGATCAAGTCCTGCATTGGGTTCCCAGAGTGTGGAGGCTACTTAAGATTCTCTCTTTCCCCTCTGCTCCTCTCCGCTCATGTGCACACTCTCTAAAATAAAACAAACAAACCCCAGAAACAGATAAAAATTCCCCAAACATACCTAATATACCGTGTCATCAAGTGAACTTTGAATGTGCAACAAATAAACTCTTGTATTAAGTCAGTGAGATTTTAGTTTATCTATAATAGCAACTAATGCTATACCAAATATTATATATTTCCTGAACACTGTATTTAAAATTACAAAACACCCAACTCCTGCTTTGTTTCCCACAGTACTTATCACTATCTGACATACTTATATATTTACTTATTTACTTTTTAATTTGTCTCCTAAAGAGTATATATTTGTAAGAACATAGATATTTGTAACCTTTTATATTTGCTGTATTCCCCAAAGCTTAGAACAATGCCTGGCACACACTGGGCACTTAGGAAATACTTACTGAATGTGTGTGTGTGTGTGTGTGTGTGTGTGTGTGTGTGTGTGTGTGTATACAGTGACAAAAAGACTACATTTTTGCAAAGAATTGTAAGAATATTAAAAACATGACAATACAATACATTAGTTCTCAAACTTCTGATTTTAAGATCTCCTTGGGGCGCCTGGGTGGCGCAGTCGGTTAAGCGTCCGACTTCAGCCAGGTCACGATCTCGCGGTCCGTGAGTTCGAGCCCCGCGTCAGGCTCTGGGCTGACGGCTCAGAGCCTGGAGCCTGTTTCAGATTCAGATTCAGATTTATTTTCAGATAAATAAAAAAAAAAGTTGAAAAAAAAAATTAAAAAAAAAAAATCTCCTTATAATAGTCATGAAAGTTACTCAGAAGCCCAAAGAACTTTTTTTAATGTAGGTTATATGAATTGACTTATTGGATTTGAAATTAAAAATAAAGAGTAAAAAAAATTCACTTAATGGAAAACAATAATAGATCTGTTACATATTGAATAAATAATATGAAAAATAAGAATAGCTTTAGAAACTTACTGAGAAGACTGACATTGTTTTGTATTTATAAATCTCTTTATTGTCTCTCTTTTTTTTAATTTTTTTTTTCAACGTTTATTTATTTTTGGGACAGAGAGAGACAGAGCATGAACGGGGGAGGGGCAGAGAGAGAGGGAGACACAGAATCGGAAACAGGCTCCAGGCTCTGAGCCATCAGCCCAGAGCCCGACGCGGGGCTCGAACTCACGGACCGCGAGATCGTGACCTGGCTGAAGTCGGATGCTTAACCAACTGCGCCACCCAGGCGCCCCTTATTGTCTCTCTTAATAGAAGACAGCTGGATTATCATACCTGCCTCTGCATTCAATCTGTTGTTCTATTTGAAGTATATAAAGAAAATCCAACCTTACACAGATAACATAGTTGAAAAAGAAAAGACTAGTTTAACAGCTTTTTCAGAAAAATGTGAATATTCTACAAAGTAGTAGGTCTTTAAAGGTTATAATTTAGAATCTGCAACCATCAATGCATTTTTCAGGCTCTATTAAATACTAAAATGCACTGGTCTATCTTACAAGCTCCTGGTAATAAATACAAATTTTCCAAAATTTCAATATTCATTTGAGAGTTTTGACTTTTATCTTTGGCAATAAATACTGTCAGCTGTTTTCCTTAAAGTGACATGGTCATTTTGCTAATTTTCAAAAAAAGTCTTGCCTAAACCCAAGCTTAAATAACCATAGTTACTTCTTCTATGAATAAATATGGCACTCCATGAAAAGTTCAGCCCGCAATGCAAATGAATGTTTGTACTTATCCCAGAGACACCATGGTACTCGGGAGTACTTTATGTGTTGACATTTTGTCAACCAGAATATTAAAACAGACATGTAATAAAGCCTCGAGAGGTAGTAAATTAATTGTTAATGCTTCCTCAAGCACATTTTTATGGGCAAATGGTTTTCATTTTTTTTTTTAACTACAACTGCATGCCAGTGAAGAGCACAATAACTACCAGAACAGTCTGGTGTCACTGCCTTGATTTGTGTACTAAGAAGCCTGTGTTTGTTTGTTTGTTTGTTTGTTTTACCCAGCATTGCTTTTGGACCATAAGTTAACACGGACCATGTTAACATAGTGGAAAAGTCAAATAACAGCTTAGTATTATTAAATTAGTTGGACCTTAAGGACATCCTGAAGGAATCTCAATATTCCCAGGGGTCCATGTACCAGGTTCTAAGAACCAATGATATAATGGATCAGGGATATATCAAACACAAGATTTCATTTGAAGTAACTACTGTCCTCTGGTTTAAACTCAAATGATCCCCAACTCATTAAGGAGACACTGCTTTCTTTGAACTCATTTTTATTTTTAGTCTATACAGTGTGTCTCAGGGAACCCAATCAACCAAAAGGTATTAAAGAAGTGACTTTTGTGTACCTATTATATACGAGCTAGGTATCAGGAGATGGATTTAAAACAAAAACGAAGATTCTTCTTTAAGGAGTTAAGCTCAAAATGTGACACAGAAAGAAGCAAGAATATGGTTTCTCATAGTGGTTAAGTGTAAAAGTTCTAAAAAATCCCTATCTGGCAATGAGAATAACACTTAATGACTAGCAAAACAAACTTGTTTTTCTTATCATTCTAATTATTCCCAAAGACAAACAGGGTAGTATTTTTTACTACTATATACACTGAAATATTTACCAGGTTCATTCAGATGTTCCCTCCCAGGAAGCTGCTCAGCATTAATGTCCCCTAAATCACCGGTTTTAGAATCAATGGTTGCCTGAGAGAGTTCTTTTTCAAAAGCCTTGATTTCCTCAGCACTTGCTGTCCGATCCTCTGATTCCGTAAACACTCTAATAATACCATCACTATAAGGAAAAACAAAGTGATCTGAAGTCACTGCCATATTGTATTAACATTATCCCACCTGAATGATCCAAAGCAAAAATAATCTGTATTTGTGAATATGAGAAACATTACTATGTATTTATGGCTGAGTAGAGACAGCACTCTGCTGACTTCACACACTATCCTATGCTGCTTTCTAAAGCCATCTATAGGGTAGAAAAAGATTATTTAAGGGAAAAGTCACTGAGAAAAGACAGAGAAATATGTATCTAACACAATTTTGAATTCCAAGTTAGATATTTACCATCATAAAAATCTGGAGCTATAACATACAATTTAAGTCAATATTACATAGATACAAGAGTATAAAGAAGGGTAATGGGTTATTTTATTTACAAAGGGCTCAAATAACCAACATAAAGCTTAGAAAATAGCAGATGCTCAGTATCTGTTCATTTGGGAAACACAGTCTGTGTTTCCTACGCCCTTAACCAGCAATGTAATCCCACTCATGAAAAAAAAGCCTCACCTTAGACTAGATGGCAATCCCAACCTCTAGTCTTGGCACATGACTTCACTTCCACCATTTCTAAATTCTTGGGTAAGAGGCAAGTTGGCCACCTTCAAATGCACTAATCCTGCCCCGTTCTACAGAGAACTTTGTTTCTTATGTAACCTTTGACTGACAGGAACTTTACCCTTTCAAATTGTTTATTTTCTTTAACTTTAAATATGCTTAGGGGGAAAATAATTAAATCAACAAATCAACCCTTGACCCAGCCAAAATGTAAACTACCTCCGCTTTATTAGACCCACCATCCCTTAGAGGTTTTCCTTTCTTTCTTTTCTGCCTTCCATGCCAGATCCACCGGCTCGAGGGTGGTTCATCACCACTCGGACCTCAGAAATCTAAAACTGAGGTCGTCATCTTCTGCACCTAACCAATTCTCCCACTTTCCCCATTTATATTAATGCAATCACCAAAAGCTTGAAGCTTTACAGTTTTCTTTTATCCTCCTTTTGACAATCTTTCCTTTGCAATATCTAATATTTTGGCCTCTTGTCCATTGGCACCGTGGGGACGGTATTTCATAACATCACACCCCTTCTACCGGAACTGCTTTCCAAGTTGCTTTCCTGCCATCACCACTAGTTAAATCCAACCTACATAGTTAATAATTCACAGGTTATGCTCTATTCATGTCACTTCAGTAGCTACAACCCTTTACTCCAAGCACAGACTCTAAAAGATACCTGGCATTCAAGGCTGTCCACGGTTATGCTCCACCCTACTGCCTTTACCACCTTACCAGTATCCCCTATTCCCTAGCATGAGTCTTCCACCACTTTCCTTCATCTGCCCCACAAATCACTTTCCTGGTCCTGCCACACCTTTACTTACACTGTTGTTTTTTTTTTTTTTTTTTTTTTTGACAGAAATTCTCATTTCCCTTCTTTCTCATTATTTTTCAACATTCAATTCAAATTTCCTCTTCTTCATAAAGGTTTCCCACACTAATCTCTACCTTCTCCAGTTTCTTTTGCATTCGACGTTCTGACTGCACAACTGGCAGAGCAATACTTTTGTACTGTATCATGTACCATTAATGTATAAAAGCTCTTATGCCTAATGCTGTTTTTTTCAGTACAGAAATGTACTGAAATGTCTCCCAATTCACCTAAAGTTCCTTATGGCTTATCTCAGTACACTCTTAACACCTACCAAAGGCCTAGACACATGATATTTATTGACTGACTAGAATATAAATACCTCGCACCAACCACAATGTCACCATTGGCTAGAACACAGCAGCACCATATAGACTGAGCTGGAAGTCGGATTGTCTGGGCACATTCCCCACGTTTCCAGATTCTCAGAGATCTGTCTTCTGCCGTTGTCACAAAATCTAAAATCAATGAATATAGGAAAAACTAGTTTGAACAAATAAAATTAAGTACATTTATAAATATCACCTTTCTAGGGAGGCATAATGACTTTTTTAAACCCAAAATATTTTAAAATTATAGTTTTACATTTTATTTATTTGTTACTTATACCACAAAAGCTTCAAAAATCATATTTTCTACATTTCACCTTACATATTATGCACTTTGCACCAATAAATTATACAAAGTGTTTCCTCAAATACCCAAAACTATTTGACATTAACCATCAAGTGTGAATTGATATAAAGATGATCACACAATTTCTTCCTTTACAAGAAGATCCTTATAAAACATAGCTACTAAATTATACAAGTACAGTTAGTAAACTGATTTCGGTAATGAGCCCTCCTACCCCCACCTCAAGAATGGGATGGAATAAGGTTCAATACAGAATTTTAAATACATGATATATGCTAATCTTACCTTTACAATTTGGAAAAACAGATATGCTATAAATATAGTTGGTATGTCCATAATATACTTCAAGACACTCGCCAGTGATTTGCCACCTTCTAATACTAGCATCATTTGCACAGGAAAGAAATTCTGTTTCACTCAAAATTGCTAAACCTCGTACACAGTCTTCATGCCCTATATGAAAAGAAAAATAATATGAACCAATAAGGTGGATGATTTGACTGATGGATCTATGTATTTAACTAACATTATAAAACACATTAGGGTGCCTGGGTGGCTCAGTTGTTAAGCATCTGACTTCAGCTCAGGTCACGATCTCACAGTTTTAGTCCCAAATTGGGTGAGCTCAAGACCCCCTTCAGATGAGCTTGAGCCCCGCTTCAGGTGAGCATAAGCCCCGCTTCATGTAAAACATGAGCCCCACTTCTTTCTCTCTCTCTCTCTCTCTGTCCCTGGCTCACTTGTGTCCTCCCTAAATAAACAAATAAATAAAACATATCAGTGAATAGTAATAACTGATTTGCAAGGCAGAGCAATTCATTTTTTTTCTGTAGAAAAGCCTGGTAACCAAACTTTGTATTTCAGATTTGGCAATATTTTTTATTACCGGTCTTTGGAAGTTATTTTACACTATCTTCACCAAATTATTTTCTACAACTCTCCAGAAATAAGATTCTAATCCCAACACTTCTTCATTTTTACCTGGCAATTCATTTTCAATTTTTCATCCTCAATAACAATAACTGGTAAGCATCATAGCATATAAAATATTCAAATATGACAAAAAGTTATGGCCTCTAAATTTCTTACCACATAAAACTGCGACTAGTATTTATAAAGTACTAAAAAAATTAAGAGAAGTTAATGGAAATGCAAGCTGGTGCAGCCACTCTGGAAAACAGTATGGAGGTTCCTCAAAAAACTAAAAATAGAACTATCCTACGACCCAGCAATTGCACTACTAGGGATTTATCCACGGGATACAGGTGTGCTGTTTTGAAGGGACACATGCACCCCATGTTTATAGCAGCACTATCCACAATAGCCAAAGTATGGAAAGAGCCCAAATGTCCATCGATGGATGAATGGATAAAGAAGATATGGTATATATATATATATATATATATATATATATATATATATATATATAACGGAGTATTACTTGGCAATCAAAAAGAATGAAATCTTGCCATTTGCAACTGCATGGATGGAACTGGAGGGTATTATGCTAAGTGAAATTAGTCAAAGACACAAATCATATGACTTCACTCATATGAGGACTTGAAGAGACAAAACAGATGAACATAAGGAAAGGGAAACAAAAAGAATATAAAAACAGGGAGGGGGACAAAACAGAAGAGACTCATAAATATGGAGAACAAACTGAGGGTTACTGGAAGGGTTGTGGGAGGGGGGATGGGCTAAATGGGTAAGGGGCACTAAGGAATCTACTCCTGAAATCATTGTTGCACTATATACTAACTAATTTGGATGTAAATTTTAAAAAATAAAAAATAAAATCTTAAAAAAAAAAAAATCTTTAAAAATAAAATCCCAAAACAACAACAACAAAAAATGAAGAAAAGTTAAATTATAAAAGATCAGTTATTTAAGAATTTGAAATAAAAACCATAATAAAAAGTAAACTTTAGAATATGCTGAGAGAGATTAATTTATCTGGGACCACACAACTAATGGAAAAGCTACAAGATTCATGTTTCCTGCCTCATAATCCTAGTTGTTTTGACTCAACAAATCCTAACTTCTCCCCTCTGATTTAACCAAAAAACAAATATAAAACCAAACATCCCTGCTTTGTTAATAGAAACAGTTCATAATATATACAAATGCAGGCATTGAAATTATACAGTAAATGTTAATGATTGATTTTTCATTTTTATTTATTCAGGTTGTGAGCTGAAATCAAGAGTTGGATACTCAACTGACTGAGCCCCACAGGAGTCTCAATGATTTTTTAAAAATTTTTTTTAATGTTTTATTTATTTTTGACAGAGAGAGAGAGACAGAGCATGAGCGGGGGAGGGGCAGAGAGAGAGGGAGACACAGAATCCGAAGCAGGCTCCAGGCTCCGAGCTGTCAGCATAGAGCCTGATGCGGGGCTCGAACTCACAGACTGCGAGATCATGACCTGAGCTGAAGTCAGATACTCAACCGACTGAGCCACCCAGGCACCCCTCAATGATTTGTTTTTTATTTTATTTATTTATTTATTTTTTTAATGTTTTTTTAACGTTTATTTATTTTTGAGACAGAGAGAGACAGAGCATGAATGGGGGAGGGGCAGAGAGAGAGGGAGACAGAATCAGAAGCAGGCTCCAGGCTCTGAGCCATCAGCCCAGAGCCAGACGCAGGGCTCAAACTCACGGACCGCGAGATCGTGACCTGAGCTGAAGTCAGATACTTAACCGACTGAGCCACCCAGGTGCCCCAATGATCTGTTTTTTAAAGGAAAGATTTTATGGAATAAACTTCTTATATTATATTCTTAATTATGTACTTGGAAAAACATCTATATTCCATTAATCAAAGGATGTAAAATGTTTTTTAAACCTTCATAAAATTCAATTTCTTTCACTATTACTTGAGGCAGTACAGAAGATACTACATTTTTTTTCAAGGACAGAATATTCTCTAATAAAGGAGATCAGGAATCAAAGAATTTCCCATGCTTGGGGTGCCTGAGTGGCTCAGTTGCCTAAGCAACCTCCTCTTGATTTTGGCTCAGGTCACGATCTATGGTTTGTGTGACTGAGCTCCGCATTGGGCTCTGAGCTGACAGCATGGAGCCTGCTTGGGATTCTCTCTCTCTTCCTCTCTCTCTCTCTCTCTCTCTCTTTCTTCCCTCCCTCAAGTGCACATGTACCTGCTCTCTCTCAAATAAACAAAAACTTAAAAAATTTCCCATGCTCAGTATTTGCTGATTTAGATTAGCTATCAAGGATTAATGACAACTTGATAACATATATTGTATGTAACATAGGGATGCTTAGTTATAACTCGTCCATCTACAAATAGTTTTATCTTCATAAGGGACTTTTGCAGTATTATCCGGAGTAGTGATCAACTTCAAAAGAGAAAATAAAAGAGAAGAAAAACAACGTAAAAATTTATACCAAAGGGGTGCCTGGCTGGCTCAGTCAGACAAACAGCATGTGACTCTGGATTGTGGGTCAGGAGTTGAAGTCCTATGCTAGATGTAGATATTACTTAAATGAACACAACTTAAAAAAAATTTAAGTGCACCACAAATAAATCATCAATAGTAGTATTAGCACATGCCTCAGTGTAAGAGCTATTTAATAGGTAAGGTTCAAAAAGACTACCCCCCTAAAACCACAACATATGTTTAAATTTGTTATTACTAAATAATGTACTTCAGTATTCATAAAATACTCATGATACTTTCCTCCATATATAAAGTTAACAATACTGAGCCACCATCAAGTCACCAGGCTTATGCTTGGAAGTTTCAGGCTAAACTTGTTAAAATGACAGCCAAAAACAATTGCAAACCATGTTATAAGTTCAAGTGGCCATGTATTAGTCCACATCTGGATGTTTTATGAGAAGTTTCATTATATCTTTTAAAAAGATTTTAAATATTGTCAGAAAGTTACATTTACCCCAATGTTCTATACTATAGACTGATGGTTTTTGAATACCATTTTCAAGCTTCTAAACTTTTGAGAAAACACCATCTAAGTGAATATGAAGAGATTTATTATAAAAGTTGTCTACTCCGATCTTACCTGAAAAAGTCCTCTCGCATCTTCCAGCTTTCCACAGCTTAATAGTCTTGTCTGCTGATCCAGTTAACATTAAGCCCTGTTCAGGTAAGATCTTTACCGCCCATACTGCGGCTGTATGACCCTGTGAGTTAAATGGGAATTAAATTAAGTCGCCACAGAATGATCATATTTAATTATTATCTAGAACATTCACACAGAACTACTACTGTACCTGTAAGGTCATCATGCACTTGTCATTCAGCCACACTTTAGCAGTGGTATCCCATGAGCCACTAAGTAATGTCCCAAATTTTCCAGATGAAAGACTACAAACTAAAGGGAAACAAGGCATTAGTTAACACATCGTCATATAGAAAAATGTTCGACCTTGCTAGTTATTAAAGCATTGCAATTTTAAAAACACTTTGTGAACTAACAGTAACTTGGCCAGTTAAGGGTTAATTCCATGGAGATGTAGAGTGCAATGGTCAAGAGCACGGATGCTAAGCCAGAATGCCTGGGTGCAAGGCCTAGCTGTGCCACTTAGGAATTGTCTGACCATGGGATAACTCACATTCCTTATCTGTAAAGTGAGGGAGCAGGATCAAATGGGTTGCACAATGCCTTCTGGTTATAAAAAACTAAATAGAAAGATGATGCAAGTGATTTTGAAATGCTGTTTATATAGATATTTAGTTAAAATGACAAAAAAAAAAAAAAGAAGAAAAAACCCAGTAGAGTTCAGCTAAATGTTCGACAATAACAGAATAGGTAATTAAATATTTTATTATCTTAATGTAAAATCATGCAAGCTAAAAATTAAACATGTGAAGAATTATTTAAAAACACAGAAACAAAAAAGACAGAGTTCCTTTTTTTTAAGTTTATTTATTTATTTTGAGAGAGAGAGAGAGAGAGAGAAAGAGAGCGCACGCATGTATACACACAAGCAGGGGAAGGGCAGAGAGAAGGAGAGACAGAATCCCAAGCAGGCTCTGCACCACCAGCCCAGAGCCTGTTGTGGGGCTACAACTCTCAAACAATGAGCTCATGATCTGAGCTTGATATCAAGAGTTGAATGCTTAACAGACTGAGCCAGCCAGGCACCCTCAAAAAGATACAGTTCTGATTAAAAATGGCAGATTGTTCACAGTAAAGCTATAATGGTATTAATCTACAAGGACAAAGAAGACAGAAAACACTGTCACTGACAAAGCAAAATGAAGGAGGTTATAAGTTAAACACCCACAGAGAGAGATAAGAATTGAGCGACTCCCCCAAGGAACTCTTATGAGACTCAATGTCCAGCCACTAGGTTCGATGGAGAATGGAGCTAGGCAGAGAACTTGAAATGCTAGATCTCTCCTAGCAGCCTCCAGTGTCAGGAAAGTACATTCTCACCAGCTGCAGGCAATGGGAGGTTTATTCTCTGGAGGAACTGAAGCACAGTTTACAGATTCAGGCAGTCAGGTAAAATAAAAGTCTGGAATAAGAAGCCCTGTGAAACACGAGGGAAATAAATGGAAAATCTACATCCTGAAATGTGGTAGTTATGTCGTTCCTTTCTCCCACAATACCAGCAGACAGGCATATATTCCCCACTGCCCAGGCAAGAGGGAGGAGAATTCTGCTCTAGAAGTCTTAATAATGCTAAAGAACTTCAGATAAGGAAATGTGAGAGGGTTTCCCACCTAAAAGGTCAGACCACCTCCAGATCACCTTCTAATGAAGCCCACCAATCACCAAGCTTCATGTACATTAGCTAAAAAATTTTCAACTTCTTTATACCTTATTCTTTTTTTTTTTTAATTTTTTTTTCAACGTTTTTTTATTTATTTTTGGGACAGAGAGCGACAGAGCATGAATGGGGGAGGGGCAGAGAGAGAGGGAGACACAGAATCGGAAACAGGCTCCCGGCTCTGAGCCATCAGCCCAGAGGCCGACGCGGGGCTCGAACTCACGGACCGCGAGATCGTGACCTGGCTGAAGTCGGACGCTTAACCGACTGCGCCACCCAGGCGCCCCTCTTTATACCTTATTCTTAAATATGAGCAGCCAGTTTAATATCGACAACCATTTTATAAAAGTCTCCAAAGGGAAAGAGAAAAATCCAAACAAAGCAACACAAAAATAAAAGGCAAAGGGTTAGGCAGGCCAGAAGAAACAAACCTAATTTCAGGAAGCGAAAAAGCAAACAAACAAACAAACAAAAACCCCATAAAACTTTAATCGTCACATAATATTTGCAAATAGGTAAGATATTACATAAGAAGACCTATTGAGAGAACAAGAAAAATAAAAACTAAAAGTAGAAGAATCAAACCAAAATCAAATAGCACTAGAAAAAAAAAGTCTCTCCTGAGAATTAGACCAAAGAGACAGACTCAAAAAATAAAAAAGTTTAAAAAGTTAGAAAATAATTTCACAATGTTCAATATCCAACAAATAGGGATTCCAGAAAGAAAAAAAATGGGGGGGTGGGCAGGACAGATAAGACAAAGAATAGTACAAGAAACATTCCCAAAAGTGAAGAACATGAATGTCTGGATTGAATGAACCCACAAAAGAGCCAAATGAAAGTCACTTTCAAAAGCAGAGACAGAGATGCACTGTGAAATATTTTCTAACATCAGAAATAGAGAAGATCCTAAAAGCTTACAAGGACCAGGCACGTGTCCCACAGAGAAGATGGGAAATGAGAACAGCATCAAACTTTTCAGTTAACACAATACACTAAAAGGCAATAGAGAAATGCCTTCAAAATTCAGAGATTAAATGGTTTTAATACAGGATTTTATATCCACCCAAATTAACAATCAAATGTAAGGATAAAGACATTTTCTAATATACAAATATAAAATACATTTAGTCCCTGTAACAGCTTTCTTAAGAAGCTTAATACACCAAAATGAAAAAGTAAGTTAAGAAGGACAAAAATAGGGGCACAGGGGTAGCTCAGTCTGTTGAGCATCTGACTTCCACTCCGGTCATGATCTCGTGGTTGACGAGTTTGAGCCCTGCGTTGGACTTTGTGGTGACAGCTCAGAGCCTGGAGCCTGCTTCCGATTCTGTGTCTCCCTCCCCCGCTCATGCTGTGTCTTTGTGTGTCTCAAAAATAAATGAACATTAAAAAAAAAAGAATGACAAAAATATGGGAATTCTCTCTAGGAAATCTATTGTCAAAGGGGAATCCAGTGTTAACATCAGCCCAGAGCATCAATCCAACAGTAGACTTGAAGAGGAAAGTTTCTAGGAAAAACATGGAACAGGTAAATATTGTGGTGTGCATGGTAGCCATTAGTGATATTCATCAAATATTTTCTGCTCTTTATCTTCTCAACAAATGGTAATATTGAACTTCCCCAGCTCTTTTGGCTTTAGGCAAGCCACATGACTTGTTCTGGCATTGAAAAATGAGGGAAATGTTATTTAACAGGCGAAGCTTTTTTTTTTTTTTTCAACGTTTATTTATTTTTGGGACAGAGAGAGACAGAGCATGAACGGGCGAGGTGCAGAGAGAGAGGGAGACACAGAATCAGAAACAGGCTCCAGGCTCTGAGCCATCAGCCCAGAGCCCGACGCGGGGCTCGAACTCACGGTCCGCGAGATCGTGACCTGGCTGAAGTCGGCCGCTTAACCGACTGCGCCACCCAGGCGCCCCTAACAGGAGAAGCTTTAAGGACAGGTGCATAGTTAAGCCGTGTTCCCTCCCACTGCTCCACTGTCTCTGAAAGCACATGAGATGAAACCTCTGTCATCCCAGATCCCTGAGTGATTATGAGGAGCAGAGCCCCCTGCTGTACTGCACTAGATCTGTAAGAAGCAAAGCAAACTTTTATTATGCCAAACTCCTGAAATTCTGGAGTTGTCTGTTACCACAATGTCAACTAGCCTACCTGATTTAAAAATCGGTAGCACAAATGAGACACTGCTAAAACAAAAATCTAAAAAATGGCATTAGCTTAATGGGCAGCTGGTGGGGAGGACATTGTAACAGAGAATGGAAGTTTGGTAATCCTTATGCAGTGGAACATTTTGTAAAACAGCAGCCGGCAAAAATCGAAGACATAATAAACTTGTAGCTCTAAAGAAAGAGGATGGAAAATGGTACTGCAGTGATAAGCTGTCAGTTACTATCAGCTACATCTGACTAAGTACGAAAAGAACAGAATGAGGGGCATGTGGGTGGCTCAGTCAGCGTCCGACTTTTGAACTCGGCTCAGATCATGATCTTACAGTTTGTGGGATTGAGCCCCGCATCAGGTTCTGTGCTGAAAATGTGGAGCCTGCTTGGGATCCTCTTTCTCCCTCTCTCTTGCTCATGTGTGTGCATGCATACACACGCGCACACATACACACACATGCTCTCTAAATCAATCAATCAATCAATCAATCAATCAATCAATAAAAGAATGCAATGAGATAAAGAAGTGGCTGGTTGTCAAGAAGGAATGGAGTTCAGAAACTGAAGCCAATTGCTTCCCAACCCCAAATGATAAAATATGAACCTGAGAAGGTGTTTTAGCTGCAAAGGACAACTGAAACTCAGTCATGCAACAGGGACAAATAAAAAACGTGGCTAGCATGCACAGTGCCAACATTTCTTTATTTTTTTTTTAACATCTTTATTTTATTTTTTGGGAGACAGAGAGAGACAAGAGCATGAGCAGGGGAGGGGCAGAGAGAGAGGGAGATAGACTCAGAAGCAGGCTCCAGGCTCTGAGCTGCCAGTACAGGGCCCAACGGAGGGTTCAAACCCACAAATGCGAGATCATAACCTGAGCCGAAGTCAGGCACTCAACCAAGTGAGCCACCCAAACTCCCTGTCTAAATGGATTTTAAGGGGCGCCTGGGTGGCACAGTCGGTTAAGCGTCCGACTTCAGCCAGGTCACGATCGCGCGGTCCGTGAGTTCGAGCCCCGCATCGGGCTCTGGGCTGATGGCTCAGAGCCTGGAGCCTGTTTCTGATTCTATGTCTCCCTCTCTCTCTGCCCCTCCCCCGTTCATGCTCTGTCTCTCTCTGTCCCAAAGAAAATAAATAAACGTTGAAAAAAAAAAATAAAATAAATAAATGGATTTTAAGTATATTCAAAGCAAAGCAAATTAGGTTGTTAACCATGAAAATAAATGCCTTCAACTGGGCAAATGGCTCAGGGAAAAGAATCTGAGCATGCAGGTTTCCCAGAGGTCGGATAGGCTCAAAGCTTCAATAGTAAAATCTAAAAAGGCAGGTAGGAAAAGAGGAAAGGAGAGAGGGGGAGAAATACAGCAAATCCAGTCTACAGTTGAGGGTATGGCTACTGACACAGAGGTCTGACTGGAATCAAATAAGCAATAAGACTACCAAGAGAGTTGCATTGCCAAGAACTAAAAATATAAAGTCTATGACCTTTCAAGACAAAAATGACCCTGTGCACCCAACTCCCATAGGCAGAAGGAGAGCTGAGAATATTGCTTAGTCTCCAAGGAGGGTATATATCAAGGTGACCAAGGAGAGTAACAGAAAGGAAAGAGTATGCCAGAGGGCCAAGGTGGAGCTACGAAGAATAATGTACTGGGGAAACCCCTTTTAGAGACCAACGGGAACAGATCACAAAAATCTCTCCACTCTCTGAGCAGGCAGGTCCTTGAAAACAGACACCCGTCTAGATGTCAGAATGACTACATATCAGGAAACATTGTCTTGCACTGTTCCTTCTCCTGAATGGCAGTGTTTGCTCTGATTACCCTACAGCTCCACAACTGTATACTGGGTGAATGGATGACAGGGAACGTATGTTTGTAGCCCACACACCTCTGACTTTAAGAACTATATTGGGACTTGATGTCGGAACACCTGAGCATCACCTCCCTGATGTTTAAAATACCACCTGTCACCCAGGGATTCTTAACTTTGGGCTTGTGGTTGCAAGTGTAACTTTGGCTTGTCTGACATGGAGAGAGAAGTGGGTATGTTCTGCCTGCACAAGGGAGAGCAAGCTGAATAACTGATAACCAGAGGCAGACTGTGGTT
The DNA here is from genome assembly GCF_018350175.1 of Felis catus. Lineage (NCBI taxonomy): Eukaryota > Metazoa > Chordata > Mammalia > Carnivora > Felidae > Felis > Felis catus. Next base: position 50,195,406 of record NC_058380.1, read on the forward strand.
GGTGGCTCGCCCTTTTAGTGCATGACATTAGGCACAGCCAAATGATCCATGCATTAGTCAAGAGTCTGAATGGTGGCTGACACTTTCAGGTATATGCTTTTAAGAGTCAGTGCGTTATTAATCACATTGCCCTGTCACTGCTGCAACCAACCACTGCAGCACAGGTAGAGAGAAAGCCCCCATCAGCCTGGGTCCCTGAGAGACTCTGATGAGCAGATTCCCCTCACTAACCCATGATGAATATGTATGGTGAGTGAGAAGGACTTTTGTGTCATGCCACTGAGATCAGGGAAGTGTTTGTTACTATACCGTAACCTATTCTCACTCATTATGTTAGAATATTTAAAAAATGTAATAGGCATTTAGGAGACTTCCTGCAACACTTGTAAAATATCAGCTACAGTTACTCAGAAAATTATGGAAATGGAAAAAAAGGGGCCATTAACTTTAGGAAAAATTTTTTTCCTAGGTAAGAATATAATTTAAAAACTACATATGCATTGACTATATTCAAACAAACATCCCCCAAATTTTGTTACCTACTCTGTTCCAGAAAAAATTGTGATTTTCATAAATATATAAATAATAAGGTAAAAATTAAAAATAAGTGGAAAATAAAGTAGGGCAAAAGGAAGAGAAAATTAGTATGTAAAACATAAAGCTGTGAACAGGTGCTGGTGTTGGGCTTCTGCAAAGCAGCAGAAACCTTTAGCAATAACAACTAGGAGATACAGGGTCCTTACCATGTGCCAGACACTGTAAAAAGTGCATTACACTCCACAAGAACTCCAGGAACTAAACGCTATTGTTATTCCTATTTAACAGATGAGGACACTAAAGTTCAGAGAAATGAAAGGATTTTAATCTTTAAAATGAAAAAAAAACTAGATAGTCAGGAAATAGTCTTGGCAATTAGAATAGAAAATATCTTCTGTGGATCTATTACCCATTCTTAGTCATAGGGACAAAGATTGAAAGAGATGACTACACAAATAAAAATACAATTACTGTATTTGAATACAGAAGTCAAACTGAATTTTTTCCATTCATATGAAAAGTTGCTTTTCAAATTATTATAAATTTTTAAAAATCAACTTAAAGCTTATGTATCATGGGGCGCTTGGGTGGCTCAGTAGGTTAAGTGTCCAACTTTGGCTCAGATCATGATCTACGGTTGGTGAGTTCGAGCCCCACGTTGGGATCTGTGCTGACAGCTCAGAGCCTGGAGCCTGCTTCAGATTCTGTGTCTCCTTCTCTCTCTGCCCCTCTCCCACCTGCACTCTGTCTCCCTCCCTCTCAAAAATAAATAAACGTTAAAAAAAAAAAAGGTTATGTATCACCAGTTGTTCTTTAAACTCAAATGCTCAAAAAGGCAGTAAATTCAACATTTGATGCTTATATTAATAAATTATTCATGTATAAGTCCAAAAACAGAAAACCCTAAGTTTTCAGGATATGGTTAATTTGTGAAAAATTTTTTCTTTTGGATAACCTTATTTTCCAGATAATAACAACTTACCTCCAAAAACTTACACCATATTTCCTAATGGATAATAGCGAATCAAGCTGGATTTAGAAAATAAGTTCCAGTTTTTAAATCTTTGGGTACAGGAGGTTCTCTCATAAGGAGATTTAGCTACCAATTCCAATTTTCTTTTTTTAAATGTTTCTCCTTGATAGTTGTAATTGGGAAAGCTCTTCATATTCTCTCAGAGATCAGTGTAACATATAATTCAAGAGAAACGTTTCAGAAAGCACAGAAAATTTCTTTTTTTTTAAATTTCTTTCAAGATCAGGCAGAAATAATGAATAAAAAAAATAAATCTCTTTCAATAAGCATAAGGAAGCATTTAGCTTTGAATAGGTAGGGGAAAAAAGCCCATGATACCAAAGAATGCAACATACAATTACCTAGAATCACAAGTTATAATGAAATGGGGAAGTGTTATATGTATAATATCAACTAAAGAATAGTACTACTTTACTATTTAGAAAATAAGACGGTCTAGAAAGCTGAACAAAAATGACATAAGAATGTCAATCATTAATTTTTTCAGCTATACTCACTAACATGGTATGTATGGTATGGCAGGAAAAAAAAAAAGCACATGACATTTGGCCTCTAAACCACCAAGGAAACTAACAAAATAACAAAAGATTACCTTATAATAAAGTAGAAATGAATCAGGCAGAAAAAATACCCTCCAAAATTGAAGCAGTATTTTTACATAGATTTCTATGAGATCATATGATACCTTAAAAGATCAAGACAAATAAGATTATATAAAAATTGACTTTTGCATTACAAAAAAAAATGTGCAAAGTAAAAAAAGTTAACAAAATGGGAAAAAAATTTGTAATTTGTATGAAAGAGTTAATAACTCTAATCAAGGTCTTCAAAAATGGCCAGTAACCCAATATTAAATGGGCAATTTTTAATATAGTTCACAGGAAAAAAAGGGTAAAAATCCCTTCCTTCTATGAAGATGTCCCCCTCCGTCATAACAGAGATGCAAATTTCCCTTATACTAAAACATCACTTTTCATTTATTATTTTGGCAACAATCTAAAAATCTGACAACATACACCATTGGTAAGGGAAACAGGGACTCATGTTGCTGCTTGAAATGCAAAAACAAGTTACAACACCTAATCAAGCGACTCAGAAATACCTAACAAAATTACATATCCATTTACCTTTTGATCCAGAAATGAGTATTATGCCTAAAAGACATTTCCAAACTAACAAAATGACAGAGGCACAGAGCCATTTATTATGGTACTATCTGTACTAGCAAAAGATTGAAAACTCAGATGTCCATCAATAGGGGACTCGCTAAATAAGCTAGAATAGTCATAGTACAGCTAGCTAAACAATGAATTATAATGCCATCGTAAACACGAATGGAGAAGGCTTCTATATAGTATAATAAAGAGATCTCCAAAGTGGTAATGTTATCAAGCAAAAATAGGAAGGGCAGAAAATTGCATACAGTATGTTACCTTTTACCTAAGAAAGGGGCAATATAAATCTACATCCATATCTGCTCTATTATTTTTAAAAAGAACAAAGTTAATAAATATAAGGAAAGGGACGGTGCAAGAAGCCAATAGTGAATGAATCTAGACTTCTTTGAATATATCTTGGTGAGTTGTTTTTCCTTTGAAACTATTTATGTTTTAAAGAATTATAAAGCAACATTAAGTTAAAAAATCCTGTTGAGCACCATTACAACCAAAACTCAGGTTTCCAGTTATTATTTCCCACTAAAAAAACAAAAGCAAAAAACATGGGGCTTCTTGGAGAAATAGCTGATTCCAGGTCTAGAACAAGGTATATACATAAAGTGAACCTGTAACATTCTATAGTACCAAAAGCAAAGAAAACTGCTAAAGGTCTTCTCAAAAGGCCACAGGGGCCAATTTAAAGAGGTTTCCAATATGGCCAATTATGGGACAATTTGAGAATGAAAAAGAAACAGGAAGCTAACTCATTCTGAAACTTGGTAAAAGAGGTAGGAGAGGAGACATGGCAAGCATTTATCCTATCTTCCCTGTACAAAAGTCTCACACGTATTTATCCTATCTTCCCTGTACAAAAGTCTCACACGTAACCAACGAATTGACAGGGGAAAAAAAAGCAATGTCAGGAAATTATATAGTAAAAAAATGCTAGCTATTAAAGGCAAAAAAAAAAAAAAGGTAGAGTTAGAGTATAATGATTTTTCAAATCTTAATGAAACACTGGATCTGTGTGTGCTCATCACTACATGCTAAAAACCATTACATACAAGACAGCTAGTAATTTTATAATGAATAAATGATCAACATTTGAACCCACTAATTTACATCACAAAGAGTTATTAAGTGCTTCTTAATGTTCTACAACAGAAAGTACACAATACTACCTATAACAGGTACTTGTCAAGAACTTGAGCCTGAATCTGATTAAGTTTCTAGATCTGACTAATACCTCCTAAGACATATAGGGGATTGAGGAACATGTTAAGGGAAACAATGAGGCTTTAATCAGCAAAGTTCAGGCAGTAGGAAATCCTATAGGTTAAATAAGCTGGTTTCAAATAGGGAGGGGGAGAAAAGGGGGAAAGAAACCCATAGATTAAAAGATATACGGACCTTAGCTGGGTCACAGTTCAAGCAAACTGTAAAAAAACATTTATGAAACAATTGGGTATAATTTGAACCTTCATTGGATATTTGATAATAAGCAATTAGGTTTTGTTTTGTTTTAGGTGTAATGACGATTAAAAAAATATATCTTTTAGAGGGATCAGCAAACTATGGCCTGTGGGCCACCTGTTTTTGTATACTGCACAAACAAAGAATTGTTTTTACATTTTTAAGTAATTGGGGGGAAAAATTAAAAGATATTTCCTGATATGTGAAAATTTTGACATTCAAATTTCAGTGTCCATAAATAGCTGTTTATTGAAATACAGATAGGCTCATTCATTTTATTGTCAATGGCTACTTTTGTATACATCGGCAGACTTGAAGAGTTGTAAAAGTGACCAGATGGCCTGCAAAGCCTAAAATATTTACTATCTGGCCCTTTACAGAAAAGTTTGCCAAACCCTGTTTTAGAGTTACATATTAAAGTATTTACAAATGAAACAGTATATTGGAAATTTCCTTTAAAATAACATTGTAGAAGACTGGGGAGATGAAAGAAGATAGGCCATGTGTTGATAATCCTTGAAGCTATGTAAATACACCGGTGGAAAAGATCGTCATTCCTTTAAATATATATATTTATACATAACTCATTACAAAATACTGTATCTCTACCATTGTATACATTTCAAGACTTCCTCAATGAAGTTAAAAAAAAAGTCTGTATCACTCGGTATTAAAGATTTCACATATATACACACAATTCATTTTACAAAATTTTTCAAAGGAATTTTCAAGTGTTTATGGGGCATACTACTTGCTTACAGATCCAGATACATAAAAAAAATAGGTATACACACTGCATTGATTAAGCATATCATTTTACAATAAAGAGCTATTAAACCACACACAAATCCAGGAATATCAGATAATCAGAAATATATGTAAACCATAGAAAACAATATTAAAAAGTATTAAATACTCTTCGGTTATGATACCAAGGTGCTAAACACATTTGTTCTGGGTCTTCAATTTACTGCATAAATACAGATATAACAACCATAAGATGAAAAAATACTCTTAGTCTTCCTGAGTAAATTAATTCCTTGCACAAAATAGTTGAAAACGAAAACCACAAGGTGTATTAAAATTATACAGCTTCTTCCTTTTATAACAGAACACTGTATTATTTACATATATAAGCATGTCAACCTTTACTGATAACAATAACTCTGGAATAGAATTTACAGAACAATGATGATCCTAAAAGGTTTTCACTATCAAGTCATAGCCATAGGTAAAACAAACATAATTAATAGTATGGAATGCAGATATATGAATTTTATTTTCAAAAGGATGAAACTTCTTCAAATAGAAAAAAATCAAAGCATTATACTCACCAGTATTTTTGTGACCTTTTAGTATATAAAGTGGTGCTGGACTTTCCAGTGAGAAAATACAAATATTGTGGTCATTTCCTCCAGTGGCGATTAGTCCATGAGGGTACATATCACTTGAAGGTATGATGCATACACAAGATACAAAATTGGAGTGGCCACTCATACAGTGCATTTCTGTAAAGCCCCTGTTAGGACTGGAAAGACATTGTAATGAATAAGATACACATTTGTCCCCTGACTTACCATAGGACATGAGTATCAAAGTACTCATTTTCTTTTAGTATACGGGTTGAACGCTAGAGTGTCTGCTACCTTAAGAATCTATTGGTTTTGTTTTGTTTGGTTTTTAAGTAATTTCTACACACAAACTCACAACCCTGAGATCAAGAGTCGCATGCTCTCCTGAGTGACCCAGGCAGGTGCCCCAAGAATCTATTATTTTAACTTAAATATTAAATATCTAATTTTATTAGCTACTATTGAGATTCACATCAGATTAGAAAAAGTTTAATTAGCGTTTCATTGATAAGAGTATATTAATTAACAGAAAGAATAAGGAAGGAAAGGGAGGGAAACAAGTATTGCAAGTGGCTTTTTCTCACGCTCCGTCTTCACTTCTATTCATCTGTGACTGTTACCCTCAGAAATCCCTAGTGAAGTGAAACATTCATACAATTAAGATAATGAAGTACACTATCAATAAGTCTCAAACACAGTGAGAATATTTTCATACTATGAAACACTAACTTAATACCCATTAGTAGAGTATATATATCTAAATCGCTAGAGTACCAATCATTCTCAATATGCAAACTAATGGAATACAGGGATATATAAATGAATGCTCTAGGGACACAGCATACTAATAACTGCCTTGCGTTTAGAAAGATTATCAATTTGTTACACACATCACTCAGCATCACTGCCTTATATAACAAGTCAAACAACACATTACAATGTACTATGTGGAAGGCAGTAAGTTAACTCCTGAGAGGAATATAAAGAATTATATCCCTGATTCAAGCTAAATTAAAAAGTCTGCAATGTAGTAGAAGGAGACAGGACAAGTGCACATGAAGAGATAAGACTTCAAGATAAACACACATCCATACACATTTCGAAGAAAGGCATAAACCCACAAGGCCAGGGAGAATAAGAAGAAAAAGAAACAGGAACACAACTTTGAACACTCAAAGCTGATTGAAAAATAATAAAGGATATAGAATACCTGAGAAAATTGAGGGGTTTTCTTAATGTTTATTTATTTATTTTGAGAGAAAGAGTGCAATAGCAGAGGAGGGGCAGAGAGAGAGGGAGAGAGAATCCCAAGGAGGTTCCTTGCTGTCCACACTGAGCCTGATGCAGGGCTTGAACTCACCAACCCTGAGATCATGACCTAAACTGAAACCAAGAGTCGGACATGTAACCAACTCAGCCACCCAGACACCCTGAGAAAACTGAGTTCTAAGTAGGCATCAGGGAAAGTAGAGGACCAATCTACCAATGAATCCCTAAAAAGCTGAAGAATATTAGCAGCACTATGTACCTCTAGAAATGGGGACCAAGAAAGGTAGGAATTAGGAAAAGGAACACTATTGAAAATCTTCAGAATCAGTTGCAAGATGAATCATATGAAAAATCTTCAAAGGAAGGTATTTGGCAGTAGCTTTTTTTTAACTTGTCCACTTTATTTTGTTGTGTGTTTTTTTAAACTTTTTAGGGGTGCCTAAATACAGACTGCCTTCCAGAGAGAAAAAAAATAATAGTTCAAGAAACAGAATGGCTTCAGACTTGTCAAATTTAACAGTAAAGGCTGGGGCGCCTGGGTGGCTCAGTCAGTTGAATGTCTGACTCAGGACATGATCCCAGGATTGTGGGACCGAGACCTGTGTTGGTGGGCTCCTGCTTGGGATTCTCTCTCTTCCTCTCCATTTGCCCCTCCCCCCTCACCTGCTGGTGCTCTCTCAAATAAAAAAAAGTAAACATTAAAAAAAAAATACACATTGGAGGCTAGAATACAATGGAGCAATAGCTTCTTAATTCTGAAGGAAAATTATTTGGGAATTACAGTGCTACAGACATTTAAATTATTATTCAAGTATCAAGGCAGAATAAAATCATTTTCAGACTTTCACTATCTTAATACATTTATCATCAGTGTACTGCATTTCAGGAAGCTCCTGGAGGATATGCTCCAAAAAGGCATCAAGGAAGAAAACTAAGAAAGTAAAACGATACAGATAACAGATCCAACACAAGAGGCCCAAAAGAAGAAACTGTGAAGAACACAATGAAGGGAGATCTCAGGCTCTGTGTGCCCCAGGGGCAGACAGACCAGGTCAGAAAGTTTTCACCCCCAGGAAGATGAAACTGTAAAATATGCAGTATGTCTACAGGTCTTGAGAAGAGATTTAGACAACTAGCAAAGAATACAAAGTTGAATTTGTGAGAAATACATAAAAAATGAAGTGAATGAAAGCCCCAAACAGGATACTCATTAGCTACAAGGAGATCATAAAACTGTTGAGGAAGAGTTATCTTAGTTTATTCCACAGCAGTGTAAGTAGAGCCTGTGCAGTCATAAAATACTGATTTCGTCTAGGGGTGTCTGGGTGGCACAATCCATTAAGCTGCGGACTCTTGGTTTCAGCTCAGGTCAAATGTTCTGTGAGTTCAAGTCCCACATAAGGCATGGAGCCTGCCTGGAATTCTCTCTTTGCTCCTCCCTGCCCATACATGCTGTGCGCACTCTCGCTCTCAAATAAGTAAACAAAAACTTAAAAATTATACTGATTTCATCTAAATTAAGTTCAACTATAAGGGGCAGAGCATAGAAAAGATGCATAAGCTGGGGGAGAGCTAAAGTCCAATATTCTGCAGCAAGAACAGAAAATGCCTAAAATATTAAAAAAATAAAAATAGCAATAAAGCACTTTATACATACACATGGAAGTAACATACAAAAATAAGCAGTTAAAAGAGATAACAATTTTAACTCCAAGAAAAGGAAATGGGGGTTGGGATTTCTTAACAAACTCCATAGAACTATTGACTTTGGACACAAAGTGCTGAGTGTTTACAGGAGGGAGAAATCATTTAACCCTTGGCATGGACAGGCAAGAGTTAACACACCACATTAAACGTGAAGTTGCATCTTTCAAATGTGGGTAGTTTTCCAAAGGTAAAACAATAGTCCACGACAGATGAGAAATCCAGTTTAACTTGAAGTGGGCTTAGGGAGGCCTGAAGCAGTCTGAAACAATCACATGTTGACTGGTACAGTTCAATGTACAATCAAAGAATAATGTCTCCATTCTGAAAGGTCTTCAGAAGGCTGAGAGAGCCTCTGGGTTTTCAATGGGCTTTTGTGAAAGACAAGGTATCTGGTTTAGTGCACCTTGGAAGAGAACTATTTTGCTTCCCTAAAACTAAATTAAATTCCATCATCCCCAATCCATCTGTACACTAACTACCTTGATCCAGAATTCTATCAACAATGTACATGGGAAAACAATTTTCATGTCCTATCTGGCTACAAACATTTACAGCACTTCATTACATTTATTAATATACCATACAAACTGTCATACAATTTGACATACAAATTGTCATACAAATACAAATTGACATACAAATTGTCAGGATGTCAGCCTTGAGGACACTTTTATAACAGTAAGAGTACGTTAGACACTTCAGTTGGGATGTAGAAGAGACTCATCACCCAGGGACTATAAAATACCCTACTCTGAACAGTTGGAAATGAGAGGTAAAACAGTCTTACTTCATAATTACCCACTATCTATTCCTGTGTGTGACACAACGCTGGCTCTCAATCAGTGTTAGCTGAATAAATTCATGAATGATTTTGAAAACAAAACCAAAAACACAACATGAGTTAAAAAGAAAAAAGCACAACACTTTTCAAATAGATGACTTCAGCCTCCAATCCCTTAAGTTCTGATGAATGCAAAAACTCTAGGACCTAGCACAGTCCTACAAAATATGTAAAGTTTAATGACAAGACTCAACTATTACAGCAGCCATCCTTTAGTTACTTCTGACTGCAATGATTATATCCTGCTGGGTACGTGCTTCTACTGAACTCAATTTTTTTTTTTAATTTTTTTTTCAACGTTTATTTATTTTTGGGACAGAGAGAGACAGAGCATGAACAGGGGAGGGGCAGAGAGAGAGGGAGACACAGAATCGGAAACAGGCTCCAGGCTCTGAGCCATCAGCCCAGAGCCCGACGCGGGGCTCGAACTCACGGACCGTGAGATGGTGACCTGGCTGAAGTCGGACGCTTAACCGACTGCGCCACCCAGGCGCCCCTGAACTCAATTTTAAAGAGACAAGCTTAATCAGTAATTACACTCAAATACACATAAACTTATGTGTTAGCATTACTAAGTGGTTCGGAATATCACAGAATCTTAGAATTAAAAGAGACCTTCAGAGATTATCTCGTCCAATTCAATATAGGAGTTTGCTCTGTAACGTTTCTAGTCTGTCTACCATCATGTACTGGCTGCACTACAACAAAAGCCTCCAAACAGATCTACTTCCACATTTATCCCTTTGCAACCTAATCTCCACCAGCAGCTAGCAGTATTTCTCAACAGGTCAATCAAATCATGCTGCTCCCTGCCTGAAACGCATTGAAGGCTTCTACTTAACACTCTTTCTAGAAGCACTCTTACCATAGCATGTGGCTCCAGCCAACTTCTGGCTCCTGACCTCACAGCTCATTCCCTCCCGCACACAGGAACTTGCCTCTTTCTTAATCCAGGGTGTCTATGCTTGATCCTCCTACCATCTACAGATCTCTTTCATTTCAACTCTTCTCATTCCTTGCTCCCATGACTAGGTCCATCTTGGTGTCAGCTTTAATAAACCAAACAAAACTGAAACCCTCATCAGAGAGGCTTCCTTCTTTAACATCTCTCCATTCAATTCTATACTTGTTTGTTTTTTTTTTTCACAGTACACATGCCAATGAGCAATTATTTATTTACTTTTTTTTTCTGATCCATGAGCCCTCCCAGACTGTAAGAAAGCTCCGTAAGAAGAGGGAACTTGTTTTTGTTTTCTTTTTCTTCAGGATCTAAACAAATAGTAGAGACTCAACCAAGAGTTAACATCTGAATTTATGCATGGCTACCCAAACTCTGAGTGAAACCTATACTAATGGGAGAGTTACTACATAACAAAGTAGATCACCTCAAATTTTCTCTTTCTGAACTGAAATCTGTCTTCCACGTCATAAATTTCCTGTTACAACCAGCCAAATCAGGACCGACCCCTTGAACTTGATTTGGACTGGAGCTTAACCTTCAGTTTCTTAATTTCTCTTTTTGGTTAACCTGACAACCTTTTGAAGGCAATGGACTTTCTTTCAAGAAAACAGCACATCCTCACACATCCATAAAACATATTGAAACTTTCATCCCCTCCATCCGAGCCCACCAGACCCCAGACTAAGAAACTTATTTGGACAAGGAGACGTGCCAAATGCAACTTTCTGCAACGCAATTATCAAAAATTAAATTTGAGGTAAGATTACAGAGCACATTCTAGGGAAAGAAGAGGATTTACTTCAATTACATGTCAGATGTTTTCACAACGTCTAATGGGGGGGTGCACCTGGCATCAGTAAATTTTCAAATCTGAAAGAAACATGGCAAATCATCGCCCAAAAGATAAGAGCTTCGTCCAAGGTCACCCACTCGTTAAGTGGTAAAATTAGGACAAGAATGTACGTCTCTGTAATCCTAAAGCGGTGCTCTTTCCACCTAAATCTCACAGGTTTCCTAACACTGTGCGCCCAGAGTGCCAGTGCTCTCAGAACTGTGAGGGAGCGCGGACCGGAGGCAAGGCCGGGAACAGTACAGGATACAGCAGGGGAGGGGCCCTCTCGTCCCACCGGCAATAGGAAGCTTGCAACACTGCCAGGGGTGGGTGGTGGGGACAGGCGGGGACAGACGGACTCGCAGCGCTCACCTGTCTGGGACCCAGAGACGGGTGGTGCGGTCTCGGGACACGGACACAAAGGCCCCCGGCGGATAGAGGCTGCATACCAGGCCCCGCACATCCAGCTCGTGGCCTGGGAGCGAGCAACTCAGCCGGTACCTGGCGGCACCGCTCGCCATGGCCCTTGTCGGTCCGGCACCCGGGGCCCAGGCACCGCGCGAGATCAGTCCGAAGAAGAGGCCAGGAGTGCGCCGGGGCGCGGCGGGCGAGGGGCCTGCAGGTGAGGGGCGGCTGAGGACCGGAAGAGCCCTAGAGCCGGTGCGGAAGGGCGACGGGGAAGGAAAACGGCGAACGGGCCGAGTGACACAGCAACCCTGACATGTACACCGGAATTCATCATCTGTCTCAGCCCGCCATGACGCAAAGCGTGTGCGTCCCGACTGCTGAGGGCAAGGCCGAGCTGAAGCTCGTTTCCTTCCCGCGCCCTGGACGATCCGCCGAGGAAGAGATAACAGGGCCCGGCCGTTGGGCCCGACCGCCCCAATCCGGATCCTTTTCGAGCCCGCGTCCTTGCCGAGTCCTGGCTGAACAGTTTATTGTAGTACGAGATGCGCGCTGGGACTACAAATCCCATAATGCCACGCGCAGTGGGGCGGGAACCGCAGGCGCGCCGAATCCGGATATTTTAAGATTTGATTTCAGGAGCTGCGCGCTCCCTTGTGGTTGAGAGAAATCGTTCTGAACGTTTTGTCAGGGTAACCCTTTTGCGACTTTTCCAGAACTTCTGTGGAATCGCCTGAGACTTTTGGAAGTTAAACATTGTTTTTTAATTAAAACGACAGAGTTTGGGACCAAGTTGTAGACAGTCGTTTGCCTTAAATCCTAATACTAAGCTGGGTTCTCGGTACTCTAAAAAATTAAAATATCTTACGTGTCAAGCAATTCTCAGATTTAAAACATTTATCTCAACTGTCACATCTGCATACAAATGACAAATGCTGCGTCCTCCTTCCATGTGTCTGAAGGCACTCAGGGAAAAAATCTCCATAATGTCAGTTGATTCAGACAATTCTGTGTACAGAGTAGTTGGGCAGAGGTTGTAGGGAAGGAAACAATCTTTTTTCTTTCTACCTTTGTAGGCTTTGCGCGGGGCGTTGCAACAAAAGAGGTTAATAAGAGAAAAATTTATTAACATACACATCTCATATATGCAAGGGAGAAACTCAGAAATGAGTACTCAAAGAGGTGGCTAGAGTCTGGACTTACAGCACAAGTTAACAAAGGAACAATATTTACTGAAGAAAAGGACTTTAAGTCTTTAGAAGCAGCAAATTATGGAGAGGCAAAGATATGGGGAACTAACAGTAAATAAAGTCCAGTTAGTAAAATTTGTTATGTGGATTCCTCCTGTATAGTCACTAAAGGACACTACAAATTTGTTGGGCTCAAATGGGAGAATTACATAAAAATATTTTATGAACTTGAAGTGATAATTCAGCCACGTGACATTTCATTTTGTTGTATTCATTTTAAACTACTTGAAGGCAGGCACATTCAGAAATAAATCTGGTTTATAAATAATGTATGCAAGTTGGAAATGTGAAAAACGTTGAAAGTCCAATACGTATGTACGTTATGATTATAGTTGCAAGCACATTTAAGCTTTCTCTACATAGAAAGAATGGAAGAAAACTCCAAGTTACTTTATTAGAGATGTGGGATTTGAGATGAAGTAGTTTGTTTGTTTGTTTTACATTGTGTTTATTTTTTTTTTACCTTTATTTTTGAGAGACATAGAGAGACAGAGCAGAAGCAGGGGAGGGGCAGACAGAGAATGAGACACAGAATCCAAAGGAGGCTCCAGGCTCCGAGCTATCAGCACAGAGCCCGACCTGGGGCTCGAACTCACAAGCCATGGGATCGTGACCCGAGCCAAAGTCGGATGCCCAACCGACTGAGCCACCCAGGCACCCCTACATGGTGTTTCTTTACACATTGATTCTAAGATAGTTATTTTTAAGACCACTGTCCATTTAATTCATCCTTCACAAACTTGGATCAAAATAACTTTGAAAGGAAGTTTAAAGATAGGAAGTTTCCACTGAAACGAGGAATAGATGTCACCAGAAACACATCTATACTTAATGTAATGTGTACATTGCGCAGACCTAACAGGAAGGATAACTACCTCTAATAAGAAGTAAAAAGATAGTATAACGCTGCCTCCCACAAGTAACTAAAAACAGTTATTAAAAAGTCTATTACACGATAACACGTATCATGTCACATACGAGGTGACATAGCGATATAATAAAACTCGCTAGGAGTAAATGCAGGTCAGGCACACAATCAGAAAGGTGACTTTGATTATAAATACTGAGGTTTTCAGACAAAACGTACTTTCCTACTCAAGTCGCCGTTTTCTGTTTGTTTCAGAAAAAGACTGGAGATACTGCGACAACAAAAATTAGATCTCCCATCTCGCGAGAACAGGTTATTCTCGTTCTGTTTGGTGTTACCAGGGACAGAAGCCGAAGATTGGCCAATCAGGAGGCGGATCCTCTCTTCGTCCCGCCCCCGTTGCCGGGATACGTAGCCGCGCGTAGCCGCTAGTGGTTAGTTCTGAGGACCCAGGAAAGCTGCGCGAGGGCAGCTTGCAGTGGCGAAGTGAGCTAACGGTGCTCTGGCCGACTGGTGGGCTCCGCCGGGGGTGGTGGCCTCGGAAACAGGTTCGAGCGCCCGTCACCGCTACAGCTTTCCTCCTGACACTCCCAGGGAGGTGAGAAATCCCAGGTCCCGTCTATCCCTCTCTCAGTCCCTCCGGAGCCGCTTTTCTTACCTTGGAGAAGCTGATCCGCTTCAAACAAAAACAAATCCACACTTTTCGGCTCTTAGCGGTTCTCTCAGCCTGTCGCCAGGCCTGGGAAGTCGGACTCCAGGCCGGCAGAGCGTGTGGAGAGATCACCTCAGTCAGTCCCCTGAGGAAACCTGCCGAGGCGAGACCGGAGGGAAGGATCCAAGAGCCTCAAAGAGAAAATTCACCGTGGGCTGAGGGATTTCACTCGAAGCAATAGATTTGTGTCTTTTATTAGCAACTTGCCAATTGTTGGTATATGTTAAAATGGCTGGTTTAGGGAGGATCCTGGTAGTAATAATTAGCAAGCCGATGTTTTTATATAGTACCTTTAATCTTCACAACAGCTCTTCAGGCCACAGCCCATTGCCACGCATGGGTCTTACAGATGAGGACCCACATCCAGTAGGGATAACTGTCAGAGCTAAAGTTTGTGTCTCTCATTTTTCTGGAACCAAAGGCTAGGCTCCGTCTCTGATTTGCCTGAATAACGGAGGAGTTAGTGGCCTGTCTGTTAGGAGTGACCGTTCTTTTTATTTTATCTCCTCCTGGGACTGATCTAATGCTAGGCTTTCTCCAAGATAGTAAAGCAGTGGTAGAGACAGTCAGGTGGAAATTCTTTTTTTTTTTTTTTTTTTTTTTTTAATTTTTAAATGTTTATTTACTTTTGACAGAGAGAGACACAGAGTGTGAGCGGGAAAGGGGTAGAGAGAGAGGGAGACACAGAATCTGAAGCAGGCTCCAGGCTCTGAGCTGTTCCACAGAGCCCGATGCGGGGCTCAAACTCACAAACCCAGGGATCATGACCTGAGCTGAAATTGGAGGCTTAACAGACTGAGCCACCCAGGCGTCCCTGGAAATTCTATATGTTGTACATTTTCTTAAAGTTGTCAGGAAAGCTAGAATAATAGACTTAAATTTTACATGGACAACAGCCGTACTTCATTTTCTTGAGCTTCTCCAATAATGCGCTTTTTACACATTGAAGGTTTGTGGCAAACCTGTGTCAAGCGAGTCTATAAGTGCCGTGTTCCCAACAGCATTTGCTCGCTTCATGTCTGTCACATTTTGGTAATTCTGGAGATATGTCAGACTATGCATTGTTACTATATTTGTAATAGTCATCTGTGATTAGTGATTAGGACTTGCTGAAAGCTTAGATGAAGATGAGGGTTAGCATTTTTTAGCAATAAAGTATTTTTTTCGCTAATGTGTAAATTTACATAAATATAACTGAAACAAAAATGTAATGAAACAATACCCTTCCTATATGCAGTGAACTCTTACATTTAAAAAAATTTTTTTTGTGTGTTTATTCAGTTTTGAGAGACAGAGAGCAAGCAGGGGTGGGGCAACGAGAGAGAGGGAGACAGAATCCGAAGCAGGCTCCAGGCTCCGAGCTGTCAGCACAGAGCCTGACGTGGGGCTTGAACTCATGAACTGTGAGATCATGACCTGAGCCGAAGTCAGACGCTTAACCAACTGAGCCACTCAGGTGCCCCTCTTACATTTTTTTTAATATTTATTTTTGCGAGAGAGAGTGAGTGGAGGAGGGGCAGAGAGGGAGAGAGAATCCCAAGTAGGCTCCAAACTGTTAGTATAGAGCCTGACACAGGGCTGGAACTCACAAACCATGAGATCATGATCTGAGCTGAAATCTAGAGTCAGATGCTTAACTGACTGAGCCACTCAGTCACCCTTCTTACATTTTTTACTTCATGTTTAAAGCATATTGGGCAAAACCTACCAACTTGTTTTCATGTCAACAAGTCATGACCCATAATCTGAAAAGTGCTATTCTAAATCATCAGCCAAAACTTTGAATAATATATTCTGATGAGTAAAGGAGGGGGCTGGCAAACTGGGAGAGGATGAGTGAATTGAGGAGCGGGTTTAAAGGGAGATAGAGGGGCGCCTGGGTGGCGCAGTCGGTTAAGCGTCAGACTTCAGCCAGGTCATGATCTCGCGGTCCGGGAGTTCGAGCCCCGCGTCGGGCTCTGGGCTGATGGCTCAGAGCCTGGAGCCTGTTTCCGATTCTGTGTCTCCCTCCCTCTCTGCCCCTTCCCCGTTCATGCTCTGTCTCTCTCTGTCCCAAAAATAAATAAACGTTGAAAAAAAAATTTTTAAAAAATAAAGGGAGATAGAGTGAGAATAAAGATACGATGGGTATAAAGAGTACCAATGAAATATTTCAATTGGTATTGAGATGAAACAATTCCAGATGATGACAAGCTCCAGGTCTAGCCATAGCTATGGATGAGTGAAATGGAGTTGAGATGGTTACTAAAATTTAGGTCAGGGAACTGTGACCAAGAATGTTAGATATTGAAGCCAGTATCCCTATGGAAGTCATCCAGGACATTGGTGGGACTGGAGTAGAGAGACTTGAACTAGGTATAAAAGACTTTAGTAAAGATGGGGGGAGAAATTAGGAGGTCCCTAAGATAAAAGGAACCAGGAAAGATCCAAGGCAGTAAGGTTGCATTCCTTGGTCCTCAAAGGAAGATTTGGAAGATTAATGTTTTAAAAGTGACACTGGGGAGCAACGGGAATGCTGTGCACTCCTTTGCTTTGGAATTGTGGATTGAGAAACTAAAACAGCCTTCACTGAAAGTGTTTTGCGGCAAGTTGGGATTCTATTAAGGCAAAGAGTAAAATGAAAGATCTGATAACAGGGTTTAGAATATAAAGGAGTGAATCATCATTTTTCCCTGTGGGGAAGAAAAAAAGTAGGGAGGGAAGAAACGTGCTGGATATGTCAGAAAAGAGAAATTTTAGTAGAGTATGGGAAAAGCTCAAGAGAGATAGGTAATTAGAGAGGCTTACGTTTTGGTAAAAAATAGGGAAATGAGAAAGGCATATGATAAATGATTTCATAGTTCCACTCTAAATTGAACATTACTTTCATATTTGAACAAAATGAAGCCGGTTTAGCCTTGTAGTAGTACCTGGAATGACAATTTGCAAGAGAAGTCATTGTGGATTAAATGTTTGAAGGGAAGTTATGTGGATCTCCAGTGTGTTGCTATACGAGACATTAAAGGAGAATTGAACTGTTACTTGTTTCCAGATAGTGGTGAAAGTAAACAAACGATGGCCAGTAATCACAAACCTTCAGCAGCTCGCCCTGTTTCACGAGGTGGAATGGGGTTGACTGGAAGACCTCCTTCTGGAATACGACCCCCATCAGCAAGTATTCGAGTGGCAACTGGAGTAAGTTTCAAACAAATCTGTTTAATTCTCATGCATATGTCCTACTAGAAGTTGGAAAGCCTGTCTATAATAAGAGATTCTTCTTTGTTCTTTCTTTATTCCATCAACATACTATTACATATGTTTTGGCATTTTTTGGGGGGGTTTTTTTGGGGGGATACCTAGAAATATAAATGTGGGAGGATGTCTGAAAGACATTTTTAAAAATTTAAGACAGAGAGTGCGAGTAGGAGAGGAGTAAAGCGAGAGAGAGAGAGAGAGAGAGAGAGAGAGAGAATGAATCCCAGGCAGGCTCCACACTGTCAGCACGGAGACCAGTGTGGGTGCTCGATTTCACAAACCATGAGATCATGATCGGAACTGAAATCAAGAGTTGGATGCTTAACTGACTGAGCCACCTAGGCACCCCTAAAAGACATTACTGAGAGAAGATACCTTCTCACATTGATATTCAAATTTATTTTAAAGGTACAATAATTTAAGTGGTATAGCTTATTGGTGCCTGAATTAAATGAAATGGAATAGATGAGAAACAGAATCAAACATATGTAATTAGTGATGAAGGTAACATTTCAAAATAGTTGGAAAAGCATGGAGTATTCAATAGTTTATTCAAGTAATGGGTAAGCCATTTATTTTTAAAAATTGACCCCTCCCTCACACAGAATTCTAGGTATTTTAGAAACTTTATATTTAAAAAATGAAACCATAAATGTTCTAGAAGAAAATACAGGCAAGTATTTCATATAAACTTGGTGTGGACTCGGCCTTTGTAAAACAGAAACACCAAGTACTGAAAAGGAAAATATGTTTATATTTATATATTTGAATTTTTAAAAATTGCAAACACCACAATAAAGTTAAAAGAAAAATGACAAACTGATAAAAATATCTGCAACATATATGTCATAAATAGAGTTGAGAATTGTAAAATGAAAAAACTTTATGAACTGGTAAGAGCTCTTTCTGTAATTAAACACTATGAACCCTATGTTAAATCAAAATTACATGAGATTTCTTTTGGGGAGAGTGGGGAATATCATTGTAAAACTATTCCAGAATTCATTTAGAGCAATAAAAAACAAAAATAAAAGTGCAATATTCTAATATAAAAATATAAGTAATAAGTAAAACAATATTTTGGTTGCCACAGCAGCCTGGAAACAAACAAACAAACTAGTAAATGTTAATAGCTTAGTGTAAGATGGGGAGTGTCATAAATCAGTAAGAGAAACACCGCATTAGAAAAAATTGGATAAACTTTATGAACTGATAATTCTAAGCAGAGTGATATCCTATAAAAGATAATTGTTACAGTTTCATTATAATAGTGAAAATTTGAAAGCAACTTACCTTGTAACAGGCAAACCTTAAATAAATTATGATATATCTATCCCTATAATTGGCTATTAGGTAGTCATTAAAAATTATTTTCAAAGTATTTGAGGAAAGTATATATCTTCATAATACAGTATTAAATGAAAAAAAAAAAGCAGTGTGGTGCCAGTTGAACATAAAAACGGACATTTATTTACAGAGAAGTAAATGTACCGAAATATTCATATTAATTTTTCTTATGGTTGTAGCAGATGATTTTGACTCCATGTAAGGTCGTTTTGACTCCTTATCTGTGAAGTTTACACAGTAGGCTAACTGCAAACCAGAGATAATACTGGGTCTTCCTGTTTTTAGTTCATAAGAAGCACAATAAATTTTGGAGGGAATAATTTTGTTAAAAATCAGATTTTCTTAAAGTTTTCAGATTTTTCTAGAGTTTCAGCTAATATTACCAGCATCATCAACTTACACTGAAATGATTTTTCTAAAACCTTCATGTACGTGGTACTGAGCTAGTAAGAATTTTTATTTTAGTAAAAATTTATGCTTGTTAATTAAATATTTACAAAAGAATCTGACATTCATTGGCCGCTTACTCCATGCCAGGTGCTTTACCCATTTAATGTTTGCAGTTTTAAAAATATCGATGCCTGTTGTAAAACATACAAAGGAAAAGTGTCCGAGTTCTCTCCTACCTCAGGTATAACTATTGTTAACAGTGTGACGTATATACCCTTTAAGATTTTTTTCTGTTCATTGACAAACACTAACACACATGCATATAAGATTATATGGTTTTAATATTTTCTAAAATAATGATAATACTATACACATTTTTATTTATCTTGTCCATTACTTTTAATAATATATTTCCATGTGAATACATATATATAGTAATTCCTTTTAATATGTGCAGTTTTAATTTATACTTCTCTATATTTTCATTTGGTGAAGTTTGCCCAGGAAGAGATGTAGCATTCTCTTCCAAAGATCACTCAAGATAACCCTGAACTCATTTCATTTGTGTTTGTGGTTGACAGTGTTCCTGTGTCCAACATATTCTTTGACATGTGTTACTGTTGTTGGCCCCCAGTATAATAACCAAGTAATTCTCAGAATCACTTAAGAACTATGTTAGCTGACAAGATTAGAGACCACCACCTAACAATTAATGATAAGCAAAATGAATGACTATGGTTATATACAATCCCTATCTAAAATGTCTAGTACATATTTAATCTACTACTTGACTCTTTGACAGAGAGTGGGGGAAAAAGTAAAGAAAGAATGGAAGATAAACAAAAGAAGGATATTTTGAAACAGCCTCAGGTTGTCTCCTACCTTTCCAACTTGTCCATGCTGTATGAACTGACAAGAGGACAGTCTTTTGTCCTTTCCTCAGATTGTCTAATGTTATATTGGATTTTACAGACCTGAAGTAGGGAATCATGTAGAGTAATGATATGAATGCTTGCTGAATGATGTCAGCCCTTTGACACTTGGCTGTCTCATGACAGAATTTATATGTAATTATAATTTAAAAATGAAAATTTATTTTTTCTGATTTTGAAGGTAGTATATACTTACCACAGTAATGCTGAAAACACTGAATTGTAAAAATAACAACATAAAAATGAACTATAATATCACATCATATGGAGATAACCATTGTTATTGTTTCTTATATAATTCTCAGACTTTTTTGTTTTACAAAATGGAATTATAAATACTGTTCTGTAAACTACTTTTTAAAATATACTGTAACATATTCAACCATTTCCTATGGTCAAATAGGGACAAAAATGTGGATATTTAATTCCTTTCCAGTTTTGAGGTTATTATATAATGTCTACACATAAAATTAATTAAAAAAATTTTACTTTATTTTTCTTGAAATATAGTTAACGTAGAATTTTTTTTTTTCCCCTCAAGTTAGCTAACATACAGTGTAGTCTTCACTTCAGGAGTAGATTCCCATGATTCATCATTTACATACAACACCCAGTGCTCATTTCAGCAAGTGCCCTCCTCAATGCCCATTACCCATTTCCCCCACCCTCCATCCCCTACCTAGCCCCATCAACCCTCAGTTTGTTCTCTGTATTTAAGAGTCTCTTATGGTTTGCCTCTCTCTCTGTATATTATTTTTCCTTCCCTTCCCTTCCCCTATGCTTATCTGTTAAGTTTCTCAAATTCCACATTTGAGAGAAATCATAGATACCTGTCTTTCTCTGACTGACTTATTTCACTTAGCATAATATGTTCTGGCTCTATCCATGTCATTACAAATGGCAAGACTTCATTCTTTTCATTGCTGAAGTCTTCATTTCATTCTTTTCATTATTCCATTGTATACATATATACCACATCTTTATCCATTCATCAGTTGATGAACACTTGGGCCCTTTTCATAATTTGGCTATTGTTGCTATTGCTGCTGTAAACATTGGGTTGCACGTGCCCCTTTGAATCAGCACTCCTGTATCCTTTGGATAAATAGCGCAATTGCTGGGTTGTAGGTTAGTTCTATTTTTAATTTTTTGAGTAACCTCCACACAGTTTTCTAGAGTGGCTGCACCAGTTTGCATTCCCACCAACAGTGCAAGAGGGTTCCCTTTTCTCGACATCCTCACCAACATCTCTTGTTTCCTGAGCTGTTAATTTAGGCCACTCTTACGCATGTGAGGTGATACCTCAGTGTAGTTTTGATTTGTATTTCCCTGATGATTAGTGATGTTGAGCACCTTTTCATGTGTCTGTTGGCCATCTGGATGTCTTTTTTGGAAAAGTGTGTATTCATATCTTCCCATTTCTTAACTGGATTATGTGTTTTTTAGGTGTTGAGTTTGGTAGGTTCTTTATAGATTTTTGATACTAACGCTTTATATGATATGTCATTTGCGAGTATCTCCTCCCATTCCATCGGTTGTCTTTTAGTTTTGTTGATTATTTCCTTTGCTGTGCAGCTTTTTATCTTGATGAGGTCCCAATAGTTCATTTTTGCTTTTATTTCCCTTGCCTTCAGAGACATGTCAAGTAAGAAGTTGCAGCCGAGATCAAAGAGGTTGCTGCCTGTTTTCTCTTCTAGGATTTTGATGATTTCCTGTCTCACATTTAAGTCTTTCATCCATTTTGCATTTACTGTTGTGTATGGTGTAAAAAAGTGGTCCAGTTTCATTCTTCTGCATGTTGCTGTCCAGTTCTCCCAGCACCGTTTGCTAAAGAGACTCTTTTTTTCTATTGGATACTGTTTTCTGCTTTTGTCGAAGATTAGTTGGCTATGTATTTGTGGGTCCATTTCTGAGTTCTCTATTTCATTGCTCTATGTGTCTGTGTTTGTGCCAGTACCATACTGTCTTGAAGGGGCTAAAGTCTGGGATTGTGATGCCTCCGATTTGGTTTTCTTTTTCAACATTACTTTGGCTATTCGTGGTCTTTTGTGGTTCCATACAAATTTTAGGATTTTTTGTTCTAGCTCTGTGAAGAATGCTGGTGCTATTTTGATTGGGATTGCATTGAATGTGTAGATTTCTTTGGGTAGTATGAACAGTTTAACAATATTTGTTCTGCCAGTCCACGCGCATGGAATGTTTTTCTATTTCTTTGTGTCTTCTTCAGTTGCTTTCATAAGCTTTCTATAGTGAAATTTTCAGCATACAGATCTTTGGTTAAGTTTATTCCTAGGTATTTTATCGTTCTTGATGCAGTTGTAAATGGGATTGATACCTTGATACCTTGGGATTGATACCTTGATCTCTTTGTGTTGCTTCATTATTGGTGTATAGAAATGTGACTGATGTCTGTACATTGATTTTATATCCTGCAACTTTGATGAATTCATGTATCAGCTTTAGCAATTTTTTGGTGGAGTCTTTTGGGTTTTCCATGTAGAGTATCATGCCATATGTGAGAAGTAAAAGTTTGAGTTCTTTGCCAATTTGGATGCTTTTTATTTCATTTTGTTGTCTTACTTGCTGAGGCTAGGACTTCTAACACTCGTTAAACAACAGTGGTGAGAATGGACATCTCTGTCGTGTTCCTAATTCAGTGGGAAAGCTCTTAGTTTTTTCCCATTGAGGATATTAGCTGTGGGCCTTTCACATATGGATTTTATGACATAAGGTATGTTCCCTCTATCCCAACTTTCTTGAGGGTTTTTATTAAGAAAGGATGCTGAATTTTGTCAAATG
The DNA here is from genome assembly GCF_018350175.1 of Felis catus. NCBI lineage: Eukaryota > Metazoa > Chordata > Mammalia > Carnivora > Felidae > Felis > Felis catus. The sequence goes on from NC_058380.1 coordinate 50,218,505, forward strand.
CTTTTTCTGCATCTGTTGCTAGGATCATATGGTTCTTATCCTTTCTTCTATTAATGTGATATATCACGTTTGATTTGCAAATATTGAACCAGCCCTGCAGTCCAGGAATGAATCCCACTTGATCATGGTGAATAATTCTTTTAATATACTGTTGAATTCGATTTGCTAGTATTTTGTTGAGAATTTTTGCATCCATGTTCATCAGGTATATTGGCCTGTAATTCTCCTTTTCAGTCGGGTCCTTGTCTGGTGTGGGAATCAAGGTAATGCTGGCTTCATAGAATTGAGTCTGGAAGCTTCCCTTCCATTTCTGTTTTTTGGAATAGGTTGAGAAGAAGTATTAAATGCTTTAAATGGCTGGTAGAATTCCCATCTGACCAGGACTCATGTTTTTGGGAGATATTTTGATAACTGATTCAATTTTGTCGCTGATTATGGGTCTGTTTAAATTTTCTGTTTGTTCCTGTTTGAGTTTTGGTAGTGTGTAAGTGTCTAGGAATTTGTCCATTTCTTCCAGATTGTCCAGTTCGTTGGCATATAATTTTTCATAGTATTCTCTAATAATTGTTTGTATTTCTGTGGTGTTGGTTATGATCTGTCCTCTTTCATTTGTGATTTTATCTATTTGGGTCCTCTCTTTTCTTTTTGATTAATTTGGCTATTCATTGATCTGTTCTATATTCATTGATCTGTTCTGTGTTACTGGATTCTATATTTTTTATTTCTGCTCTAATCTTTGTTATTTCTTTTCTTCTGCGGGCTTTGGGCTTTCTTTGCCACGGCCTTTCTAGTTCCTTTAGGTGTGAGTTTAGATTGTGTATTTGGGACTTTTCTTGATTCTTGAGATAGGCCTGAATTACAACATATTTTCCTCCTAGGACTGCTTTTGCTGCATCCCAAAGGGTTTGGACGGTCATTTTTTCATTTTCATTTGCTTTCATATATTTTTTAATTTCTTTAATTTCCTGGTTGGCCCGTTCATTCTTTAGTAGGATGTTCTTTAACCTCCATGTATTTGGGGGGACTTTCCAAATTTTTCCTTGTGGTTGATTTCAAGTTTCCTAGTGTTGTGATCTAAAAATATGCATGGTATGTATGATCTCAGTCATTTTATATTTGTTGAGGGCTGTTTGGTGACCCTGTATGTGATCTATTTTGGAAAATGTTTCATGTGTACTCGAGAAGAATGTGTATTCTGCTGCTTTGGGAGGAAAAGTTCTGAATGTATCTGTTAAGTCCATCTGTTCCAATTGTAAGGGTTAAATTGTAGTGTAGGGCTAACCTGTAGCCTTAAGAAATAACAGCTTTGTTTTAACACTGTAGATTAAGAGATAACAGCCTTGTCCTATCAATCAAGGGAACAAAAGTTCAAGGAAAATAAATTGGATTAGTGTTTGATTGGATTGGGGCAAGGGCATGTCTGAACTGTTTCCATCCCCATCTGGGAACTATTTCTTTGTTTTGTTCCCAGGTGATGATAAGACGGGATGTGGTCTATGTGGTCGGCTATAAAAACTCTGTACCCCTGCTGTTAGAGATGCACTCTGGTCTAGAGTGTCAGTTCTGATCGTTTGGCCTTGCCTCTCATTGCAATAAACTTTGTTGTGACTGTCACTGGTGCCCATAGCATTCTGTTTCAGGAGTTGTGTGGATGCAACACAATGTGTCATTCAAAGCCATTGTTTCCTTATTGATTTTCTGCCTAGATGATCTGTCTATTGTTGTAAGTGGAGTATTAAAGTCCCCTACAATCATGTTATTGTGTATAAATTTATTTATGTTTGTGATTAATTGATTTATATTATTTGGGTACTTCAGCACTGGGGACATAAACATTTATAATTGTTAGCTCTTATTGATGGATAGACCTCTTACTTTTGATATAATGCCCTTCTTCATCTCTTGTTACAGACTTTGTTTTAAAATCTAGTTTGTCTGATATAACTATGGCTACTCTGGCTTTCTTTTGACGCCTAGTAGCATGATAGATGGATTTCCTCACTTTCAACCTGCAGATGTCCCCAGGTTTAAGATGGGTCTCTTGTAAGTAGCATATAGATGGGTCTTATTTTTTTATCCATTCTGATACCCCTGTATCTTTTGATTGGAGTATTTAATCCATTTACATTTAGAGTGATTATTCAAAGATACTGATTTAGTGTCATTGTGTTATCTGTAGGTTTCAAGCTTGTGGTGATGCCTCTGGTCTTTTGTAATCTTTACTGCTTTCCACTCACAGAGTCCCTCTTAGGATCTCCTGCAGGGCTGGTTTAGTGGTCAGGAACACCTTTAGTTTTTGTTTGTCTGGAATAGCCTTTATCTCTTCTTCTATTCTGAAAGACAGCCTTGCTGGATGAAGGATTCTTGGCTGCATATTTTTCCTCTTCAGCACATTGAGTATTTATTTCCGGCCACTCCCTTCTGGCCTGCCAAGTTTCAGTGGACAGGTCTGCTACTACCCTTATGTGTCTACCCTTGGTGGTTAATGCTTGTTTGTCCCTAGCTGCTTTCAGTATTCTCTCTTTATCTTTGTATTTTGCCAGTTTCACTATATGTCATGGTGTTGATCTGTTTTTGTTGATTTTGAAGGGAGTTCTCTGTGACTTCTAGACTTGGATGTCTGTTTCCTTCCCCAGATTAGGGAAGTTTTCAGGTGTAATTTGTTCAAATAAACCTTCTGCCCCTTTCTCTCTCTCCTTCTTCTTCTGGAAGTCCTATTATATGGATGTTATTTCATTTCATTGACTCACTTAAGTCTCTAATTCTCCCCTTGTGGTCTCATAATTTCTTTTCCCTCTTTTTTCAGCTTAATCATTTTCCATAATTTTACCTTCACTTCTTCTCTCCTCTGCTTCTTCCATCTTTGCTGTCACTGTATCTAGTTTATTTTGCATCTCAGTTATTTCTTAATTCATTGTGACTATTTCTTACGTTTTTGATGTCTGCAGCAATAGATTCTCTGCTGTCTTCGATGCTTTTTTCAAGCCCAGCTATTAGTCTTATGACTGTTACTTTAAACTCTTGTTCAGATATATTGTTTGTATCTGTTAAGAGCAATTCTCTGGCTGTCATTTCTTCCTGGATTGTCTTCTGAAGAGAATTCTCCTGTTTCAACATTTTGGCTACATTTCTGGTTTTACGTGTTTTAACAGCTTGTTATGTCTTCCATCTGCAAGTTACTACTATATTAAAGAGGGATAATACACTGGCCAGGGCCAGGCACTTCAGGAAGTGTTTTTGGAGTGTGTTGAGTGCACTCCTGTGTTGTGTATTTGGCTGCTGTACCCACTGGTCAGTCTTCTACAAAGCTCCTCCTTACTTGTGGTGTGGATTGTTTGGACCTTCCACCAAGTGTGCTTTGATTTGTTCGTTGAAGTAACTCTGGAAGAAAGGAAAAGGTGGGGAACCTGATCCCATAAAAAGTGAAAAATGAAAGAGGTGAAAAAAAAAAGACCAAATAGAGAATCAAAGAAACTATAAGCCTTAATCCAGAGAGAGAGAGGAAGGAAAATAAAGATGGAGCTTTATAAAAAGTGTAAAAAGAATAAAAATGCCTGAAAAAAATGCATATATATATATATATATATATATATATATATATATATAAAATAAGAATTGACCAAAAATCAAATCAGAAACTATGATCCTGATTCCAAAGGAAAAAAAGAAGAGGGTAGAAAGGAAAAAGAGAGGAAAAAAAAAAAAAGAAAAACAGACTAACGTATAAAGCCACAAGATAGTTGTCTGTTGGTGTCTGGGACCAGTGGCTGTGCTCGTCTGGAGGAGGGACTGTCTGGTTCACTCAGTGTCATTCCCACTCCAGTAGATGAGCAGTTGCCAGATTGCTAGACACGAGGGGCGGGTCTGGTGTAAACCAGTCCTGCCTCCACTGAGGGCAACTGTTCTGTTCCCTCAATCCCCACTGTGTTGGTGATGAGGAGAAAAATGGCAACACCCCAGTCTCTCCTCCCTGGACTGGGTTTCTCAAACCATGCTGTTCAGGCAGCCCTTACAGAATAGTGCTGGTGGTCAGCCTGTTCTCCACAGTCTCCCGCACCTCTTAGGCTCTTGGCTAAGATTCAGAACCTGATGTCTTAAGGGGCCCTGTACCACGTGGATTCCATTTTGGTGTAGCACCACTCAGCCCTGCTGGCGCCTGAAGGGTCTTTTGTCCTTGGTGGGGCCATAGACCCTCTTCCCACAGTATTGGAGGAAGGAGACTGTTAGCTCTCAGCATGCCCCTGAGATTGCTACTGTGCCCTGGGGCCAACTCCCTCTTCCCCCCAGGCTTGCGTACATGGAAGCTGCAGTGACTTCAGTCTGGCGAAATTTGCACACTTTTGAAAGCTCCTATCTTTGATCTTCAATTCCTAAGGCTGTTTGCAAAGTAGAAACTGGCACTCTCAGTATTTTTTTTCCCCAGTCCATGGTCCAGAGAAGTTTTTCTCTTGTACTAGCACAATACCACAATCCACAGCCTTTCTTTCTCTCCGTTTTGTTTCTCCACAGAAGAGGCTCCTTCCCCTCTGTGCCTACGCTGTTTTATCTCCCCCAGTTCACATAATGCATCTGTGTCCTGCTGAGCTGTCTCCCTTACCTGTGGAGACTTTTCTCTCACTCCACAGATTGATTTCCTTAGTGTTCCAAGTGTTCTGACCTCAATACAACTGTGTTTGAGGGAAGGGAAGGGAAGGGAAGGGAAGGGAAGGGAAGGGAAGGGAAGGGAAGGGAAGGGAAGGGAAGGGAAATCCCCGCAACCCTACTTCTCTGCCATCTTAACTCCTCTAAAATTTAAAATTTTAAAGGAATCTACTATCTAATTGCCGGGGTCCAGCCCCAGCAGATCCAGGGATTCCCGAAGGATGAATGGCGCCGGTGAAAAAATAAAAAATGGACACAGACAACAGCAGTGTTTGACTGGCCGCTTTATTGTGGCAAACGTGGCATTATATTTGTTAGCAATTTCCTCGTAGCATGCGTCATCTATTTTTCTGGCATTACCTAATTCTAAAAATGTTCCTATGTGTAATCACCCATTAAGGAACAACATGGTTATTTTCTTGTAATGTTCCCTCCTGCCCTTTGCTTATTGATTAATTTCTTCACATTATTTCATTATGTATCTACGTTTATCTATAATCTATAAAGCATTTGCTTTGCTATTTTCATGAAAGGTCATCTATCTCTCAACACCTCAAGTGGAACACTTACAGGGACAGGACTTCTTAATTGTTTTTTTGAACATTTGCAGTATAAGGAACAAAAGTTTTTGCTTTGGTCTGGGGTGCCGGGAGGGAGCCAAGAGGACCCTGGGAACCCAAGCCTTATGTGTTCCCAGAGAGACAATGTATACCTAGGAACTAATGAACCATTCTGTACCTTAACCCACCAGGTCCAATCATCATCTTGAATGTTCCTGGAGGCCAGGTGGGCCTAGGGTTGGAGTAACTTGTATCCATAGATACACTCCTTTGTTGCCGGAGTGGGGCTTTCAAATCCATTTGTTCCCTCCTTGGCTGGGAAATATATGGGGTCATCCTTCCTTTAGGTAGAGGAGTCTTTATAGGGGGTGGCAAGGGCTAGATGTAGGGCTGCATGATTTTCTTGGGGAATCTTCTTTCTTTCCCCAGTGGTTCTTTTCCCTGGGGGCATGTCGTGGGCAATTCGCCAACAGACGATTCCCCCAGGTACTTTGATTGGTAGGGGGGCTGCCCTGACCAATGCTAAGGCCAAATTACATAAAAGCAGGAGTACAAGAAGCTTCACTGTCGGTGGGCCGCCCTGTAGTCCCGATCCATCCACTGTCTGGGCCCTGCCATCAGGCTGGTTGGAGAGCTTGGCTGCCGGCATCTATTGTTCATAGAATTTTAAATGTTAAAGACTTTTATTTAATATGTCCTATTTTGGGAATTCAAAAATGTAAGGAATACTTTACAAATTAAATGTAATTTTAATTTTTTAAAAATAATCTCTTTGCTGTCATAACAGTACTAGAGGTATAGTGTTTTTCTAGTTTACTAAAACTGAAATCATGTTTTTCATTTAGATGCCACCTGGAACAGCAAGACCAGGCTCTCGTGGTGGTACCATTGGGACAGGGGGAGTTCTGTCTTCTCAAATCAAAGTTGCTGATCGTCCTGTAACACAACAAGGTTTGAGTGGAATGAAAACTGGAATGAAAGGTATCTCTTTTAAAAAGACGAGTATATTTTGTATAAGAAGTATCACAGTACCATATTACTGGGGGAACCTGGGTGGCTCAGTTGGTTACTAGTGTCTGTCTTCAGCTCAGGTCATGATGTTGCGGTTTGTGAGTTCAAGCCCCGTGTTGGGGTTGCTGCTGTTACATGGAGCCCGCTTAGGATCCTCTGTCCACCTCCTCCTCAGCCCCTCCCCAGCTTGAGGTCTCTCAAAAATAAACAAACACTAAAAAAAAAAAAAAATAGTATTGCAGTACCGTATTAGTTAGCCAAGAAGTATAAAGAGGCCATTTTATTCAATTTTTATTCCTTGATTCACAAAATTATGGTGATGGTTAAATAAAAGTGCTGTAAAAATACACTGTGAACTTTAATCTTCATTTTTCTAAATATGGAGCTTTACTATAACTTGAAGAAATTTGAAATAATTTGAAGAAGAGCTCAGGAATGAAAATTAGGTTTCTAGTACTACATAGAAATATTCTGAAATATTTTTTGATTGTTTCCATATCAAAATGACACTATTAAGGTATTTATGTATTTATGATAAATGACTCAAGAAGTGTTACTTTTCTAATAATTAATAATCCATTATAGTATGTAACTTCTTAAGTAAGGAATTGAAGCTAACACAGTTTTTTACTGCATCTTACCTTAGGCCTATGTATGTGTTTAAAAAAGCATAATGGTACACTTATGATTCAAAAATTAGTCTGTGATACATACAAATCAAAGCATGGTAAACTGCTTTATAACGAGTTTTTTATTTTCTGTGTTTGTGACAGATGACTTATCAGGGATGAAGATATTCTACTGGGACAAAATTAATTATAAGATATTATGCTACCTTTTGTAATATAGTATGCCATGCCTTTCAGGAGACTTAAATTTTTTTACTTTATTATAATACCACTTAGCTCACTAAATATTAAAAAACAATTATTTAGGGGTATGTGGGTGGCTCAGTTGGTTAGCATCTGACTTCCGCTCAGGTCATGATATCACGGTTTGTGAGTTTGTGGGTTTGAGCGCTCTCTGCTGTTAGTGCAGAGTCCACTTTGGATCCTCTGTCCTCTCTTTGCCCCTCTCCCACTGGTTCCCCCCCCCCTCAAAATAAATAAACTTAAAAAAAAACCCCAAAAACACAATTTTTTAGGAATGCTTGCTTGATATCAATACTGTGAAGAAATGTCAAAATTATATCATTGTCTAGTCTTCTCTCCCTCTTCTGATCATAGACCTCACAGTTACTCCTCTCTATCCTTACTTTTTCCACTTTGCAAGGTCACCTCTCTCAAGGTTTGGACATTTAACCTAGGGGTACTTTCTTAGTCCTGCTGAAATAACTGAAATAAGATCATGTTCCTAAAAAAAGGGTCTCTAAGACAAATTATGAAAAATCATAATCTCTTGCATTGAGAAATCCACAGTCTAAATCTTCACTGTGCTTTATGATAGTTAATAGCTACTTGTAGCTATTTAAATTTAAATTAATTAAAATTAAATAAAAGATTCCGTTCTCTGCTATCATCAGCCACATTTCAAGTGTTTAATAATTCCAAGTAGCTGCTTTATTGGACAGTGTTGGTATAGAATATTTCCATTGTTGCAAAAAGTTCTATTGGATAACCCTGTTCTAGACTTTTTAAAAAATATTTATTTATTTTGAGGGAGAAACAGATTGAGAGAGACTGCAGGGGTAGGGCAGAGAGAGAGAGAGAGAGAGAGAGAGAGAGAGAATCTCAAGCAAGCTCTGCACATGCTCACGAACCATGAGATCATGACCTGGGCTGAAATCAAGAGTCAGCCACTTGACTTGTTGAGCCACCCTGGTGTGCCTAGACTTTCTTAGATTGAGTTTGCGTTCAGTTAACCTGACCTGTAGAGTGTACTTCCTGTCTTAACACCCCTACCTTTAGTCCCATTTTTGTGATCTTAATTCAAGTTTCCATTATGTCATGATGCTAAGATATTATTCTCTTTTCCATTTTTTTTTTTAAGCAGGCTCCACGCTCAACATGGGGCTTGAACTCATGACCCTTAAGATGACAAGTCACGTGCTTTACCAACAGAGCCAGCCAGGCACCCCAGTTGTCTTTTCAATTGATTCAGTCTGTCATCTTGATTATCAGATTTATTGGGGCATAAATAAGGACTCAACAGAATTGTGGAGTGTAATTGTGGTTGTGCTTTGGCTTTACTATTTTGGTGGTATTTCCAAACTGAACACTAATAATTAAAAAAAATTTTTTTAGGTCCCCAGAGGCAAATTTTAGACAAATCTTATTATCTTGGACTTCTTCGGTATGTTCAATAAACATTTTTTTTTCCTATGCATGGTCATGAAGTTTTAATGCTGGTGTCTGTTGATTTTTAAGAATTATTTTGTGTTATAATTTCTGGTTAATTTGGCTGTGCTACAAAATATATGAGATAATACAAATAGGTCGAGATTTTAAATTGTATTTGTTTGCATGTGTGTGAATTAATTTATGTCAAGTTCACTATCATAATGATAAGAATCATCTTTTATTATGCTTCTTCCACTAACTACTATGAAATATATTATTCATACCACTGAAATGTCATCAGTTGTATCTAATAAGAAAGGGAAAATGCATATACTTATAATATTTTAGTGCAGAGTTTTACATAAGTGTATAATTGGTCAGTTGCCACAAATGTAACCTAATTTTAATTAATTCATGAAGTTCATTATGTCTCTAAGAATGAAGCTCTAAATTGAGAACTTTTTTCGTATTCTTTATCTACCTTTTTTTGCTTAGATGTCCTACTGTTCAGTCTTCATTTTTCTGCTTTATTGTATTTTGTTCTTGGCTCATCATCTATATCTTTGTCTACTATTTCCATTGCATTTAATCCATCCTTCTATCATGTCCTAAAACCTCTGTTTTCTTTTTCATTTCTTCTGCAGTCTTTTGTTTGTCAATTATCAGGATCCTTTATGGGTCTCAAACTTCTAGAAGGCAATAGAGAGAAGTGTAGGTTTTCCCCACCACTCCTTAATGCTAACATCAGCATGAGGCCAGCACTTACATAGCATCTCTTCATATCCAGCCACTTTTTAATCAAAAGAAAGAAAGGATATAGAGCTATTTTTCAGCATTGCATATCCTCACTTTTCCAGGATTTGTGCTTTTGTATAAAAAAAATGGGTCTAGGTATTTTTGTAATTGTTTGACTCTATAGCACTAGTTCTCAACTGTCCATGATTTTTGCCCCCCAGGGAACATTTGGTGATTTTTGGACATACTTTTGGTTGTCACAGCTAGGGTTGGGGGTGTGTGCTACTGACAGCTTGACCAGGGATGCTGTTAAGCATTGTACAGTGCATAGGATAGCCCTTCCCCACTGCCAGAGTATCCTTTACTGACCTAAACTGTCAGCAGTGCTGCTTTTGAGAAGCCCCACCTTAGAGAGTAGCAGGAGCTGTGAGGATGACAATGAGGCATCTAGTTGTGTCTATAGATTGTTATTTTGACCAGGCTTACATTCTGGTCCTATTTCATCTTAGTGATCAGAGAATCTATTTCAGTTTCTTACCATTTGGGATATGCCTCATTTTAGTCAAACAGGCCACATAAATTGTTTTTCTTTTTTTAGTGAAATTTCACAAAACCATTTATATTATTGTTACACATTTATGAAAAATTTGCTTGACTAGAAAGGCTCTTTTCTGGATTAGGATTATTGCTGACTTTTTTATTTCTTTCCATTTAGAAGTAAAATAAGTGAACTTACAACAGAAATTAATAAACTTCAGAAAGAAATAGAAATGTACAATCAAGAGAATTCAGTATATTTGTCATATGAAAAGAGGTGAGTAGTTTTGCAGTTAAAATTATGCAAGGTCTTTTTAAGAGCAATATTCAATGTAATATGCTTCAGAAGTGTAATACCAAATTTGTAATTATACATAATGTTTATAATGTTCTTCTTCTTTAGGTGTTTATGAATGTATTTGTTTTATGCTTACAGAGCTGAGACTTTAGCTGTTGAAATCAAAGAGTTTCAAGGACAACTAGCAGACTACAATATGGTATTTGCCCTTTTCTGAGATTATTTTGAATATTTCCATTGTTTTTTACCACTTTAAATACTTTAGATACTAAATAATACATGAATATATGCTTACGGTGAAAGATTGTAACAAGGGAGAGTATAGAGATTAAAGCCTCCCTTTGCTTTTCCCTCATTTTTCTCACCAGAAATCATTTGGCCTAACAGATATGTATTCTTCCAGTCTTAAGAAAATACATTTACTTGCAGATACATATTTTCCCTAACAGTATTAAAATAATCATTTTAAAAGTAGCTAAAATTTATTGGGTACTGTCATTTCTGTAAAAAAAACATTTTATCTCTCTATGGATGGTTTTTATTATGAAATATTAAAAATTTTAATTATGTAGTGCGCAGATTCTACCTCCATTCTTATGTTTCATCCAAAATACAGTGGTTGTCTTCTGCCAAAATAGAGTATGTAACATAAACATAGTTCCACCAAGGATTTTTCCTAATGTTTACTTTCTGAAGAAATAATCTCCTTGGCTTTGTTCATAACTGTCGCAATCTTTGGGGTGGTCTTGGCCCCATTACACTTTCTAGTGTCAGAATTTTCTTTCTTCTAACTCTGTAGGTGCTCTAGACAGCAATGGCATTTGGTCTTAAAGGGGAAAACTTTTATCTCACTTCTGTTAAAAAATAGTGTTACATAAAACAAGAAACATTCTATCATAATGGTTGGGTAAATTATGCTATACCTACTTGATATTGTTACATTGTACTTATAAACAAATTTTGCTGCTTATGGAATACTGTACTTCTCAAATCTGTTTAACTGTATAATAAATAATGAACATTTTGTAGAGCCTAGTATTCAGTACAGATTTTTTTTTTAGTAAATGTTTTGTTCTAAATATGAGGAAGTTTTTTATAAAATATGAAATGACATTAGATAAAATCATTTAGCTGTACTGGAATGCATTAGGTAAATTACTTATGTAAAGATATTAATGTGTGAAATAGGTTGTTTGCAGGTACAATGACCTAACAACTGATACAGGGAAAACATTTAGCTGATATCTAACATACAGTAAGATCTCAAATGTTAGGGTTTATTAGTACTTACTATTCATATCAGAAGTGAAATATTCTATAAACTAATACATAGTACATTAATAAAGCTTGGTGTTTCGGAAAAAATTATACCCAATAATTTGCTTTTAATAGCCTTCCTATTCATCCATTCATCCATTGATGGACATTTGGGCTCTTTCCATACTTTGGCTATTGTTGATAGTGCTGCTGTAAACATGGTGGTGCATGTGTCCCTTCGAAACAGCAAACCTGTATCCCTTGGATAAATGCCTAGTAGTTCAATTGCTGGGTGGTAGGGTAGTTCTATTTTTAGTTTTTTGAGGAACGTGCATACTGTTTTCCAGAATGGCTGCACCAGCTTGCATTCCCAAGTAGCCTTCCTATTCAAATTCTGGTTCTACAACTTGCTGAATTTCTTTATCTGCTATATTTAGAACTCTGCATCCCAAAGCAACAGAATATACTTTCTTCTCAAGTGCACATGGAACATTCTCCAAGATAGATCACATACTGGGTCACAAAACAGCCCTTCATAAATATACAAGAATTGAGATCATACCATGCATACTTTCAGACCACAATGCGATGAAGCTTGAAATCAACCACAGGAAAAAGTCTGGAAAACCTTCAAAAGCATGGAGGTTAAAGAACACCCTACTAAAGAATGAATGGGTCAACCAGGCAAGTAGAGAAGAAATTAAGAAATATATGGAAACAAACAAAAATGAAAATACAACAATCCAAACGCTTTGGGATGCAGCAAAGGCAGTCCTGAGAGGAAAATACATTGCAATCCAGGCCTATCTCAAGAAACAAGAAAAATCCCAAATACAAAATCTAACAGCACACCTAAAGGAAATAGAAACAGAGCAGCAAAGACACCCCAAAACCAGCAGAAGAAGAAAGATCACAGCAGGAATAAACAATATAGAATCTAAAAAAACTGTAGAGCAGATCAACAAAACCAAGAGTTGGTTTTTTGAAAAAATAAACAAAATTGACAAACCTCTAGCCAGGCTTCTCAAAAACAAAAGGGAGATGACCCAAATAGATAAAATCATGAATGAAAATGGAATTATTACAACCAATCCCTCAGAAATGCAAGCAACTATCAGGGAATACTATGAAAAATTATATGCCAACAAATTGGACAACCTAGAAGAAATGGACAAATTCCTAAACACCCACACACTTCCAAAACTCTATCAGGAGGAAATAGAAAGCTTGAACAGAACAGACCCATAATCAGTGAAGAAATTGAATCAGTTACCAAAAATCTCCCAACAAATAAGAGTCCAGGACCAGATGGCTTCCCAGGGGAGTTCTACCAGACGTTTAAAGCAGAGATAATACCTATCCTTCTCAAGCTATTCCAAGAAATAGAAAGGGAAGGAAAACTTCCAGACTCATTCTATGAAGCTAGTATTACTTTGATTCCTAAACCAGATAGAGACCCAGTAAAAAAAGAGAATTACAGGCCAATATCCCTGATGAATATGGATGCAAAAACTCTCAATAAGATACTAGCAAATCGAATTCAACAGCATATAAAAAGAATTATTCACCATGATCAAGTGGGATTCATTCCTGGGATGCAGGGCTGGTTCAACATTCACAAATCAATCAACGTGATACATCACATTAATAAAAGATAAGAACCATATGATCCTGTCAATCGATGCAGAAAAAGCATTTGACAAAATTCAGCACCCTTTCTTAATAAACACTTTCAAGAAAGTCGGGATAGAAGGAACATACTTAAACATCATGAAAGCCATTTATGAAAAGCCCACAGCTAACATCATCCTCAGTGGGGAAAAACTGAGAGCTTTTTCCCTGAGATCAGGAACACGACAGAGATGTCCACTCTTCACCACTGTTGTTTAACATAGTGTTGGAAGTTCTCGCATCAGCAATCAGACGACAAAAGGAAATCAAAGGCATCAAAATTGGCAAAGATGAAGTTAAGCTTTCACTTTTTGCAGATGACACGATATTATACATCGAAAATCTGAAAGACTCCACCAAAAGTATGCTAGAACTGATACATGAATTCAGCAAAGTCACAGGATACAAAATCCATGTACAGAAATCAGTTGCATTCTTATACACTAATAATGAAGCAACAGAAAGACAAATAAAGAAACTGATCCCATTCACAATTGCACCAAGAAGCATAAAATACCTAGGAATAAATCTAACCAAAGATGTAAAAGATCTGTATGCTGAAAACTATAGAAAGCTTATGAAGGAAATTGAAGAAGATATAAAGAAATGGAAAAACATTCCGTGCTCATGGGTTGGAAGAATAAATATTTTCAAAATGTCAATAGTACCCAAAGCTATCTACACATTCAATGCAATCCCAATCAAAATTGCACCAGCATTCTTCTCGAAGCTAGAACAAGCAATCCTAAAATTCATATGGAACCACAAAAGGCCCCGAATAGCCAAAGGAATTTTGATGAAGAAGACCAAAGCAGGAGGCATCACAATCCCAGACTTTAGCCTCTACTACAAAGCTGTAATTATCAAGACAGCATGGTATTGGTACAAAAACAGACACATAGACCAATGGAATAGAATAGAAACCCCAGAACTAGACCCACAAAAGTATGGCCAACTAATCTTTGACAAAGCAGGAAAGAATATCCAATGGAAAAAAGACAGTCTCTTTAACAAATGGTGCTGGGAGAACTGGACAGCAACATGCAGAAGGTTGAAACTAGACCACTTTCTCACACCATTCACAAAAATAAACTCAAAATGGATAAAAGACCTGAGTGTGAGACAGGAAACCATCAAAACCCTAGAGGAGAAAGACCTCTCTGACCTCAGTCGTAGGAATTTCTTACTTGACACATCTCCAAAGGCAAGGGAATTAAAAGTAAAAATGAACTATTGGGACTTCATGAAGATAAAAAGCTTCTGCACAGCAAAGGAAACAACCAACAAAACTAAAAGGCAACCAACGGAATGGGAAAAGGTATTTGCAAATGACATATCGGACAAAGGGCTAGTATCCAAAATCTATAAAGAGCTCACCAAACTCCACACCCGAAAAACAAATAATCCAGTCAAGAAATGGGCAGAAAACATGAATAGACACTACTGTAAAGAAGACATCCGGAAGGCCAACAGGCACATGAAAAGATGCTCAACATCGCTCCTCATCAGGGAAATACAAATCAAAACCACACTCAGGTATCACCTCATGCCAGTCAGAGTGGCCAAAATGAACCAATCAGGAGACTATAGATGCTGGAGAGGATGTAGAGAAACGGGAACCCTCTTGCACTGTTGGTGGGAATGCAAACTGATGCAGCCACTCTGGAAAACAGCATGGAGTTTCCTCAAAAATTTAAAAATAGACCTACCCTATGACCCAGCAGTAGCACTGCTAGGAATTTACCCAGGGGATACAGGAGTACTGATGCATAGGGGCACTTGTACCCCAATGTTTATAGCAGCACTCTCAACAATAGCCTTTCTCTTATGGAAAGAGCCTAAATGTGCATCAACTGATGAATGAATTAAGAAATTGTGGTTTATGTACACAATGGAGTACTACGTGGCAATGAGAAAGAATGAAATATGGCCTTTTGTAGCAACGTGGATGGAAGTGGAGAGTGTGATGCTAAGTGAAATAAGCCATAGAGAGAAAGACAGATACCATATGTTTTCACTCTTATGTGGATCCTGAGAAACTTAACAGAAACCCATGGGGGAGGGGAAGGAAAAAAAAAAAAAAAACAGAGGTCAGAGTGGGAGAGATCCAAAGCATAAGAGACTCTTAAAAACTGAGAACAAACTGAGGGTTGACGGGGGGTGGGAGATGGGTATTGAAGAGGGCATTTTTTGGGATGAGCACTGGGTGTTGTATAGAAACCAATTTGACAGTAAATTTCATAAAAAAATTAAAAAAATAAATTTCTTTATCTGCAAAATGCAGATAATATCTACTTTAGAGAGTAATTGTTAAAATTAAGTGATACATATAATGAGTCCAGAACAATGTTTGGTGGAAGGCAAATATGTTAGCAATTGCAATCATTGCCTAACTTTTTGAAGGAAGCTTACCTGGTGTTGTGTTTGTGCCTTACCTTGTTGGCTTTTTTGTTGTTGTTGTTGTTTTTAATTTTTAGATGACCAAGAAAATCATTTTGTATTCTCACTGGTATAAATTTGTAAATCTGTTAATAGGCTCTCTGCTGCAGGAAAGAGAGTGACCGACATTCCCCAAACTTTTTGTCTTCTTTAGACACTCCTTTTAAGGTCAAACATCTTTTCAAAGCAGGCAAAGCTCACTTTGCCACCCTAAAAATGTGACTGGCCAAATGCAGAGTGTATACTTAGGTAGCTCAATATTTGTTTTTATCTTAGAAGATAAAATACACTATAAACAGTAGCCAAATTATGGAAAGAGCCCAAATGTCCATTGACTGACAAATGGATAAAGAAGATGATATATATATATGCAATGGAGTATTATTTAGAGATCAAAAAGAATGAAATCATGGGGCATCCGGGTGGCTCAGTCAGTTAAGCATTGGACTTCAGCTCAGGTCATGATCTCATGGTTCATGAGATCAAGCCCCACATTGGGCTCTGTGCTGACAGCTCAGAGCCTGGAGCCTGCTTCGGACTCTGTGTCTCCCTCTCTCTCTGTCCTTGCCCACTCACACACACTCTCTCTCTCTGTCTCTCAAAAATAAAATAAAACATTAAAAAAATTTTTTAGGGGCGCCTGGGTGGCTCAGTCGGTTAAGTGTCCGACTTCGGCTCAGGTCATGATCTCGCGGTCTGTGAGTTCAAGCCCCGCGTCAGGCTCTGTGCTGACCGCTCAGAGCCTGGAGCCTGTTTCAGATTCTGTGTCTCCCTCTCTCTCTGACCCTCCCCCGTTCATGCTCTGTTTCTGTCTCAAAAATAAATAAACGTTAAAAAAAAAATTTTTTTTTAAAAAGAATGAAATCATGCCATTTGCAACAACATAGATAGAACTAGAGTGTATTATGCTAAGCGACATAAGTCAGTCAGAGAAAGATAAATATCATATGATTTCATTCATATGTAGGATTTAAGAAACAATAGATAGAACATAGGGGAAAGGAAGGAAAAATAAGATAAAAACAGAGAGGGAGGCAAGTCATAAGAAACTCTTAAATACAGAGAACAAACTGAGGGTTGTTGGAGGGGTGTTGGCTGGAGGGATGGACTAAATGGGTGATGAGCATTAGGAGGGCACTTTTTGGGATGAGCACTGGGAATTATATTTAAGTGATGAATCACTAAATTCTGCTCCTGAAACCATTACTACACTATATGTTAACTGGCTTGGATTTAAATAAAATTAAAAATAATAATAAAATTAAAAAAGATAAAATATTTAGAAGTAATAATAATTAAATGACTACTCATTGTTTTAAGATTGAATACCTATTTATGAATTATAGAGAAAATTTATGAAGACTAACAATGTTTTTTTTGTAATTTTGTTTTTAGTTGGTAGATAAACTTAATACCAATACTGAAATGGAAGAAGTAATGAATGATTACAACATGGTAAGAAAATTTAAAAGTATAATAGATTTACATAGATCATATCACCCAAAACAAAGCATTCATATCTAGAAATAGTTTGATAAAACCTTACACACTTTACAGATAGGTATTACTTTGATCTTAAATATTTCTATTGTAGTTGACTTCCCTTAGTTGCATTTTTTTTCCATTAAAGATTTTAAAGTAATCTTGATACCCAATGTGGGGTCCAACTCACAACACCAAGGTCAAGAGTTGCATACTTTACCAACTGAGCCAGCCAGTGGCCCCTTAGTTGCTCTTTTTAAATTTCTTCCTATTGGTCATATCTCCCTAGTAGATGCTTTAGTATCTTTCTACAAGGCCATGTTTGAATTGGTCTCACACACAGCGTTAGTTAGGGAGTCTTGTCCATATTTCCTTACATATAAATTAGTTTGCAATACTTTTGGTTCAGTATTTGCACAAAAGGAACTGACTACTCACTGGACATACAGTTGCACTTTTACAAAGTTTTATAAGAAAGAGAGAAAAGTCAATAGTTATATAATGCCAGACATAATACTACTTTTTGATTGATAAATGATACTTTGTGTTCAGTGTTCTTAGATTCTTTGGTAGATGACAAAAGGTTAGAAGCTAACTTATTTTGATTATAAACATTTAGGAGAAACTAACATACATATAGCTTATAGTTTATATAACTTATAATTTCTTTATATAACTTTTATATAGTTTATAATATGGCTTAGAGCTTATACAGTCAGACTATTCTGTGAAAGCATAGAATTTATAAAATGACTTTCTAAATTAGAGTTCTAAAAACATGATAATTTCGTGAAATTAGTCTTAACTTTAGAACACAGGAAAATTCCCAATTTAAATATCTATATATATATATAGATAGATATATTTATATTTATATAGATTTATATAAATCTATATATAATCCTATATATATTGGATTTTATTTTTGAGTAATCTCTGCACCCAGTGTGGGCCTTGAACTCAAAACCCCAAGATGAAGAGTCATGCACTCTACCCACTAAGCCAGCTGGGCACCACTAAAAGTATATTTTTCATGCCAAATGTAAAATGTGAAAACCTCTTTATGTGTTTTGTCAGTTGTTTGGGATAGGTCAAAATTCTAGGCTGAATATGGACAGGTAGAGTCACATAGGAGTACTCAGGGTAAAATTCTGAATAATTTAAGAATAAAACTTGCGTTGGCCTTTAATTCAGCATATTACTAATCAACTGTTGAACAGCCAATTAATATTAGATTCTGTTTACATAAATTAAGTTTACATTGGATTATTTGATAGATCACTAAAGAACAGTGAATATTTTTGGTTTGAGATTACAATGCCTGTGAAAAAGACTTCCTTTTCCAGGGGTTGTAGTTCGTTCAGTGAAATAAGTACCGTATTTTTTTTTTTTTTTTAAACTTTGACAGTGGCATTAGGATTATGATAATCTCTCAAATTGTTTATGACCAGCATACCTTTTAAAGAAGTAGCTCAGTTGAATGGTAATTTTTATCACTAACTTCTGTGTTAACTCTTTATTCAGCTTAAAGCTCAAAATGATCGAGAAACACAAAGTATGGATATCATATTTACTGAAAGACAAGCGTAAGTACAATCCATGTAGAAATCAAACATTTACAAGTGAACTGTATTAGGCAATTTAACTTTGGAGTCCTTTATTTCCTTATAAATTTTCTCGTTTTCCTCTGTTACATTTTTTTATTTTAAAAATTTGAATATTTGCAAAACAAATTTATTGTTTATACATTTGTTATCTTTATTTACCACTAAGAAGCCAAATCCTGTATAAATAAAATAAGTACATAGATTAGATAAATAAAATTTCTGTTTTAAGTACTTTAAAATGTAAGATGGATGAGAACATCTCCATCTCTGCCACTTTTAATTTTATTAATTTTATTTTATTTTTAATTTTTTTAAGGTTTATTTATTTTGAAAGAGGACATGAACAGGGGAGGGGCAGAGAGAGAGAGAGAGAGAGAGAGAGAATCCCAAGTAGGCTCTGCTGTGTCAGCGCAGAGCCTCACTCAGGCTTGGTCTCAGGAACTGCGAGAGCACTACCTGAGCCAGTATCAAGAGTCAGATGTTCAACCAACTGAGCACCCAGGTGCCCCTACCACTTGTAATTTTAACCTGAGCTTTTTAACTATTTTGAATTATGATATTTAAGTCCCAGCCTAATAAAAGGGACATTATTAGTGGGCTATTTATATTATTTCATTATTCAATTATTAGTTTATAATTACTAGTTGTATTAATGCATATATATATATATATATATATATATATATATATATGGATCTTTATATATAACATGTTTAAAGAACATGTGGCAGTGACAGCAATGTCTACAAAGATGTAGATGTGATGTGGTTATCTTAGTCCGTTTGGGATGCTATAACAAAATACCATAAACTTAGTATTTTATAAACAACCAGAATTTGTTGCTCACAGTTCTAGAGGCTGAGAAGACCAAGCTCAAGGCACCAGCATGGTCCCATTCTGTTGCAGGCCCTCTTCATGGTTCATACCAGGCATTTTCTTGCTGTATCCTCCCAAGGTAGAGGGGGTCTGTGGGATCTCTTTTATAAGCGTGCTGATCCTATTCATGAGGCCTTCAGCCTCATTACCTAGCCAGTACACAAAGACTGCACCTACTAATACCTTTGGGGGTTAGGATTTCAACACAAATTTTGGAGTGACATAAATATTCAGATAACAGCAGTTAACATAATTATTCTTCCTTGATTTTTAGCCTTAATTAAATACTATCTAAGGCAATGCAAACATAAAAAGATAAGCTATTATTATACACACACCCCATACATATTTTGTCTCAGAATTTTATCAGTATTAATCTCTTTGAGAGCGAGGATAATAAGTAACCGTAATTACTGAAATTCTGTTAACACCACATATACTGTCCTATTACTTATGCACGTAGAGTAAATATTTGATAAAGAATAGGATGTTTACACGTAATTTTAAAACATTTGGAAGATAAATATAATTTTTCTGTTGATTAAAAACAAAGCATCAATCTATCGTTTGATGCTGTTATAAAGTGTGCCTTAGAAATTACAAATCCTGGAAGTCCCTTCCCATTTACAAAGCAAATTCCATATTTATGGTGACCAGGTTGTTACTAGAAAATTTTCTTTTTTACTGTTGTTTTTGTTCTGGTTTTAAACCATTTAGCAAGTATTTATCACTTACCATACATAAAATACTCTCCTAGGTACCTAAGGAATAAATAATAAACTGTAGTCCATTTATATTTTATAACGGACTTTGATAATAAAACTATATAAAGTGTTTTTTATAGAGTTTAGAACCTTTAGAGTCTAGAACATTTAGGTCTTCATTTATTTCCTCATTTATCTGCAGTTGTATAATATTCAAGTCAGATTTGTATATATTATATGTACATGTTTTATAGATATTTCATCCAGAAAGATAACTCACAGATTACAAATTTAAGAATGCAACAGGCTTTATGTCTATTAGGTTCATTTAGTTGAGGAAAAAGTTCTTAAAATATGGTAGTTTGTCCTGAAATGTGAGAACTTTCAAACTTAATATTGGCAGTTTGTAATTGAGGCTGAGTGAAATTGGTTCTCCTGACTCTGTTAAGCAGGAAATTAAGTTAAGAACAAAAGTTACCTTCAAGAAGTTTACTTTTATATGCAGAGGGATAGACTTACTTCATGTGTTAATCAGATGGTCAGCATCTCAATAACACAAGGCTGTATCTTGACTACATTCAAAGGGAACAAGTAATTTCATACCTTGAGAAGGCAAGTCTAAAAACTTTTTTTCATTCTCTTTTATAGTACCACCATTTAGTGATTTAGTGTGGTGACTAAACCATCTGGTGTATTATGTAACGCCTATTCATAATCAGTTAGTTATATTATGCAGCCTTAATATATTACTACAGCATTAAGAAACTTGGTTTTAATTTAGTTTCACATGCCAAAAAAAAAAAAAATTTAGTTTTGCATGCCAATATTCAATTATAAGAGTTTTAAGAAAATAGATGTAGTTTGCTCATGTAGTATTTCATTTTACTACATTTTTTTCAGTATTAATATTTGCCTCTTAGGAAATGATATTTTGGTAAAATAATAGCTTTTTAGAAAAAGGTACATTTTTGGGAATGCAACCTGGTGCAGCCACTCTGGAAAACAGTATGGAGGTTCCTCAAAAAACTAGAATAGAATTACCAGGGAATACTATGAAAAATTATATGCCAACAAATTGGACAACCTGGAAGAAATAGACAAATTCCTGAACACCCACACTCTTCCAAAACTCAACCAGGAGGAAATAGAAAGCTTGAACAGACCCCATAACCAGCAAAGAAATTGAATCGGTTATCAAAAATCTCCCAACAAATAAGAGTCCAGGACCAGATGGCTTCCCAGGGGAGTTCTACCAGACGTTTAAAGCAGAGATAATACCTATCCTTCTCAAGCTATTCCAAGAAATAGAAAGGGAAGGAAAACTTCCAGACTCATTCTATGAAGCCAGTATTACTTTGATTCCTAAACCAGACAGAGACCCAGTAAAAAAAGAGAACTACAGGCCAATATCCCTGATGAATATGGATGCAAAAATTCTCAATAAGATACTAGCAAATCGAATTCAACGGCATATAAAAAGAATTCTTCACCATGATCAAGTGGGATTCATTCCTGGGATGCAGGGCTGGTTCAACATTCGCAAATCAATCAACGTGATACATCACATTAACAACAAAAAAAGAGAAGAACCATATGATCCTGTCAATCGATGCAGAAAAGGCCTTTGACAAAATCCAGCACCCTTTCTTAATAAAAACCCTTGAGAAAGTCAGGATAGAAGGAACATACTTAAAGATCATAAAAGCCATTTATGAAAAGCCCACAGCTAACATCATCCTCAGTGGGGAAAAACTGAGAGCTTTTTCCCTGAGATCAGGAACACGACAAGGATGCCCACTCTCACCGCTGCTGTTTAACATAGTGCTGGAAGTTCTCGCATCAGCAATCAGACGACAAAAGGAAATCAAAGGCATCAAAATTGGCAAAGATGAAGTCAAGCTTTCGCTTTTTGCAGATGACATGATATTATACATGGAAAATCCGATAGACTCCACCAAAAGTCTGCTAGAACTGATACAGGAATTCAGCAAAGTTGCAGGATACAAGATCAATGTACAGAAATCAGTTGCATTCTTATACACTAACAACGAAGCAGCAGAAAGACAAAGAAACTGATCCCATTCACAATTGCACCAAGAAGCATAAAATACCTAGGAATAAATCTAACCAAAGATGTAAAGGATCTGTATGCTGAAAACTATAGAAAGCTTATGAAAGAAATTGAAGATTTAAAGAAATGGAAAGACATTCCCTGCTCATGGATTGGAAAAATAAATATTGTCAAAATGTCAATAGTACCCAAAGCTATCTACATATTGAATGCAATCCCAATCAAAATTGCACCAGCATTCTTCTCGAAACTAGAACAAGCAATCCTAAAATTCATATGGAACCACAAAAGGCCCTGAATAGCCAAAGGAATTTTGAAGAAGACCAAAGCAGGAGGCATCACAATCCCAGACTTTAGCCTCTACTACAAAGCTGTCATCATCAAGACAGCATGGTATTGGCACAAAAACAGACACATAGACCAATGGAATAGAATAGAAACCCCAGAACTAGACCCACAAACGTATGGCCAACTCATCTTTGACAAAGCAGGAAAGAACATCCAATGGAAAAAAGACAGCCTCTTTAACAAATGGTGCTGGGAGAACTGGACAGCAACATGCAAAAGGTTGAAACTAGACCACTTTCTCACACCATTCACAAAAATAAACTCAAAATGGATAAAGGACCTAAATGTGAGACAGGAAACCATCAAAACCTTAGAGGAGAAAGCAGGAAAAGACCTCTCTGACCTCAGCCGTAGCAATCTCTTAACTCAACACACCCCCAAAGGCAAGGGAATTAAAAGCAAAAGTGAATTACTGGGACCTTATGAAGATAAAAAGCTTCTGCACAGCAAAGGAAACAACCAACAAAACTAAAAGGCAACCAACGGAATGGGAAAAGATATTCGCAAATGACATATCGGACAAAGGGCTAGTATCCAAAATCTATAAAGAGCTCACCAAACTCCACACCCGAAAAACAAATAACCCAGTGAAGAAATGGGCAGAAAACATGAATAGACACTTCTCTAAAGAAGACATCCGGATGGCCAACAGGGACATGAAAAGATGTTCAGCGTCGCTCCTTATCAGGGAAATACAAATCAAAACCACACTCAGGTATCACCTCATGCCAGTCAGAGTGGCCAATATGAACAAATCAGGAGACTATAGATGCTGGCGAGGATGTGGAGAAACGGGAACCCTCTTGCACTGTTGGTGGGAATGCAAATTGGTGCAGCCGCTGTGGAAAGCAGTGTGGAGGTTCCTCAGAAAATTAAAAATAGACCTACCCTATGACCCAGCAATAGCACTGCTAGGAATTTATCCAAGGGATACAGGAGTACTGATGCATAGGGCCACTTGTACCCCAATGTTCATAGCAGCACTCTCAACAATAGCCAAATTATGGAAAGAGCCTAAATGTCCATCAACTGATGGATGGATAAAGAAATTGTGGTTTATATACACAATGGAATACTACGTGGCAATGAGAAAAAATGAAATATGGCCTTTTGTAGCAACGTGGATGGAACTGGAGAGTGTGATGCTAAGTGAAATAAGCCATACAGAGAAAGACAGATACCATATGGTTTCACTCTTATGTGGATCCTGAGAAACTTAACAGGAACCCATGGGGGAGGGGAAGGAAAAAAAAAAAAAGAGGTTAGAGTGGGAGAGAGCCAAAGCATAAGAGACTGTTAAAAACTGAGAACAAACTGAGGTTTGATGGGGGGTGGGAGGGAGGAGAGGGTGGGTGATGGGTATTGAGGAGGGCACCTTTTGGGATGAGCACTGGGTGTTGTATGGAAACCAATTTGTCAAATTTCATATATATAAAAAAAAAAAAAACTAGAAATAGAACTACCCTACGACCCAGTAATTGATCCACGGGATACAGGTGTGCTGTTTCGAAGGGATATATGCACCCCCATGTTTATAGCAGCACTATCAACAATAGCCAAAGTATAGAAAGAGCCCAAATGTCCACTGATGGATGAATGGATAAAGAAGATGTGGTATGTATATACAATGGAGTATTACTTGGCAATCAAAAAGAATGAAATCTTGCCATTTGCAACTATGTGGATGGAACTGGAGGGTATTATGCTAAGTGAAATTAGAGAAAGACAAATACCATGACTTCACTCATATGAGGAATTTAAGAGACAAAACAGATGAACATAAGGGAAGGGAAACAAAAATAATATAAAAACGGGAAGGGGATAAAACAGAAGAGACTCATAAATATGGAGAAGAAACTGAGGGTTACTGGAGGGGTTGTGGGAGGGAGGATGGGGGTAAGGGGCACTAAGGAATCTATTCCTGAAATCATTGTTT
Source organism: Felis catus (assembly GCF_018350175.1). Taxonomy (NCBI): domain Eukaryota; kingdom Metazoa; phylum Chordata; class Mammalia; order Carnivora; family Felidae; genus Felis; species Felis catus. Next base: position 50,242,957 of record NC_058380.1, read on the forward strand.
CACTATATGCTAACTAATTTGGATGTAAATTTTAAAAAATTTAAAAAATTTAAAAAAAAAGGTGCATTTTGTTTCCATAATTATCTCTTATAATTGAGATTTAAAACAATAAAGTATAAATGATATTATCTAGTAAGAAATTTTACATGTAAAACATTTATGTCCTTTATTGAAAACATGTTTCTATAAACACAGACAAATATACATTATAAATAAGTGAGTTCTATTTGACAGGGCATATATATATCATCCTTAACAGTTTTTATTTTCCTCATTAGACATTTGAGCTGAATTTACTATTGGTATAATGGCTATTCTGCAGAATATAACATATATCTACATTATTTTTAGTTTCTTTTTTCTAAGAAACTATTAGGTGCATAGGCATTTTGAGAAATGACACAAAAATAAAACAGTGTATTAAACGCTTATGTTCCCGTCTCCCACTCCATCAGCTCATATCCATTCCTGCTCCATACAGACCTCTAGGCACTCACTACTGCCTTCCCTGTATTACGATGAAGAAGTTCTAAAGATATTGTATTATTTCATCTAGAAATGTATTTTATTTTAGTGTTTTAGAGATGTTCTCTAAAAGATATAGATAAATACACTTAATTTCCACCCATATGGAAGGTAAAAATGATGGATTGTTTTTTACAGCTTTTAATGCCACTGTTTGCATTAAGTTGTTAAATTATGATTGCAGCCAACTGAATTAGTAAATAATAAGAATTAGTAAATAATTAACTTCAGACCCTTCCTATAATAGTTTAAGGCCATTGTTGTCCAAACTACATTTTTTGGACCATTAATGTGCTATGAACTCTTTATGGGCATACTTCAAATAAAGGGTTTTGTTGACAAGTAAGTTTGGAAAATTCTTAAAACTTGGTTCTTGAAGAGCAGAGTACTTTAGCTTAGTAGAGTTTCAAATAAGTCATATGTCAAAGAATCTTGTTTCACTTTGTTTAAACTCAGTATTTCCTATAGGAATTCTGTAGTAATTTGTCCATGTACCTTTTCCCCCCTTATAAATATTTCTGGGCATTTTTCTGGAAATTAATATTCTGTAAAACAATTTGGGAAACATTGCTCCATCTACAGGATCCCAAACAGCTGTGCCTGGACCATCGGAAATTTCTCACGTCCAGCCAAATTCATTTGAATAGAGTTCTCCTGGGGCGCCTGGGTGGCGCAGTCGGTTAAGCGTCCGACTTCAGCCAGGTCACGATCTCGCGGTCCGTGAGTTCGAGCCCCGCGTCAGGCTCTGGGCTGATGGCTCAGAGCCTGGAGCCTGTTTCCGATTCTGTGTCTCCCTCTCTCTCTGCCCCTCCCCCGTTCATGCTCTGTCTCTCTCTGTCCCAAAAATAAATAAACGTTGAAAAAAAAAATTAAAAAAAAAAAATGAATAGAGTTCTCCTAAGAGAGGGAAAAAAATAGATTTTTAAAAACAGGATTCACAGATACTTGTGATAGCCACTTTGGAAGCCACCATACTGTTCATTTGTGACGATCATGCATTATGGTGATGGTCTTTCTTTATAGACAAAATCAGTACTTTTTTTTTTTGGAAATCAGTAGTAACTTGTTAGGGATTGTGCTTGAACATTGTGCCTGGGCTTTAAGTTAGTACTAAATTTTCAGGAAATTTATTGTGCTAATCCTGGAAGCATTGAAAAAATATGTTCCAATTCCATGAATTCATTCTATGAGCATAAAATCAATCTTAGTCTGTTGTATATTTAAGCTTCTTCACTTTGACTTCTCATATCCAAAACCTTTATTTTTCACTTACTCCAGTCAATAAATGTTAATATAATTTAATATGTAGTGAATCAAATATCTGGGCTAATATGAGAATCAATTAATTTTAATTAATGAATAATTTACTTTAGGTCTTTTTCTTATTAGGATGTATGGTCTCCTGAATACTGCTGAGAAAAGTAATGCTTCTGTTTTAACTGTTAGCTACCGGATAATGTCGTTTACTATATTTGCACATACTTGCTCAGTACCAATGAGAAAAACATGATTTTATGATATTCATGTGTTGTAATTAATATGAAAGTACTACTAGCCACAGTTTGGTATGTCACATGCCTAATCTCTATGTCTAAACTGTGAGTGAGCCAATAACATATTTAAAGAATCAAACATTGAAGAGAATTAATTTTCTTCACGTAATTCATGAGTATCTATATATTTGTCTTCAATAAACCCATCATCGTCTATTACAAATGAATGTAGTTGTTCAAATATTACTGTAGTTTCTTCAGAGTTTGTATGTGAGTCCTGTGAAAGAGAACTTGAATTTCCAGTAAAACCATCTTCATAGGTTTCTGCTTCATGCTCTTCCAGGCGATGATGATTGTAACTAAGCAGAAAATTATACCATATTGGGCATTTGATAGCAATAAAAATGAGGAATGAAGTCATCAGTACAGTGACTACCACACCGAGAAGAAAAGCCCAGCTTTTTCCAAGAAGTTCATGTTCTTAATTGGAATACCGAGAAAGAGAGAGAGAGAAAGAGATTTTGTTAAATTGACAAAAATAAAATAATCATAATTACATGTCCTAATAACTCCATAGTATTGGTATTAGAAATAAACACACATTCTAATTTTCTTTAAACAAAAGTTACTAAGACTACAGTAAATTAAGATATTTCATAGTGTGGTGAGAAAATACCTTTTTTTCAAAATAGCTACCTATCTTTGCAGATACTGTTTATCAATTCACCTTAAAACATTATTGATTTATACCTGTTGAGAATTGTTACTTAACCAGTCGAAAGTAAGGCTCAGAGAAGTTAAATAAGTTGCATTATGGCATTGGATGGTAACTGGCAGAACCTGGTTTGGAAACCTAGTATTTTGTAAATCTTTTGTTGAAATGAGGAATTGTTCTTTTACATTGTTTCTAGAAATTTAAAATTCAGTTTATTTAGTCTACTGCCCCAATATTAATATTTAAGACCAGTACATTACCTGAATTTTTTAAGTTGTTCAAAGAGCTGTTAAATGTTGAATTGTTAATGGACTGAGAGTGGTTATAAAGATCTTCATTTATAGGTGGAGAAAATTTTGAGTAGCATTCAGCATTGTATGGTACAGTTGTGATACTATAGCGTTTCAGGATATCTGGGTAGGCACATGTGGTGATGTTCTCATTTTCTGGTAAATCAGAATTAAGATTTGTTACGGAAAATAGGATTAATAATATTAGTAAATTTTTATAGCTAACACTTTATAATTATTTTTACCTAGAATTTTTGGTAATGACCTGTCGTCATTAAAGATTATAAGAAAGAAACTCTTGTATTTGCCTAGCAACACTATAAGGGAAAGATTCATATTCTTGTTTATTAAGTTATTTTATGAATATAGTTCAAGTGTAATATGTTTATTGTTTAGTTTATGTATTAAAGTAAAGATGGTATGATTAAGATTGTGGTGAAAATTGATCACAGGCAGAGCATGGTTTGCAGTTAAGCAAATAGGGTACCTGTTTTTATCTACTCTCTGGCAGGATATCCTAAGAAAAGGAAATACCTAAAAAAAATTACTCTTATGTATTCACACTGCAAACTTAATACATGAAGTGATAGTATCATTTCACATATATAGAACATTTAAAATTTTCTTTTTCTTTTTTTTTTTTTTTCCTGAAAGGCAGAGGAAGAACATCTATTCAGCAATTACTTTTTATTGTTTCTTCCTGCTTCCCTTAAACAGGAATAGTTTCTTTTTCTTTAAAACATGAAGTGAGAGACTTTCCTGGGGTGGAACAATCAAAAATCAATCACATTTTGGTTTTGATTAAATTATGTTAGCTTACCTAGTGTCACATTTGAGGTGTTCAACCATTTCTGCAAATTCAGTAGACTACAAGAGCAGTTCCATGGATTTCCATATAAAATTATTAATTCCAGATGAAACATTCGTGGTACATCAAAATAGCTTATCAAATTGCCTTGCAGATTCAGAAGTATTAGGTTTTTTAGAGGCACAAATGTATCAGGATTCAGTTGAAATATTTTGTTTTGACAGAGATGTAACTGTTTTAGTTTATTTAAGCCTATGAATGCACCCTGTTGAATTATGTGGATGGAGTTTGTACACATATTTAAAATTTCTAGATTGGAGAGGTTACCAAAGCTGTTATTATATAACATAATGATATTGTTCTCAATCAAATAGAGTTCGGTGAGTAAAAAATAGGTCTGTAGAACCCTTGTGTCTGTAACATTCAGAGAAATTTGGTTATAACTGAGATCAAGTATAGTAATATTTTTATTGATATCCACTGGAATTAACGAATAATTCATTTCAGTGAAATTATATTTGACTTCCTAAAAAAGAAAAAATCAGAAATTAATTAGGAAAAATGTTAACAGAATTTCCCAAATTTTCATATCCAGGTAATTAGATATTTAGGAGAAAATAGTTTTAGGAAATATTTCCTCTCTAATATTTGATGTTACAGTGTAAAAAAGGTAAAGGAAATACTTTTATTTCTTTATCGGGATGAAATACTGAAGATTAAGGAAATTCTGATACATGTAATTGAGCAAAGATCTTCTAGTTTACCATATATACTTTATGTTATTACAGAAAGAAAGACTGTGGGTGTAATTCCATTTATGTATGTGGAAATACATGGCAAATAATAATTCTCTTATTTAGTACTTCATTTGTGCAGATTTATAATGAAATTTAAAATTTGTTGTTTTTAAAAATCAGAGCTACCAACACTAGGGCTATTAAATCATTAAATCATTCAGAAATATTACTCAAGATATAACTCTATAGAATTAACAGCTCAAAGTTTCGTGTTTTAAAAGAAAATATTTATTGGGGCACCAGGGTGGCTTAGTTAAACGTCCAACTCAACTCTGGCTCAGGTCAAGCTGCGTCCCGGGCTCTGCACTGGGCATGGAACCTGCTTAACATTCTCTCTCTTCCTTTCTCTCTGTCCCTTCCCTGCTTATGTTCTCTCTCAAAAAAAATGAAAATACATACTTTATTAATTTTTTTAAGTAATATCTGTACCCAGCATGGGGCTTGAACTCATGATCCCAAGATCAAGAATCATGTCCTACCGACTGAGCCAGCCAGGTGCCCCCAGAAAATATTTATTTTATAACAGAAATTGAACCATGTATTGAATTTAAGAGCCAGGAAGCATGAAGAAGTGCTTTCCTTATTTGGATATAGAGCCAAAAAAATAGTTCTTATTTTGACTCTTTTTGCAATTGAAGTATCTCCCTAAAAACAATAATGTAACAACAATAATTTTCCTCATAAATATATGATTTTTTTAAAAAAAAATTCCTACATTTTAAAAAGTAGTGTTTGGGGGTGCCTGGCTGGTTCAGTTGGTAGAGCATGTGACGCTTAATCTTCAGGCCCTGGGTTTGAGCCCCACTTTGGGAGTAGAGATTACTTAAAACAAGGCAGTGGTGTTTAAAAATGTACTGAAACTAATCTCACATTTTATAGTGAAAACTTTTAAAGAACTAAGTTAAAAAAAAATGGGGGCACCTGGGTGGCTCAGTCATTTGTGTCCGACTCTTGATTTCAACTCAGGTCATGATCCCAGGGTTGTGGGATCAAGTCCCACGTTTGGCTCCATGGCTGAGCATTGAGCCTACTTGTTTCTCTCTCTCTCTCTCTCTCTCTCTCTCTCTCTCTCTCTCTCTCTCTCTCCCTCTCCCTCTCCCTCTCCCTCTCCCTCTCCCTCTCCCTCTCCCTCTCCCTCTCTCCCTCTCCCTCTCTCCCTCTCTCCCCCCCCATCTGCCCCTTTCCACCACTCGAACATGTGCTCTCTGTCTAAAATAAAAAAATAAATAAAAAGCATGTGTTTTCAATTTATAAAAAAAAATGTATAGACTGCTTTTGTCAAATTAGAATCCAGCTTACATATCACAGATTTTGAATATAGACAGCTAAACATTTGGTTGTGATAGCTTGGATTTTTTTCTTTTATTGTCCTGGGATATTTTACTAAATGTACACAAAGTATACCTTTGAAAATATTGGTTGTAAAAACTTACTGTTCTAGAAGACTGGCTGTCGTCTGATAACAATAGCATGGAGAGGGGCCAAAACAAGATTGTGATGCATGTAGTTTTCATATCGCAAGCCTGATAGAAAAGAGAGTATTTTCATCTCAGTAGGATACTAGAACTTTAGAGATGATTGAGGACTTTTTGATTTCCTTTTTTCTCCTTGTAAATCTATTTTTTCTTAAAATATGTAAAATGTAAAACAAGTACATGTCCCTGAACTCTTCCTTGCTCTCTAATCTTAACAAATTGGAAAGCTCCTGGCAAATGAAATTTGAATATATTTTAGAATGTTTATGAGTTCCTGAATTGATTGAAAAGAAATTTAATAGAACTGGTTGTATATTTTAAAATTTTAATAATGTGCGTGAAGGAAAGTTTTATATACATACTTATGTGTACATGTTTAATATGCTTATATTGTTATTTCTTGGTTTTTTTAGATTTTAGGCATTGTCTGTTGGTATAATCCATTGACTTAAAACCGTAGGAGTTGAGAGCCTTCAGCTCTTTTTCAAACACTTGCTACCTTCATCTCCAATCCATCAAATGTATGCTTTTTATCTCTTCATTCTCCAAACATAGTTACTTATAATTTTGGCTAGATGAGTATTCAGGGCTTATCATGAATGTATAAATACTGTTAATGACTGAGCCATGTAACAGGATTACTTTCCTGTTCCTGTACACTTTTTTTTCCTCTAAATTACTGTATTTTTCATGTGCTTAGTTTTTTTTTTTTTTTTTTTTTTTTATGAATTGATACCTAAACTCTCCCCTAACACATCGCTAAATAGTTTATACTTATTAGATATTTAACGTTCCATCTTCTTAAAGAAGTCTCTCCTTCGGCCTTACTTGGAATGAAATTGCTGGACTTTTTCTTGGGAATCCCTAAATGTTTTTATCCTTAGTTTTTTTGTTTTGTTTTGTTTTGTTTTTCTCTTGGACTGGTTGGCTTTCCCAAAATGACTTTCAACTGTCTGAACAGATAAGGCCAGGTAGTGAGCTGAGAGCTGAGTGGTGAAAAAGGGGGGTTTATCTCAGTAATTAGTATGTAAACTTTAATTTACTCCCCGTTTTTGGCCTAACATTCCTGCATTCACTTGTGCTTAGTGCCCAGATTCCCTTTGTTGTATTATCCCCAGAGGGGAAAAAAAAAGGCCTCAGTCTTGTGCTTATGTAGGAGAGGAACTTTACTTGGCTGGGCAGAGGCAAGGAGGAAGAATTTTAACTATGTTTTATTCCTTTCTTCTCCAGTTCCAGAGTACCCGGTGCTGCCAGTTTCTGGCCATTTATGGGTTCTGTGGTATAATTCAAGCAACTTCTCAGCTTGCCCCACTGCTGGGTTGGAAACATTTTGCTTTTCTAGATTCCACTTAACCATTAACTTTCAAGTTTCTTGGTTTTATTGCTGTTGCCCTCTCTTCCATTCTCTTTGTCCTTATTACTTTTTATTTTCATTTAAGTCAGGTTTGGGTCAGGAGTCAAAGTTAACATGTACATCCAACATGCCATCTTTAACTGGAAATTGCCATTAATTTGAGTAAACTCTTGTTGCTAAATAATTACCTTCCATTTAGTCATTTTATTCATGACCTTGATGTTTCTTGTTTTTATCTATTTTCTTAAAGTCAGCATTAGAAAACTATATTGCAAACAAATGATCATTTAAGAGGATATGAATATATCCTGTTATAATCCTTATTGGCTTTCTGAAATTTAGTCTTTTAAATCTTATAGCATTTCTTGCAATGTGATACTTAATATTTTAAAGGGTAAGTTTATTCCATCAGAGCAGGAAGTAGAAAACTATTCAGAATGAGCAAGCCTCATTTCAAGTTATAAAATCTGTTGTTGCCTCATTAGCAATGAGGAATTTACTGTTATTTCAGTTTTGGTCTATTTTAGTTCACTTTCTCATTACCTTCAGTATGTTGATTTGTTTATACTTATATCTCTTTTATTTCTCCTTTACCATAGTTAAATTTATTAGAAAAAGCCACTGCTGTCCTAGATTTCACAAACTGGATGTAGACTCAGAATCAGATTCTTTTAGAATCAGATTTAGAATCTGATTCTTTTAAAATCAGAAATGAGTTCAAGCTCTTATTCCAGAACATTGTCCACAAAAGGGGATCCCTAATTCATACATAAAAGGTACTTTACCCCTGTTTAACCACCTCTAGGAACATGTGTACAGCCTTGTCAATGGCTTGTGTCAGTATTTATCAGTGGGGTAGCAAAGTTCTTAGTGAGGGTGCAAATGTAGGTAAGGTAGTGGTAAGTAAGGGAAAAGTCTTATTTTTTTCAGAAATAAGTAGGATAGGGATCATTAAAGGCAGCAAATAGGCTACAAAAAAATGAGCTGATTCTAAGAAATTATGTGGAAAAGAAGCAGCTAAAGTATGTAATGGAGAGATCAGGCAGGACTATAAACCAATGTGTAATTTATGATCTTTATCCTCTATTTCATACTAATAATTGCTTTCTCTAGTGTGCTAAAGGTGATAAGATTAGAAAAGGATTTTTCCCCATTTTTTGATAAATTTCAGAGTTAGGAGCAATATATATGCAGAGCTTAAGGTAGATTCTGTATAAGAAAGTGTTCAGCAAATCTCAAGCATTGTTAGGTCTAAAGCTATGAAATGCATTGATTGGACTACACAGTCTGTGGGGCTTTTCATATATTTTGTGTGTCTTTTGGAAGGGGAAAGATTAAAAGAGGGGGTGGGGGCACCTGGATGGCGCAGTCGGTTAAGTGTCCTACTTGAGCTCAGGTCATGATCTTGCAGTTCGTGGGTTTTAGCTCCTCATCATCGGGCTCTGTGCTGACAGCTCAGAGCCTGAAACCTGTAGATTCTGTGTCTCCCTTTCTCTCTGCCCTTCCCCTGCTTGTACCCTGTCTCTCTCAAAAATAAATATTAAAAAAAAATTTTTTTTTAATAAATAAAAGAGGGAGTGGATGTTGACCATCACAACCTGAGTAGAGAAGTCCCTAGACAAAAACATTTGCTAGCATTATTGGCTATCTTAAAGAAATCAGGTGGGTGGAATAGCTAGCCAGTAGATAGGTTATGCAGATTGTCCTTGAGTCACTTTACTGCATTTAAAACATTGGTGTAAAAAGAAGGTATCTATTACTGCCTTTTCCCTCCCATTGGAATTTTTTCTCAATTTGAAATTTATTTTGAAATGATACTTGGGTTTGAATTTAGTGATAAAAAAAATAAAGAACAAATGGAATAACAGTTTCTTTTAATTTACAAAATAAAGTGCCTTTTGACTTAGCTTACAGCCTACCTTACAGGAAAAAAAAGCTTTACACAAAAGTAAATAATAGGTAAAGAATAGTGTTCCCCTTAGTGCGTTTTCAAGTATAAGTTTCTTGGGAGTTTTTGGTTATTTACTTCCTTTGACTTTCATACCATGAAATAAAAAGATGCTGCAATTATGTTGGTTTTGTTAAATAAAACGTATATATAGGTTTGCCATTAAATATTTTAGTTACGCCAGAATTTGATGTGTTTGAAGATATTAACAGTTCATGATTAACTTCACTTTTGTAGTCAACCATTTTATAGATTTTTTTTGCAAACTTAAACATTTTTATAATGGAAAATTTCAAGAGAAAACCTCTGAGCAAGGAGAATAGTCACACCTAATTTCAGCAATTACCAATTAGCGGCCAGTTGTTTTGGTTTTTTTTTTTTTCATCTTTTAAATTTGTTTTAAGTTAATGTCATTTTTCAGAATGCTCTGTGATTAACATATTTCAAAATAAAAAGATCTTATATATTTGATTAGCTAGATGCAACCTTTTTCCCCCCAAAAAAGAAAATTAGTTTGCATTGCATTATAACTTTATTCGAGAAAGTTTTTTGGCCATGTCCCAGGTGTATATTTCTAAAGTAGATCATGTGAAGATATAATCATATTTTCTCCTCTTTCATCACTTATTAAAGATTTTTGTACAGACTTAACAAATCTAAATACGTTTTTTTTTAATTCACCAGCAACCACCAAACCTATAAATATATAGGATCTTACCTTTACTTTTTTCTTTTGTCTCTGAGATTCGTGTGCTAAGGAGTCTACTGTTTCTTCTACACCATTAAAAAAAAGTATGTCATATGATTGCATTTCACTTATGTTTTAACCTTTGTACCTAGTGAACACGTGATTAAAAAAAACTAGACTTCCTTAGCAAAAGATTGACTAGAAGAATAATTTCTTAAAGTCATCTTTGACTTTTTTAGCGTAACAAATAAAGTGCGTTGCTTAACCTTTGTGTTTCTTAATTACTCTTGAAAAATTTAAATATTAGCAAATTCACTTTGCAAGTTAAAGTATATAATATTGAGAATGCATACTTTAAAAGATATATTGTTAGAGTGATTTAAAGTTAGTCCTAAAGGTATTTTGTGTTTAGAAAGATTCAAGTTGAAAAGATACCACCAAGTTTTGTATTCCCCTGAGTTTCAACTTTGTTATTTACTCATTTTTATGACACTGTCATTGGTGGTTTTACTGCCAAGTTATAACAGGAGCAAAGTGCTTAGAGCATCAAAAGACCTGACACTTGGCATTGTGTGGCCTTCAAAAAATGAGTTACCTTCCTTATGCTGCAGCTTCTCATCTGTGAAATAGAATACTCTATAGTATGAGCTCCCATATTACTACAGTAGATAGATAAATCAGGCAAAAACATGGTTAAGATTCCTTATTGATAGTGAATAATCATGGAATCTAGAATGAGTTAGTTCCAAAAGATTAACTCCTCTGAGCCTAGTATCCTTAATCTATGAAACAAAGAGATTGCAATAGATGACCTTTTCTGCTTGAAAGTTCTGTGAGCCCGTAAACCCGTATCAGTTCAGCATTTGTTGTACTATAGTAATTGAAATTCAAAGTGAAGATATCACTCTGTCCAGCAGTGAGACAAAAATAAATAGAAATTCCAGGTTGTTTGATTTTGTTCATTTTTTTTTCTTAAGTTTTATTTATTTAAGTAATCTCTACATCCCATGTTGGGCTTGAACTCACAACTCTGAGATTAAGAGTCACATGCTCCTGCACTTGAGCCAGCCAGGCACCCCTGATTTTGTTCATCTTTTATTGGGTTATTATGAGATATTATTTGTAGGAAAATTTCTTAGTTTAGATTATTTTATTCTGGTAGTGGGGTATGAGTATAAAAGGTGTGGAGGATAGGTGCATCTACAGGGTTTAGAGAGAGATTGTGAAAACTGTAGAAGTTGATATCTACATGTGAAAGATTAAATAGTAGAAGACTCATATTTTGAAACACAAAATAGAAATTTTGATGTTGAGACTAAACTTTTATCTTCAAGTAGTCTTTTTATATGTCAGTCTTTAAGTATTTACATGATAACTAGCATCTTTCTATTTTTTTCAGAATTTTTCTCTACCATATTGATAATTGACCTTGCTTAGGTAATAAGTGACACATCACTGGTATTTCTTGTGATTATATGATAAAGATGGTTATTGTTTATAATTAATTTAGTCACTACTACTTTTATATGATTACACTCGTGATGTTCCTGTTATGTTTTTAGGGAAATAAATTTATTATTTTGCAGTGCTAAAATATAGTTGATAACTTTGGGAATACCAATTTTTTTTAAGTTTATTTTTAAGAAAGAGAGAGAGAAGAAGCACAAGTGGGAGAGGGGCAGAGACAGAATCCCAAGCAGGCTCCGTGCTCTAAGCACAGAGACCAATGTGGGGCTCTGTCCCACAAACCATGAATCATGACCTGAGCCAAAATTAAGAGTGAGTTGAACGCTTAACAGACTGAGCCACCCATGTGCCCCAGAACACCAATTTTAATTAAAGCTGTAGATAAGCAAAATATATTATTATTCTAAAGCTCTAATTGTTTTTTAATCAAATTGCACTGTAGGTTTCCTTACTCTCGGATCAGTCAGAGCAGTGTTACTTTATATCATTTACATGGTGAACTACCATACAAGATTTCATTTGGTCAAAGAATTCTATAGCCAAAAAATGTTTAAAATCCACTATTCTAAAATTTAACTGTCTTATTTCTCTTGATATGGCAAAGTGTAAACACATCCTTGTATATATATGGCTTTAAGGATTTTCTGTGATAATCTTTGTGTTTTCTAATAAAGTAAAATGGACACTAAGGAAATAGAAGGATTTGGGGATTGAGAAGAAAAAGACGTAAAATAAATCTGTGCTGATGGGACCAAATTATTTTTTTTGGATGTATAAGGGATTTTCTTATTAATTTTTAATTGAAGTATGGTTGACACATAATGTTACTTAGTGATTCAACAGCTCTATATGTTATGCAATGTTCACCACAAGTTACCATCACCATACAACACTATATCGATGCCATTGGCTATATTACTTATGCTGTACTTTTCATCCCTATGACTTATACATTCCATAACTAGAAACTTTGTATCTCCCACTCCCCTTCACCCATTTTTGCCCATCCCTCACCCTCTCCTCCCCAGCAACTGCTAGTTTGTTCTCTAAATAGAATTTTTTGTGGGGCGCCTGGGTGGCGCAGTCGGTTAAGCGTCCGACTTCAGCCAGGTCACGATCTCGCGGTCGGTGAGTTCGAGCCCCACGTCGGGCTCTGGGCTGATGGCTCGGAGCCTGGAGCCTGTTTCCGATTCTGTGTCTCCCTCTCTCTCTGCCCCTCCCCCGTTCATGCTTTGTCTCTCTCTGTCCCAAAAATAAATAAAAAAAAAAAAATGTTGAAAAAAAAATTTAAAAAAAAAAAAAAATAAATAGAATTTTTTGTACATCTATAAGGATTACAAACTATGTTGAATAACTTTACCCTACTTAGTTCAGATCATGACCTGAGAAAAATTAATTGATGTTTTCCCCCTCAATATAGTAAGAGGAATATTACATGCTTGCTTTTGATTTCAGGAAGGAAAAACAAATTAGAAGTGTAGAAGAAGAAGTTGAACAGGAAAAGCAAGCAGCAGATGGCATTATCAAAAACATGTCTCCTGAAAAACAAGTCAAGTACACAGAAATGAAAACCACAAATGAGAAATTGTTGCAGGTAATACTAATCACTGTTCTGTGCCAAGCATACAGCAGTCTTACTAATAAAAATATGGTCTGAAGATGGGCAGCATTGGCATCCTGGAGATCTACTGATAAGAATATCTTAACAAGGTCTCCAGATAATTTTTATGGACATTTAAATTTGAGAAGCACTGATCTAGAAAACTTCATTAGCACATGCTGCATAATGACCTAATCTGACTGTATTACTCATTTCTGTGCATCTTTCACTTTTGCATGTTACAAAGATTCATGAAAACACTTGTTTTTTTAAATGAACTGTAAATGGAAATAATAAAAACTCCCATATACCAGAGCCATATAGATATTTACTCTCTTTCCTAATAAGCAGCACCTAATAAGCATCTCTTTTACCGTGTCCTTGATTTGAACATCTCTTGCTTCCTAATCATGGTGTTTAAGTAAAAATTTGGGGGCCTGCTGAGGGCTCATTGAGAATTCTCCCAACATTCAGTTATGGTGGTGACTTAGATTAGCAAGTTAGTGCCTTTACATGCCTATATATCCCTTAACCCAACAGTTCACAGAGAATTAGTCCTCCCGAATGCCAGTAATGAATACAGTTTCTCAAATATTACTTGACTATTTTTTAAAGTTCATTTATTTATTTGGTGGGGAGGCGGAGAGAGAGAGAATCCCAAGCCAGCTCTATGCTTAGCACAGAGGGGGCTGCTGGCTCCATCTAATAACTGTGAGATCCTGACCTGAGCTGATATCAAGAGTCAGATGCTCAACCGGCTGAACCACTCATCCACCCACTTCACCAACAATTTAATATAACTTTTTATTCAGGATTTATAACATAAAATGAAACACTGAAGAAAAGACTATTATAGAAATGCCAAAATACCATGAAAATGTAATTAATCTTGCACAGCTGTTTTTGAATAAGTAATCAGCTCAAAAGTCTTGTCCCTAGGAGTGAGCCATGTATATTATGTGTTGGCTCTAAGAGAAATTAGACAAAATATATGAAAACATAGTTAAGAAATCAAAATTAAAAATCATGACTTTAAACAATGACATCATTAATTTGAAGGCTTCTGATATTTAATATTCTTGAAACACAATGATGATTCACTGTGTAAAGGGCTAGCTACCTTTGACAAGCTCATAAGGTATTTTTAAAGGTAGATCATGGCATAGTTTTTAGGAGTAATGAAAAAAATTAACAAAAATACAAATAATGTTAATAAATTCTAGTCATATAGCAAGATATGAGTTGAATATGTTTACAAAACCACAATCATATTTGCCACAACCACATTTGAAATGTTGAGAAACAGATTATTCTAAATATAACTTGCATATATATTTGCTTTTTTCCTTTTTCTTAGGAATTAGATACACTTCAGCAACAACTAGACTCACTGAACATGAAAAAAGAGAGCTTGGAAGCTGTACGTATAAAATCAAATAAAGGTTCTTATATTACTCAGCTACAAAAGATAATTCAGCTAAATATATTAATGGAACTCATTCAAGGACATATTTATTTAGCAGTTTACTAAGAGGAGTATAATTTTTTTCCCATTCATCACCACAAATATCCTAGTTTAAGAAATTAGATTCAGTTATTGAGTACCTACTGTGTGCAAAAGGAATCATTCTGCCTTGCTGAGGCATGTAAAATCTAATGGTAAGTTAAAGACATGTGAAGAAAGAGTCTAATAAAAGTGAAAAGGGAGAGAGATTAGTTCATCACTTTAAAGATGTAAATGCTTGCATTTGTTATTTGTTTATTTAAAGTAGTTTTAATTTAAAAAGCACATGTGTTTTTTTTTTTTTATGAAGTTTATTGACAAATTGGTTTCCATACAACACCCAGTGCTCATCCCAAAAGGTGCCCTCCTCAATACCCATCACCCACCCTCTCCTCCCTCCCACCCCCCATCAACCCTCAGTTTGTTCTCAGTTTTTAAGAGTCTCTTATGCTTTGGCTCTCTCCCACTCTAACCTGTTGTTTTTTTTTTTTTCCTTCCCCTACCCCATGGGTTCCTGTTAATTTCTCAGGGTCCACATAAGAGTGAAACCATATGGTATCTGTCTTTCTCTCTATGGCTTATTTCACTTAGCATCACACTCTCCAGTTCAATCCACGTTGCTACAAAAGGCCATATTTCATTTTTTCTCATTGCCACATAGTACTCCATTGTGTATATAAACCACAATTTCTTTATCCATTCATCAGTTGATGGACATTTAGGCTCTTTCCATAATTTGGCTATTGTTGAGAGTGCTGCTATGAACATTGGGGTACAAGTGGCCCTATGCATCAGTACTCCTGTATCCCTTGGATAAATTCCTAGCAGTGCTATTGCTGGGTCATAGGGTAGGTCTATTTTTAATTTTCTGAGGAACCTCCACACTGCTTTCCAGAGCGGCTGCACCAATTTGCATTCCCACCAACAGTGCAAGAGGGTTCCCGTTTCTCCACATCCTCGCCAGCATCTATAGTCTCCTGATTTGTTCATATTGGCCACTCTGACTGGCGTGAGGTGATACCTGAGTGTGGTTTTGATTTGTATTTCCCTGATAAGGAGCGACGCTGAACATCTTTTCATGTGCCTGTTGGCCATCCGGATGTCTTCTTTAGAGAAGTGTCTATTCATGTTTTCTGCCCATTTCTTCACTGGGTTATTTGTTTTTCGGGTGTGGAGTTTGGTGAGCTCTTTATAGATTTTGGATACTAGCCCTTTGTCCGATATGTCATTTGCGAATATCTTTTCCCATTCCGTTGGTTGCCTTTTAGTTTTGTTGGTTGTTTCCTTTGCTGTGCAGAAGCTTTTTATCTTCATAAGGTCCCAGTAATTCACTTTTGCTTTTAATTCCCTTGCCTTTGGGGATGTGTCGAGTAAGAGATTGCTACGGCTGAGGTCAGAGAGGTCTTTTCCTGCTTTCTCCTCTAAGGTTTTGATGGTTTCCTGTCTCACATTTAGGTCCTTTATCCATTTTGAGTTTATTTTTGTGAATGGTGTGAGAAAGTGGTCTAGTTTCAACCTTCTGCATGTTGCTGTCCAGTTCTCCCAGCACCATTTGTTAAAGAGGCTGTCTTTTTTCCATTGGATGTTCTTTCCTGCTTTGTCAAAGATGAGTTGGCCATACGTTTGTGGGTCTAGTTCTGGGGTTTCTATTCTATTCCATTGGTCTATGTGTCTGTTTTTGTGCCAATACCACGCTGTCTTGATGGTGACAGCTTTGTAGTAGAGGTTAAAGTCTGGGATTGTGATGCCTCCTGCTTTGGTCTTCTTCTTCAAAATTCCTTTGGCTATTCGGGGCCTTTTGTGGTTCCATATGAATTTTAGGATTGCTTGTTCTAGTTTCGAGAAGAATGCTGGTGCAATTTTGATTGGGATTGCATTCAATATGTAGATAGCTTTGGGTAGTATTGACATTTTGACAATATTTATTTTTCCAATCCATGAGCAGGGAATGTCTTTCCATTTCTTTAAATCTTCTTCAATTTCCTTCATAAGCTTTCTATAGTTTTCAGCATACAGATCCTTTACATCTTTGGTTAGATTTATTCCTAGGTATTTTATGCTTCTTGGTGCAATTGTGAATGGGATCAGTTTCTTTATTTGTCTTTCTGTTGCTTCATTGTTAGTGTATAAGAATGCAACTGATTTCTGTACATTGATCTTGTATCCTGCAACTTTGCTGAATTCATGTATCAGTTCTAGTAGACTTTTGGTGGAGTCTATCGGATTTTCCATGTATAATATCATGTCATCTGCAAAAAGCGAAAGCTTGACTTCATCTTTGCCAATTTTGATGCCTTTGATTTCCTTTTGTTGTCTGATTGCTGATGCTAGAACTTCCAGCACTATGTTAAACAGCAGCGGTGAGAGTGGGCATCCTTGTCGTGTTCCTGATCTCAGGGAAAAAGCTCTCAGTTTTTCCCCGTTGAGGATGATGTTAGCTGTGGGCTTTTCATAAATGGCTTTTATGATCTTTAAGTATGTTCCTTCTATCCCGACTTTCTCAAGGGTTTTTATTAAGAAAGGGTGCTGGATTTTGTCAAAGGCCTTTTCTGCATCGATTGACAGGATCATATGGTTCTTCTCTTTTTTTTTGTTAATGTGATGTATCACGTTGATTGATTTGCGAATGTTGAACCAGCCCTGCATCCCAGGAATGAATCCCACTTGATCATGGTGAATAATTCTTTTTATATGCCGTTGAATTCGATTTGCTAGTATCTTATTGAGAATTTTTGCATCCATATTCATCAGGGATATTGGCCTGTAGTTCTCTTTTTTTACTGGGTCTCTGTCTGGTTTAGGAATCAAAGTTATGCTGGCTTCATAGAATGAGTCTGGAAGTTTTCCTTCCCTTTCTATTTCTTGGAATAGCTTGAGAAGGATAGGTATTATCTCTGCTTTAAACGTCTGGTAGAACTCCCCTGGGAAGCCATCTGGTCCTGGACTCTTATTTGTTGGGAGATTTTTGATAACCGATTCAATTTCTTCGCTGGTTATGGGTCTGTTCAAGCTTTCTATTTCCTCCTGGTTGAGTTTTGGAAGAGTGTGGGTGTTCAGGAATTTGTCCATTTCTTCCAGGTTGTCCAATTTGTTGGCATATAATTTTTCATAGTATTCCCTGATAATTGTTTGTATCTCTGAAGGATTGGTTGTAATAATTCCATTTTCATTCATGATTTTATCTATTTGGGTCATTTCCCTTTTCTTTTTGAGAAGCCTGGCTAGAGGTTTGTCAATTTTGTTTATTTTTTCAAAAAACCAACTCTTGGTTTCGTTGATCTGCTCTACAGTTTTTTTAGATTCTATATTGTTTATTTCTGCTCTGATCTTTATTATTTCTCTTCTTCTGCTGGGTTTAGGCTGCCTTTGCTGTTCTGCTTCTAGTTCCTTTAGGTGTGCTGTTAGATTTTGTATTTGGGATTTTTCTTGTTTCTTGAGATAGGCCTGGATTGCAATGTATTTTCCTCTCAGGACTGCCTTCGCTGCGTCCCAAAGCGTTTGGATGGTTGTATTTTCATTTTCGTTTGTTTCCATATATTTTTTAATTTCTTCTCTAATTGCCTGGTTGACCCACTCATTCGTTAGTAGGGTGTTCTTTAACCTCCATGCCTTTGGAGGTTTTCCAGACTTTTTCCTGTGGTTGATTTCAAGCTTCATAGCATTGTGGTCTGAAAGTATGCATGGTATAATTTCAATTCTTGTAAACTTATGAAGGGCTGTTTTGTGACCCAGTATATGATCTATCTTGGAGAATGTTCCATGTGCACTCGAGTAGAAAGTATATTCTGTTGCTTTGGGATGCAGAGTTCTAAATATATCTGTCAAGTCCATCTGGTCCAATGTCTCATTCAGGGCCCTTGTTTCTTTATTGACCGTGTGTCTAGAAGATCTGTCCATTTCTGTAAGTGGGGTGTTAAAGTCCCCTGCAATTACCACATTCTTATCAATAAGGTTGCTTATGTTTATGAGTAATTGTTTTATATATTTGGGGGCTCCGGTATTCGGCGCATAGACATTTATAATTGTTAGCTCTTCCTGATGGATAGACCCTGTAACTATTATATAATGTCCTTCTTCATCTCTTGTTACAGCCTTTAATTTAAAGTCTAGTTTGTCTGATATAAGTATGGCTACTCCAGCTTTCTTTTGGCTTCCAGTCGCATGATAAATAGTTCTCCATCCCCTCACTCTCAATCTAAAGGTGTCCTCAGGTCTAAAATGAGTCTCTTGTAGACAGCAAATAGATGGGTCTTGTTTTTTTATCCATTCTGATACCCTATGTCTTTTGGTTGGCGCATTTAATCCATTTACATTCAGTGTTATTATAGAAAGATACGGGTTTAGAGTCATTGTGATGTCTGTATGTTTTATGCTTGTAGTGATGTCTCTGGGACTTTGTCTCACAGGGTCCCCCTTAGGATCTCTTGTAGGGCTGGTTTAGTGGTGACAAATTCCTTCAGTTTTTGTTTGTTTAGAAAGACCTTTATCTCTCCTTCTATTCTAAATGACAGACTTGCTGGATAAAGGATTCTCGGCTGCCTATTTTTTCTGTCTAGCACCCTGAAAATCTCGTGCCAATTCTTTCTGGCCTGCCAAGTTTCAAAAGAGAGATCAGTCACGAGTCTTATAGGTCTCCCTTTATATGTGAGGGCACGTTTACCCCTTGCTGCTTTCAGAATTTTCTCTTTATCCTTGTATTTTGCCAGTTTCACTATGATATGTCGTGCAGAAGATCGATTCAAGTTACGTCTGAAGGGAGTTCTCTGTGCCTCTTGGATTTCAATGCCTTTTTCCTTCCCCAGTTCAGGGAAGTTCTCAGCTATTATTTCTTCAAGTACCCCTTCAGCACCTTTCCCTCTCTCTTCCTCCTCTGGGATACCAATTATGCGTATATTATTTCTTTTTAGTGTATCACTTAGTTCTCTAATTTTCCCCTCATACTCCTGGATTTTTTTATCTCTCTTTTTCTCAGCTTCCTCTTTTTCCATAACTTTATCTTCTAGTTCACCTATTCTCTCCTCTGCTTCTTCAAGCCGAGCTGTGGTGGTTTCCATTTTGTTATGCATTTCGTTCAAAGCGTTTTTCAGCTCCTCATGACTGTTCCTTAGTCCCTTGATCTCTGTAGCAAGAGATTCTCTGCTGTCCTGTATACTGTTTTCAAGCCCAGCGATTAATTTTATGACTATTATTCTAAATTCACTTTCTGTTATATCATTTAAATCCTTTTTGATCAGCAGCACATGTGTTTTTTAATGAAAAATTTTTTTACTCAAAAAATTATTTTTTATTCAAAACAGTTGAATAAGATAAAAGTGAAAATGCCTGTTTTTTCCCCTCTTTCTAGACAGAAGTACTTCGTATTTTTTGAGTGTTTACTATGTGCTTTTTTTGAGCTCTTTACAAAGATCACCAGCATTGTTGTTTAATCTTTACAACAATCTCATAATCTTATCTTGGTTTTATTGTTATGGAAAACCTCAAGTGGGATTCACACTTCATATGCAGCTTGATTTGTTTTTTTTTCACTTAACATTTTCTCTTGAATTCTGTTCACCTCAGCTATTATTGTAAATTATTATTGTAAATTATTGTAATTATTGTTGTAAATCATTATTGTAAATTACTGCACCGTGTTATATTGTATAACTATAACATAGCCTTGTAGATGAATAGGTTGTTTATAGTTTTTTTGTATTATAAACAGTGCTGCAGTAAAAACATGCACTTTATGTAGTTATGTAAATATGTCTTAAGATAAATTTCTTGCAGAGGGTCAAAGGATACACACTTCTAAAATGTCAGGTTGCCAAATTGCCTTCCAAAAAGGTAGTTCCATTTTCTACTTCTAGATTCAATGTATGAGAGTGCCTATTTTCCCCTGCACTCATTAATGGCAAGCATTATCCACTTTTTCCATTTTTGCTGGTTTAATGGGTAAAAATTTCTATCTTGTTTTGATTTTCATTTGTTTATGCATGAAATTGAGTATTTCTTTATATATTTATTGGCCAATGTATTTCTTTTTCTGTGAACTACCTTTTCATGTCCTTTACACTTCAGTATACTGTCTGTACCTCAAACCTTGCCTGCCTTTTCCTGATTTCCTATGGATTCCAGTAGGTATCATGATAATAGGATTGGGAACACTTGTAGATTGACAAGATTACTGTCTTGCAAAAAGAATTAAGCATGAGTATTTTGTAATTCTTTTGGAAATTTACTGTTGAAAAAGTAGTTTGCTTAAAAATGTTAAGATGGTTTTCTATATCTAATTGTCCTCATGTAGGTATATATAATTTTTATTTTTTTGGATCTCTATGGTAACAGATCTCTATAAGCTTCAAAGAATAAGGGCCACATTAAGTATTAACACAGCTGCCCTACAGAATTCCTCACTATCTGTTTTAGGGTATGTAGGGAATGTCAGGTCTTATTTCACTTGGCAAATTTAGTTTCTGCAGGAAGAGGTATAAGCTATATTTTTGGACTTAGTGTTTATATTGCTGCTACTTTTTGGAATCAGAACATGTATGAGTAAGATAACATGAAATTTTATAAAACTTACAGTATTCCCAAATCAGGAAAAGTATAAGTTACTAATTTTATTTAACTTTTGCCAGATTCCTTCTATTTTTTATTTGGACTTGTTCTTCAAGAAAACATTGTGTCAGATATCATTTAACTCGTATTTATTGAATATCTACTGTGTGTTCACTACTATGCTAAGTATTACTTGTTCATTTCACCAGAATGTAAAAAACATAGGTGAAGAATCAACATGAGTTTTATTCAGGAACGGTTTTATTGAGATACAATTTGAAGAGGTTTTTAGGATGATTAAGCAAAAGGAAGGGGGAGATGTGCCTGGGTGGCTCAGTCAAGCATCTGGCTTTGGCTCAGGTCATGATCTCACAGTCCGTGAGTTCGAGCCCCACGTCAGGCTCTGTGCTGACAGCTCAGAGCCTGGAGCCTGCTTCGGATTCTGTCTCCCTCTCTCTGGCCCTCCCTCGTTCGTGCTCTGTCTTTCTCTATCTCAAAAACAAATGAACATTAAATAAATAAATAAATAAATAAATAAATAAATAAATAAAGGAAGGGGGAGATAGCTATGAAAAAGGGTATCTCAAGATAACCTGTATTTTTTCTATCTGTATTTTATTATCGTGCTGTTTGACCTGAAGCTAATTGATTAATTGAGCTGTATATATGCTTTTTTTTTTTATTGGCTCTGAGATCAAGAGCTGCGAGCTGAGATCAAGAGTCAGATGCTTAATCAACTGAGCCACCTAGGCACCCCTGCTTTTTTTTTTCTTTCAAGATTTTATTTTTAAGTAATCTCTGCACACAGTGTGGTCCCTACTTACAATCCTGAGATCAAGAGTCGCATTCTTCACCAACTGAGCCAGCCAGGCACTTCTATAAGATGCTTTTTTAATAGACTTTCAAACATTTCCTCTTACACGCTTTTTCCTTTTTTTAATCCTTGTCTTTGGCTTTCAAAAAAGAGGTCTTTCATCTTAAAAATTTGGTCTTGTTCATGCTGTGGGCCTGGCTTCAGATATCATCATTAACTTTTATTTTTGTTAACTTAGAAAATTATTTAGATTTAGATCCTCTGTCTTTTCATCTGTAAAACAGAGATAATAGTATTATCTGATAGAGTTGCTTTGAGTATTAGAGATAGTGTCTAAAGAACATGGAATATAGTGCCTGGCACAGGCACTTGCTCAATAAATAACAGCTCCAAATGTCATTTTCCCCCTCATCCTCATCACTGTCAACATCCCTACCTCTTTTGGTTATCTAAAAATTATCACAGCCCTTAATTTCTCTTTGTGAACAGTGGAATAGTGGTGAATATACAAGACTATCCTATGTATGCGTATTAATTTCCTAACACTGCTATAATAAATCCACACCAACTGGGTGGCTTAAAACAACAAATTTTCTCACCATTCTAGAGCCCAGAAATCTAAAATCAAGGTATCAGCAGAACCATGTTCCCTCTGAGATACTGTTAGAATCCTTCCTTGCCTCTTCCTAGCTCCTGGTGGTGGCTATCAATCCTGGGTAGTCATTCCTTTATTTTAGCTGCATCACTCGTCTCTGCCTGTGTCATCACATGGCACTCTCCTTCTTTGTCTCTGTCTGTACATCTTCTCATAAGGACACCATCCACACTGGACTAGGGTCTATCCTAATGACCTCATCTTAACTGGACTAAATCTATGAGTGCTCTCTTTTACAAATTAGGTCGTATTCATGGTTCTGGAGATTAGGACTTCAACATATCTTTGGGTGACAAAGTTCAACTTGTAATATTGTAGTAGAATATATATGACTAGCCAGGAGAAAATATCTTCCTTCTAGAGATCAGGTCTTTGGACTTCCAAATGAATGTTGTGGTTTAAGTTGTACATACATTGTGACAATTTCTTAATTATCTTCCCAATAGTAGAGATGTCTGTCTTTGTTCAGGCGTTATATTTAGAAGATAAAATAAACCACCATCTTCTTGTGAATTTTAAACTGAAAATGGCTTATGAAGGAAAAAGTTTATTTTTATTCTTCCAATTTACAAATGTGCTTTGTAGCATTATTGAGTAGTATAGATATTGAATATCTCTATTTGAATATGCTGATGGCTTAAATTTGTCCTAATTCTTATAAACTAAAACCTACTTGAGAGTAGTTTTTATAAAATGCAATTAAATTTTTCTTCTTTTTGTGCTCACTAGGAAATAGCACACTCCCAGGTTAAACAGGAGGCTGTATTGCTGCATGAAAAACTTTATGAGTTGGAGTCCCATCGAGACCAAATGATTGCTGAAGACAAAAGCATGGGATCTCCAATGGAAGAGAGAGAGAGATTACTTAAGCAGGTAGAAAAAACAAAAATACTTTACTATGTTAAGATTTGTTAAGTATTCTGATTATTTTATTTAAGGCATGTATATTGAACAGAAAGCCAGTAAGTTTATTGTCTTCAAAAACAGTGAAAAGTGAGTTTCATCTAAATTAAGATTAACTGGGGTGCCGGGGTGGCTCAGTCGGTTAAGTGTCCAGCTCTTGATCTCGGCTCAGGTCATGATCTCACAGTTTGTGAATTTGAACCCTCCACCTGGCTTTGTACTGACAGTGTAGAGCCTCCTTGGGATTCTCTCTCTCCCTCTCTTTCTGCCACCCTCCCATCCCTGCTCACTCTCCCTCTCTCAAAATAAATAAACATTAAAAAATAAATAAATAATGATGAACTGTTTGACCAAGAAAATCTAGGTGCACGTCATTTTTCACATAAGCTGTTTCTTGACTTAAATCCTAATTTTACATGTCTCTTGTGCACATTTTGGCCATTTTCATGTTTTGGATCCATATAAGAAAACTGAAAGTCTTCTTTATTGGTCCATAAATAATTAGATGATCTTATTGAAGATCTGTTCCTTTATTTGTTTGGGCCTAATATTTAGAAAACAAAATGCCCCAAGGCTAATGAATTTTATGGTGATTATCATCAGTGTCTCTGTGAAGTGAATGGAGTTAAAATGTACTATGAAATCGCAGTATGTCACCAGGTTGTGTCACATGTATTCATTAGCTTTCTTATTACCCCAAAGCTAGTTTTAATCTAGCACTAAGTTATAATTAACCTGTTGTTTATCCTGAGACACCCTAACTATAGGGCTCCTGGAGCACTGCATATATATTTGGGAACAGCACCCATTAGGAACCTACAGATGAGACTCCTCTGTGGGATTAGGTTGAGCCCAAATGGTTTGGATGAACCTTAGGGATCAACTCAGGAACTATTTAAGTATTAGAATCATTCCAGAAAGGTATTAAAATCTAGAATCTCTGAAGTTCCTTGGAAAGAAATCATTGGACGCAGGGGAGGGAGAATGTGATCTTGGGATAGGATTGCCAGATGAAATACACAACAACCGGTTAAATTTTAATTTCATATAAACAATTAATAATTGTTTATAATATACATATTATTATATATGTATATATTATATATGTATTATTATTATATATTATAATATATGTGTGTGTGTGCGTGTGTGTACACACACACACATATATTAATCATGGTAAATACATGCCCTGAAAGTTATTATTTATCTGAAATTCAAGTGTAATAGAGATCATGAAATCTGGCAACCCTGCCTTGTGTGGGTGTGGGTGAGGGGCTAAGGAAAGACAGTCTCAGAAAGCCTGGATATTTATGTAAACTGATCTAGGCCTGAAGACACAACAGCCTCATGGTGCCAAACAGATAGGTATAGATGTATCAGTCATCACCCTTGCTTTGAGAAAAAAGGGAAAATCTGTGAGTAGTATCTTAATAATGTGTGTGTGTGTGTGTGTATACATAATTATAAAATTTTTATATATAAAATACGTATTTTTTTTTACTTCAAAGGTTGAATTTTAAGAAATAGATTTCAAGAAAGAGACTACATTTGACATATTTGTACAACATACCTTAGAAGGAAATTCTCTTTAAGATAGCCTAATGATAAGTAACTCTTTAAGTACTATTTTGTTTATATGCTTTTATAGGTTAAAGAAGATAATCAGGAAATAGCCAGCATGGAGCGACAGTAAGTACATTTATAATATGACATACTACATCCATTTCACATGTTTTAAATTTCATTCTAAAATTTTTTTTTTTTTCTCAACGTTTATTTATTTTTGGGACAGAGAGAGACAGCATGAATGGGGGAGGGGCAGAGAGAGAGGGAGACACAGAATCAGAAACAGGCTCCAGGCTCTGAGCCATCAGCCCAGAGCCTGACGCGGGGCTCGAACTCACGGACCGTGAGATCGTGACCTGGCTGAAGTCGGACGCTTAACCGACTGCGCCACCCAGGCGCCCCTTAAATTTCATTCTAAATGTGCAATAGGTACATATTGTTAGTTATTTTTTTCTATGTTTCACACTGATAGTACTGATGTAATGTTCAATCTTATTTAGAGATTTAAATATTTCTTTTAATGTTTAGTTAAGAGCCATTGGATAACATAATTATTTTTTTAAAACAGCTCTATTAAGATATGATACACACCAGGGGTGCCTAGGTGGCTCAGTTGCTTAAGCACCCAACTTCAGCTCAGGTCATGATCTTACAGTTGGTGGCTTTGAGCCCTGCGTTGGGCTCTCTGCTGTCAGCATAGAACCTGCTTCAGATCCTCTGTCCCCCTCTGTCACTACCCCTTCCCCACTCACATGTGCTCTCTTTCAAAAAAAAATCATTAAAATATATATATATATTCCTTACCATACAATTCACATATTTAAAGTATACAATTCAAAGGTTTTTAGTATATTCAGAATTGTGCAATCATTACCTCAGTAAGATCCAACACCCCTTTCCTCACCCCCCTTATCCACCACTCCCAGCCCTAGTCTACCATTCTACTTTATGTTGCTGTAGTTTGGCCTATTTTGGATATTCTGTGTGGCTAGATTCTTTCACTTAGCATAATATCTTCAAGGTTCATCTGTGTGGTAGTATGTATCAGTATATAATTTCTTTTATTTTCTTTTCTCTTCTTTTCTTTCTTTCTTTTTTTTTTTTTTTTTTTTTTTTGCCAAATAATATTCCATTGTGTGGATATGCCATATTTATCCATTTATCAGTCAATGGGTATTTGGATTGTTTCCAGTTTTGGGCTATGATGGATCATGCTGGCATGAACACTGATGTATATATGTTTTCACTTTTCTTGGGTTTATACTGAGGAATAAAATTGCTGGCCTATATAGTAACTCTAGGACCAGCCAGACTATCTTCCAAGAAGCTGCACCATTTTACATTTATACCAGCGGTGCATGAGCATTCCAGTTTCTCCAGTCCTCACCAATACTTGTTATTATCTGTTTGTTTGTTTTTTTAATTCTAGCCATCCTAGTGGGTAGAAAGTGGTATCTCATTATGGTTTTGATTTGCATTTCCCTAATGACTGATGTTTATTGACCATGTCTATATCTTCTTTAGAGAAATGTCTGCTCATATCCTTTGCCAATTTTTTAAAAATGCTTATTTATTTATTTTGAGAAAGAGAAAGTGAGCACGAGCCAGAGAGGGGCAGAGAGAGAGGCAGAGAGAGAATCCCAAGCAGGCTCCATGCTGCCAGTGCAGAGCCTGATGTGGGGCTGGAACTCAAGAACTGTGGGATCATGGCCTGAGCTGAAATCTAGAGCTGGATACTTCCCAACCCAGCTACCCCCTTTGCCCATTTTTTAATTGGATTATTTATCTTTTTATTATTGAATTGTTAAGAAGTCTTTATATATTCTAGAGACATGTCTCTTATCAGATAAATCATTGTGAAGTTTTTCTACCATTCTGTTGGTTGTCTTTTCATTCTCTTAGTGGTGTCCTTTGAAGAACAAAAGTTTTAGATTTTGATAATGTCTAGTTTATTTTTTATTTTGTTGCTTATGGTTTTGGTGTCCTATCTAAGAAACCAATGCCTAATCCAAAGTCATGAAGATCTATGCTGATGATTCATTTTAAGAATTTTATAGTTTAGCTCTTATGTTTAGATCTATGATTCATTTTAAGTAAACTTTTATATATGGTATGAGGTAGGGTCCAATTTTATTCTTTTGTTTGTGCTTATCCAGTTGTCCCAGCAACATTTGTTGAAATATTCTTTCAATAAATATTATTCAATATTCTTTCCCCATTTAATTATTCTTGCACCTTTGTCAAAAACCAGTTGTGTATCAATACAGGGGGTCCCATTTCTGGACTCTCAGTTTTATTCTATTGCTGTATATGTCTTCCTTTAGTCCAGTACCACATTGTGTTAATTATTGTAGCTTTGTAATAAGTACAAATGCTGTTTGTTAAAAATTTTAACCTATATAATCATCAGTCAGTAGTAAATTTTTTATTATTCTCTAATTTTTGAGACTAATTTGTCAACTTAGTTCAGTTTTTATAGACCTGCAAAAAGAAGGTTGCTAAAGATTTTTCACTTTAATGTCACAAGTCACACTCAAGAAAAGGATGGGGGAAAGGTCTGCTATTGAAATCAGGCAACCTAACTTTCTCAGAATATACTTCTATTCTAAATACGAATCCTATAAAAAGATCTGGAAAAGATTTTTCTCTCTATAGTATTGTCTTCAGAATAGGGCATATTATTTATAGATATTATTTATGCAACTTAGAAAAGATTTCCTAACGTTATTAAATTTTTATTTAATGTTTTAATTTTAATGTTTTTACTGGATATCTAAATTATCTGTCAAATTTATTTTTTTTTTAAGTTTATTTATCTTGGGGAGGGGGGAGGGGCAGAGAGAGAGAGAGAGAGAGAGGAGAGGAGAGAATTCCAAGCAGGCTCCGTGCTGTCAACATGGAGCACAATGCAGGGCTCAAACTTAAGAACCATGAGATCATGACCTGAGCCAAAATCAAGAGTCAGATGCTTAACCAACTGAGCCATCCAGGCATCCCTCTATCATAACTTTATTAAATAATATTTTCAACAGGTTAACAGATATAAAAGAAAAAATAAAGCAATTTAATGAAGAAATTAGACAACTGGACATGGATTTAGAAGAACACCAAGGTAATTTTTCTGGTATTTTTATAATGTGTGATAGCAGGTATATAGCAGTATTGATATAGTATTGCCCTGGACTTCAGGGACTATTTACGTGGGATTTAATATTTAATTCTGTGTGATATCTCTAGCATTACTAAAATGCTAAACTATACTATAATAGTAAATATAATTAATATTAAGTTGTGTAAGTTGACTAAAAACTTGAAATAAAGTGGTTATATAATGACAAGAATTTATTTTGTTTTGCAAAGCAGTTTTTTTTTTTTTAATATTTTTATTTATTTTTGAGAGAGTGAGAGACAGAGCACAAGCAGGGGAGGGACAGAGAGAGAGGGAGACACAGAATCCAAAGCAGACTCTAGGCTCTGAGCTGTCACCACAGAGGCCGACATGGGGCCCGAACTCGTGAACCATGAGGTCATGACCTGAGCCGAAGTCAGACGCTTAACTGACTGAGCCACCCAGGCGCCCCAGTTTTTAAAAAAAAATGAAATAAAATGGTTTAAACTTATTACAGATTTCTAATTTATACCTTCTTAATGTGGTCAGCTATCAACTGGGGTAGCTGATAGAATTGGGAGGAGAGAGAGGATCAAGTCCCAAACAGAAAGAATTAATTTCTTAGGGGTCTCTGTAATGAGGTAGCAAGTACTGATCTGATCCTTTCCCTACTTGCCCCAGCTGTGGGATATGAAGGGCCAAAGGGACTAGAACCCTTGTGGGAGCCTGGGGTATGAACATGTGG
Source organism: Felis catus (assembly GCF_018350175.1). Taxonomy (NCBI): domain Eukaryota; kingdom Metazoa; phylum Chordata; class Mammalia; order Carnivora; family Felidae; genus Felis; species Felis catus. The sequence goes on from NC_058380.1 coordinate 50,271,956, forward strand.
GGATTGGAGAGTTACAGTATATGTGTGGTTATATTATTTATATTTTTTCTTGATGTGTGAATAATAGCATTAGCTACTATTGATTGCTTACTTACCTGGATTGGGTACTATGTGATCTTTTCAAGAACCATTGAAGCCTTGTAAGCCCTTTTATACTTGTTGAAGCCCAGAGAAATTACTCAAATTCCCACAGCTAGTAAGGGATAAAGTCTAGGTTTAGACCAAGTTTTCTTTGATCCCAAAGTTTTATTCTATTGTCCAAGCCTGATCAGTGCTACATTTGTGAAGTAAAAATATTCCTATGAAATGCTTAGTTTTATTTACATATGGCTACTAGTAATGGCTTCAAGTAAGACATTTAGGCATATTAGGCATACAAGGCAGACAAACTTTAAGTTCCAGTTATCAGATAAACTTATCTGAGCTTAAATTTTCTCATCTGCAAAGTGAATATGAGTCATTCCTCACTAAGTTTATGAATACTAAATGGTATATATGACAAGGTAAGCTCCAAATAAATTGTTAAAACTAAGGTCATACTATCTTCCTTATTAAATTATTTTATTGCTTTTAATTTATGTAGATCTAGTATTCTAGATTTTTTTATTAATAGCTTATTCTGAGAAATCTGATAATGTTCTTGATTTTAGATGCTTTATAGGAAACTTTCTAAACAATTTTCCTCTTCCTACGTTTAAACTTCTAACAACACTCAATTTATTTTTCCAGTAAAGTAATTCATTTTAAGGGTAACTATTAATTGCTAGTTCTAAGTTAAGTAGAATGTTTTGAATTTTGGCTTCTATTTTCCTTTTTGTTTTCTAACCTTCTTTGTCCTTTTTGATTAATGTGGAAAAAGACAATCTATAATTTAATAGTAACAAAAAAGTTAAAGTATCTATAAAAATATATGTGTTACATAAATATTATGTACATATGTATGTTTGTATATACATAACACATTAATTTTTTGTTCTTGTGCTATACTGTGAACATAAATTATGGGTGCAATAGCACAGGGAGGTTTTGTTAGAAGGTTATGTGTTAGCTCAGGACTTCATTATTTCTCGTCTGACCTTTTGCAGTAGCCTTCTAACTGGTTGCCCCATCTCCAGTCTTGCTCTTTCTTGGTTGATCTACCACAATGTTGCTAAAGTGACCTGAAGTAAAATTGATTCTCTGTCATTCTCCTGCTTAACAGTGGTTCCCCATGACCTATGGGAGAAAAAGTTTAAGAATCTTTTCATGGCATTATAGTCCCTCTGCAATCTGATTTGTTTGTTGTCAGTCTCCTCTCCTCCTCATCATTTATGTCCTTACATTCTAATAATAATCTCCTTACAGTACCCTGCACCTCACCCCCTTTACCATAAATCAGACTCAGTCCTTTGCTCCTACTATTTATTCCCTTGTCTTGAATGTTCTTTTCCCTGTTATTTACTTACTAACTTCTCATCTTTAAAATCTACCTCAGGTATCCTTTCATCTAGCATAATAACCCTAACCTCCCTCCCTGACCTATATCAGGGCTGGACTAAGACACACACACCCCTGTATCAGAGCATACTGTGCATAAATATATCACTGTATTGACCATACTATATTACCACTATGTCCTTGGATGTTTGTCTTTTCCTTTAGGCTGTACATCCTCAAAGGATGCAGACTGTGTCTTATTCACTCTGGTAACCTCTTTCATCAACATGGTGTCTGGGAAAATAAACAATAAATGTTTGTGGAATGAATGAAACAGTGATGTATTTTAGCAGGGAAAGATTTGAGAATGAACTGAAGGTGAAAATTGAGCTCTGTCACTTCTTTGGGCCCTCTAGTTCTTAGGATGTACATATGCACTCTTTTCCAGAGACAGTTTGATTGGTTAGCAAAGGTTTTATTACTTTCTGGAAGATTCCTACCTTGGATTCATTATTTATTACCAGTAAAGTGATGGGTTCTTACCTTTATCTGCATTCTCACAGTCCCTTGACTGAAGACTGTAGATAATCCACTTCTTAAGGTGTAGAGGATAATCAAGTTATTTTGGCTTTCCAATTCATGCTTTTTCCTGCCCCAGGCTTTGTTTCTCTGGCCATTTTACTAATTTCACAGTTGCTACCTTAGGGTGCCTTTGTATAATCCACCTAAGGCCACCATTTTGCCTTGTAGTGGTTCTGGTTAAAAGAGCATATAAACCATAAATAATGTTAATAATATATATCTCACTATGTTAGTAGTTGCTTCATCCTTTCAGTTTTGCATAATTCATTTTAAATTCACAGGCATCCTTGGATACTGTGTTAGGTGTAGTCGTGTTCTCTGCTCGGTATTAACAGTGGCCCTGTAATCCAGTATCTTCCATAAGTGCATTATATTTATTTATTTTGACAAGTCCTTATAGTTATACCTTGTCAAAAGTTACTTTGAGTAGTTATGTTTCAAAGTTAACTTAGTAAAATAAATTAACAGTTATTTGACTATCCTATGAAAACCTTCATTATTCAGATGCTGAGTTATCCTCATAGTACACTTGGACTTTTGACCAATTCTTTTTTTTTTAATTTTTTTTTAACGTTTATTTATTGTTGAGAGACAGAGCATGAGCATGGGAGGGGCAGAGAAATGGGGAGACACAGAATCTGAAGCAGGCTCCAGGCTCTGAGCTGTCAGCACAGAGCCCCAATGCAGGGCTCGAATTTATAAACCGTGAGATCATGACCTGAGCCAAAGTTGGATGCTTAACTGACTGAGCCACCCAGGTGCCCCTGGACTTTTGACCACTTCTAGAAAGGCTTCTTTGCTCTCACATCTTTACTTCATCTTTGTAAGTGATTTAAAAAAAAAAAAAAATCTCATAAAGAAAATTTCAATATAGTAAGATGTCATTACTCTTTTTAAACTTCTGAGGGATTGAGTTTTATCATGTTAAATATTTATTAGACCTCACCCATACAGTGGTTTTACCTTATTGATGGAGCAGGTAATTTTGTTATATAGGTTCTAAAAATATTTAGATTAAAATATATATACTGTACTGTAAGGAACTATTTATTATTTATACTAACTAGAAGCAATGAGAAATAGTTCTATTGAAAGTTGCTAACATGGTCAGAATTTGGGTACAAACTACATTTTTTTTTTTACAGTTTTTTTTTTTTAAACATTTATTTATTATTGATAGAGACAGAGTATGAGCATGGGAGGGGCAGAGAGAGAGGGAGACACAGATTCTAAAGCAGGCTTCAGGCTCTGAGCTGTCAGCACAGAGCCCGACGTGGGGCCCAAACTCACAAACCACGAGATCATGACCTGAGCCAAAGTCGGACGCTTAACTGACTGAGCCATCCAGGCTCCCCCAAACTACATCATTATTCAAGCAGAGCATGATTGGCAGATGCCATGCTACTTTTCAGAAAAGGCAGAACCCGTATGGATTTCTCCTTTCTCAGCTAAATGACAGCCGTTGAATATTTGGTTAATTGTGCTTTTTAAAGTATTGTTTCTGCCTTAAGCCAGCAGAAGAAGGGAAGTAATAAAGATTAGAGCAGAAATAAATGATATAGAAACAAAAAAAATCAGTAGAACAGATCAATGAAACCAGGAGCTAGTTCTTTGAAAAAAATCATAAAATTGATAAACCACTCGCTAGACTTACCAAAAAGAAAAGAGACAGGACCCAAATAAGTAACATCATAAATGAGGAGAAATAACAACCAACACCAAAGAAATTCAAACAATTATAAGAGAATATTATGAAAAATTGTATGCCAACAAATTGGACAATTTGGAAGAAGTGGATAAATTCCTAGACACGTATAAACTACCAAAACTTAAATAGACCAGTAACCAGCAAAATAATTGAATCAATAATCAAAAGTCTCCCAAAAAACAAAAGTCCAGGGCCAGATGGCTTACCAGAGCAAGTCTACCAAACATTTAAAGAAAACTTAACACCTATTCTCAAGCTATTCCAAAAATTAGAAATGAAAGGGAAATTTCTAGATTCATTCTATGAGGCCAGCATTACCCTGATTCCAAAATTAGACAAAGACTCCACTAAAAATCTCATTGCTGGGAGTTTTACCTTTAAAATTTTTTTTCTGTAGTTTTTGTTGAGTTTGGGAGAGGATTAGAGTTACTGTGCCTATTAAACCTGCCATCTTTATCAAGAAATTACCAGTTATAAACATGGCTTACTCAGAATTTTCTAGAGCTTTAATCACCTGAATGTACTTCATTTTACAGGGGGTGTGTGTGTGTGTTGCCTCAAATGACCATTCTCATGCTTTCATTAACTGTGCAATTATAGGAGGTTATCCCTTCCTAGTTTTCAAAAAAAATTTCTTTAAAGTTACTTTATTTTATTTTTTATTTTTTTTAAACATTTATTTATCTTTGAGAGACAGAGAGAGATAGAGCATAAACAGGGGAGGAGTAGAGAGAGAGGGAGACAGAATCCAAATCAGGCTCCAGGCTCTGAGCTGTCAGCACAGAGCCCGACGTGGGGTTCAAACTCACGGACCACAAGATCATAACCTGAGCTGAAGTCGGCCGCTTAACCAACTGAGCCACCCAGGCACCCCTAAAGTTAAAGACTCTAGTTAATTCATTTTTTAAAATTGCGTGCTTTATTTTTTTATAAAAATCTGATATATACTTAATGTGAAAAATTCAAGCAGTACAAAAGTGTATCAAGTAAAAAGTCATCTCCTTTCTCCTTAGAGTCATCCCAGTCTTCAGAGGTGATCATTATTTACAGTTTGGTGTCTATAGCCTTTTAGACTTTTTCTGTACATATATAAGTGTATGTATTTTAAGATGGAGTAATACAGGTTCTCTGAGGTTGAGTCTTTCATTTAACTGTATATAATGTACCTTCTTCCATTTGAGGATATCTACTTCATTCTAAGAAGTATAGTATAGTGGTCAGTGTCAGAGTTTTATTTTATTTTTTTTTTTCTTAAATTTTTTTAACGTTTTTTTATTTGTTTTTGAGACAGGGAGAGACAGAGCATGAACAGGGGAGGGTCAGAGAGAGGGAGACACAGAATCTGAAATAGGCTCCAGGCTCTGAGCTGTCAGCATAGAGCCCGATGCGGGGCTCGAACTCACGGACCGCGAGATCATGACCTGAGCCGAAGTTGGCCACTTAACCGACTGAGCCACCCAGGCTCTCCACAATGTCAGAGTTTTAAAGCCAGACCAAGAATGGTACCTGGCACATATTTATTACTCTCAACAATTGTTACCTGCTATCATCCTCTTTGTTACTATGGTTAAAGTATTCACTGGATCCACATTGACATTTAGATGATTTCTAATTTTTCACCGCCAAGAACAATGCTGCAGTAAATAACCTTGTTATATACATGTTCATTAGCTTCTGTATTTCCATATGATAGATTTCTAGAAGTGACATTTAAAAATTTTTTTTTTCAACGTTTATCTTTTTGGGACAGAGAGAGACAGAGCATGAACGGGGGAGGGGCAGAGAGAGAGGGAGACACAGAATCGGAAACAGGCTCCAGGCTCTGAGCCATCAGCCCAGAGCCTGATGCAGGGCTCGAACTCACGGACCGCGAGATCATGACCTGGTTGAAGTCGGACGCCCAACCGACTGCGCCACCCAGGCGCCCCTAGAAGTGACATTTTAAATAGAATGTTACTTTTACAATTTCTATTATTTTTGTTTATGTCTTCCTGAAAAGATTGTGCTGTTTTATACAGCCAACAGCAGTATGTGAAAGTGCTTCCTCACCAGTGTTATTTATAAATTTCTTATTTTTTGTCAGTCAAGAGAATATACACTTTGATGGTTCGCTGTTCTTAAAGGCCTGAATTTGTAGGACTACTATGATCCACAAGGTGGGGCTAATTTTCTGGATGTCTACTTACACAGACTAGGCTTGACAAATACTGTTGAAAAAGTACAGTCACATAAAAAAAAGTACAGTCACATATCTCTGCAAGAAGGATTCTTGGGCATTATTACCCATTACAAATTATTTCCTCATTTTTAGAGTTTGGTACCTTTCCAAAGATGGATTAGATTGTAAAACTAAATATGTGATTATTGATACAGCATATCACAGACATCTAAATATTGAACAGCTGCAATATAATAAATATGTATCATGATAGAAGTATACATAAAGTGCTGTAGAATCATTGCATTACTTTCCTAAACTCTAAATAAACTCATTGTGATTTACTCTATAATTTATATGCTTCTTTGAAGCATAGGATACTTTTTCATACGCAGGGTGCCATGGCCTAGTTTGGAAGTTTTTATTCTTTACTTATGTTAGATAATATAGAATTTATAAAGACAGGATAGTTCTATTTAAGAGCATAGGTTCTGCAACCAAAATTCCTGTATTCAAATCTGAGCTGTTCCATTTTACTGGATGATCTTGGACATACTATCTGACCTTTCTATACCTTAGTTTCCGCTTTTTTAAAAAATTAATGAATAATTAATTGATCTAGTAGTTTCTTCATTTTTAAATTTTTTTTTTCAACGTTTATTTATTTTTGGGACAGAGAGAGACAGAGCATGAACGGGGGAGGGTCAGAGAGAGAGGGAGACACAGAATCGGAAACAGGCTCCAGGCTCTGAGCCATCAGCCCAGAGCCCGACGCGGGGCTCGAACTCACGGACCGCGAGATCGTGACCTGGCTGAAGTCGGACGCTTAACCGACTGCGCCACCCAGGCGCCCCAGTTTCTTCATTTTTAAAATGGAGATGATAACAGTACCTTCTTACTACTTAGAGTCACTATGCATATTAAATGAATGGGTGTGTGTGTATGTAAGTAACTGACTCAAAATAGCATACAGTTATAAAAGTGCACATAATGTTAGTTACTGGCTGTTATTATTAATGCTATTAATTTATAAACTGAAACTTGAGTAACTTTCCTGGAGATTTTCCCAAAACATATTTTGGGGAAAGTATTTTCCCTAGGATGTTTAAAATAACTGATTCAGTTTCAAAGTGGTTTATCCTCTGGTATCTGAGATGCCAAATGGCATTTATGCATTGCTGTTCTGTAGAGATTCAATATACATTCAATGAAGAAGAATGAATCATTGCTTATTTTTCAATTTGGAGAATGGGTAAGCTACATTTTGTATTTTTCATTAGAAGATGGTATCATTTCCAGATCAGGTACTTGAATACTATCTGAAACTTGTCAGAAATAAAAATTCTTTGGCTTCACCTCAGACCTACTGAATGTGAAACACTGGGAATAAGGAATTTGTGTTTCAGCAAACCCTCCTGATGATTCTGATACATGCTAAAGTTTTATAACCACTTCTTGAGGAAATAATTAAGAACTTGTGTTTAGTACATTCTAAGGACTACTCATACCATCCAGTTTTATTGATATGACTCTGTTAAAACACATGTCTTTATAGTCCTTTTCTCTTATTTATATGGTGAGGCTTTTTATAATAATTCAACTTTTACATATTTAGAGAATTTTTATTATATATTTTTAAAGTGCCTCCAGTGTGTAAAAATAGAATTATTTACTGCATAGCTGTAAGAAAACTTGCCTGCAAAAATTTAAAACATTTTGCAGAGAATGTATGGCTGATAAGTTGGATGAAGCCTGAAGCCAGAAGTTAGTTTAAAACATTAAACTTATATGGACTCATCTTCACGTACTAGTTTGGTAGTATTTCATATGCTAGTTTATTACTTATTGCTACGATGATAGGTGAAAAGTAGGTGGGAAAGAGAGACTGAATATAAAAAGATGGAATTTAACAGGAACCCCAAACTAATTAAAATTCAAGTAGGAAAGGGGAAGAGAAAGTGTCCTGGCTTTCTAAAATAGGTGAAAATGTTAGCAAAGATTTAGACAATAGTTTAGTATGAATTAATGTGCTATAGCCTCCCAAACAGCTGAAATCCTAGGTTGCATTAACAAAAAGGTGAATATATAGGGTATGGGAAGTAATAGTCTGCTTCGAATCCTATATTTCTTGGCATTATACTTTAAAAGGGACAAAAAAAGAACTGGAACTCACTAAGAGTAGAATGAACAGAATGGTAGAGACTAAAACCATGCCACAGAAGGAAAATTCAAAGGTATTGACTACTCAAAGGTCCTGGGGAGACTTAGCTAGCCTCAGAAGGACCCCAAATGCTAGAAAGGAAAGAATTTGGATATGTAAAAGTCCTTTGGGGTTTATTCATGGCCCACTTCTCTAATTTTATTTGTTAATTTTGTTGTTGTTTTGCTTGGTTAGTGTTTTTGATTGTTTATTTGTTTGTTTGCTCTTTCCCCTCCAAAATCAGTAGGCCTGCCAATGTGGGGAACTTTAGGCCAGAAGAATCATTAGCATATGCCTAGTTGTATATTGGTCAAGAGAGAATATGGAGGGGAAATGGTACTCAGACCTTCTTTAGGGGCAGAGCTACTTCTTAGAGAATAAAAATCAAGATGACTCTGTAAACCTAGAGTCCAGAGAACATTTGATGGCAGAGAAGTAATAGAGTCAGATGAACGGATAGTGAGGACAAAGGCAATTGTGGTGGTTACTCAGCCCCTTGGTAGTGCAAGAAGAGCGTCTGTCTCTTACTCCACTAGCTTTCTATAGCAGACACCATCAAAAGACAATATGTCCTTTCTACAGTATACCAAGTCTTTTGTAATAGTCTATACCCATTTATTTTTTCCTCCAAGTGAGGGGGAAAAAGGCCTGAATTAATAGTTTATAATTTTGGGGTACTTGCATTGGTGGAGTATAAATGTCTTGAATGTAAATGTCTTCTTCATCTCTATAATTTCTATATTACCTGTTAGAGTGCCTTGCTGATAGGATACTTCCTGAACTCTTTCACCTATCTACTTACCACAGGACTTCATATATACCTCAGTTAGAACACTTAGGTTCCATTGTAGCTTTTGGTTCTACATGTACACCTAATGTAGATTGTAATCCTTTCTATGATAGAGTTGTAACTATCTTGTTCATTTTGATTTGTAGCACCTGCTACACTATCTAGCACATAGCAGGCATTCAGTAAATTTGAAGTAAATTATGTAGAGCTATAATTACATCATATATTCAGAATTTGAGGATAACCCTAAAATAACCCTTATCAGCGTGCTGTTTTCCTACTCCTTTGGTCTCTTTAATCTTACTACTTAAGGTCCTCCTGCTTGCCTGCTTTGGCACCTCCAGGTAATATACTGATTAGCTTCCCGTATCTATGATCTTGAACTCTCCTTTAATAGTACAACTAAGGGTACATTTGGTAATAACTCCTGTATTTTACCCTACCTCAGGACTGCCCACATCTGTACATTGCCTATCATGGACTGCTCAGATATGAATCCTCCAACTGAGAAATCACAAAATAGAGGCGTTTACTAGTGCCCCAACCTCTTTTATTCCTAACAACAATGATAAGGGAGAAGGTTTTACAAAGCTTGGTAATCTGCTAAGCTATATGGGAGCTCTGTCCTTTCTAATCCAGCTGGTCAGCTGTATAGTTGGAGACATTGACCAGATATGTCTTCTAGCTCAATCTGATGACAGTTAAGAACAAGGATTTGAAAAGAGAAGGAGGAAATACTCTCCCAGGTTTCTGACTTGGATGATAAGTGTGTGGTGAAGGACTTCCAAACATAATAGGGAATACAGAGCGGTGCAGACTCTGAGAGGGAAGACTGATGAATTTAATTATTAATAAACTATTAGGATGTCTTGAAAGTACCCACATGAATATATCTAGTAAACAGTTGGATAAAACAATCTGAAAATTAGGGAAAAGGTCAAATTTGGGAGTTCTTAAACCACAAGAATGAGTACAATTTTCTTGGCTGTAATGTAGCATTAGAAGTCAACTAAAGGCAGAAACCAGAATTTAAATAAGAAAGCGAAAGCCATGAAGAGAATACAGAAAGAATGATCTGAGAGTGAGAGAAATCAGAAGTTCCCACCCTAACAGTAACAAATAAGGGGAAAAAAATTGAAAGAAGGAAGAAAGTATCAATAGTGTCAAATATTACAGTGTAATATAAGAACTGGAAACTGCCCCCTTGGATTCGATAACTAAAGAATCATATAACCTTATGGAGAGAAGTTTCATTAGAACGGTAGAAGGAGAAGTCTCATTACATGTCTTGAGGTCTGATAGCAAGATGAGGAACTAGAAACAGCATGTATAGGAGATTCTTTTAAGTAAGAAGAAAGATATGATGGTAGTTACATTTTTGTAAAGCATAGGATGCAAGCCTTCCTCCTAATTCTTTAATGCCTGACCAATCTCTGGTGCAGCTTCTCAATCAGGACTTTCTTAGAAAACTGGGCTATGGCAGGTTCAGCAGAAACTACCTTTTCTGCTACTTCACATGTTATGTAACATTTCCATGCATATAATCCTCCTGTGGAGGGTATTCCATCTCTAATTCTTTGTTCCCAACTCAAAAAACTATTGCCATAAGGTGAGTAAATGGTGATATTTATTTTAAGACTAATTTTAAAACATCGTATGCAAAGTTTGTTATTAATAACAAATTATCTCTCCCCTTCCCCTTAATAACCTATCATGCATCAATATGCTTTGAGACCATTGGTGATCATATGAACTCAGATAGCTGTTCAGTAAAGTTAATGCATCCAAAGCCTTAGTCTGAATGAACCCAATGTTTCCCATTGGTTCTCGGTGTTCATTGGCTGGAAATTAAGGACCACAGGGTATTTACTCTTCTTAAGGAGTGGAGTTCACTTTTAGCTTTTTATTGTCAATACTGTTTTGGGGGCCTTGACAAGATTTTCTCTGTATCAGGGCTGTCCTCAATGAGTTTGGCGAAAATATTTAGACCAGAAAGCAATAAAACTGCTGACCCAGGTTTCTGTTCCATCACCTTCTTGTACTTGTAACTCACTTCCCACCCAAGCAAATATATATATATATAAGTAGAAGGCCATGCCTCCATGTAATTTGAGGTTCTACCCCAACTGTCTTCTCTATTCCCTAACTTTACTCTAGCCAGTATTTGAAAAAGCTGCATAGGAGTTTAAATAGAACACAGGCTGACCGTTGGGTTTTAACCTATGCACTATAACCTTTGGCTCCTATTTTCTTTGAACTCTTCTTAAAGTTCTTCTATCCACCAGCTCCTTATCAGGAACTTCCTTAGGAATCTCTGGTCTATGATTCTCACCATCTTTGCTAGATATCATCTTAATAACGTTTCTTGGTTTTTCCAAAATGCTAAAAATTGACTGACTCAGATGAAGAAATTGCAGATTGATGCAAGCACAAACTTATTATGCTTTCTCTACCTGGGACTCTGAGAACACAGGGCTGCAACTGTCTCACTAGTCCAGGGAAATAGCAGTGTGCTTCTAAAACTTATTTTTTGTTACGCTGAAAATCCTGTTGTCATAAAATAATCATGATCCACCTCTATAACAGTCCCTTTATGCAGCTAAAGTGTCCAGTTTCATCCATTTATTGAGGTCTTAGATTTTTGCCCTTTTAACATGTCTTTCACATATATTAAATGCAACACATCCAGACCTGCTGTAAGCAACTTCTTCCTAAACTTGCTTCTCTTTTCAGTTTAATAATATGACCATGTCCTCAGTTGCCCAGGCCAGAAACCTGGGAGTCCTACAATATCAATTCACTCTGGCTCTTAAATGTCTGCAACAAAAATCTGCTTTCCATCCTAACTGCCACTGCCCTACTCCAGGGAACCTTTATCTTTTACCTGGATTACTGTGACAACCTCCTAAACTGGTCATATTGTCTCCAAAATTTATTTCCCTTTTATTCACTCAACCAGAGATATTTTTCAAAAATGCAAATTGATCATTTGATTCCCCTGCTTAAAATTCTTTAGTAATTTTGCCATTGTCCTTAGGTGAAAGTCCAAACTTCTTTATATGTGTCTTTTAAGATCTCTCATCACTTTGCCTTCTCTTTGTGCCACTTTTTCACTTCACATTTTCTGCCTCTGCCATACTGCTTTCACTTCCTTGTTCACTTTGAAGTTTCTGTATTTTCATTGCTTTGACTTTGAACCCCTTCTCTGTTTCAACCAGGTGAATCCTATTCATTTATTCTTTATATAATGCAGCTTAAATATTACTTCTTTAGAGAACATTTCTGTGAATTCCTTAACTAGGTAAGTTGTCCATATTCTGTGCTCTTATAGCATCCTTTTTCATGAGGTAGCACTTAGTCCGTTCTAATTACATGTTAATCTTTAGATTTTAAATTCTGTAAGGGAGCTAACTTTGCTGTTTTTGCTTCCTGTTGTGAGTTATTCAAAGATGGAATGAACTTCTGTGGAAACTTATGATTCCCATCACCAGTGGTGTTCATGTGCAGGTTGAATAGCTCCAAGTTGGGACTGAAATAGAGAACCATTGGAAAGCTTTTAAGTCCTTTCCAGTCAGGAGATTGTTTTTTCCAAATAGTCAAACATAAGTATATAGGTATTAAAAAAGATTCTATGTTAATATAAAAGAATGTCACTGAATTGAAAATAATGAATTTTCAGTAACTAATGGTCACTGAAAAGTGACCATTGGTATATAGAGAACCTAAGAGATATTTTATATTTAGAACACCATCTGGAGTTTGTGAAATTGATGTTATATTTTGTGTCTCTTATAGGTGAAATGAATCAGAAGTACAAGGAACTAAAAAAACGAGAGGAAAATATGGACAGTAAGTGGTCATCTTATTGATATGAAAATATTCTCAGGTATCTGTTCATTTATACCAAATCAGAGATCTCGTTTTGGGAAGATACAGTAGCTAGTAAGAAATCCAGGATTGTGGACATTCAAAGCATTTGCCTTGAGGAATTAATAAATATCAAGCAGAGCTTAGGGATGGGTAGAGAATTTAGAAAGGTTTTGTATATTTGTGTGTATGAGTATTTTTAGGTTAGGGATAGATTCTAAAACTAGCATTTACATTAATTGTATAGAGACCACTTATTGATTGAATGTTGAATGTTCTCTTTTACATGATTCACTGCATTCATCTTTAGTGTCTTTCACCCTTTTTTTTAAACTTTTTATAATACTTCTCTCATTATATATCAGCCCTTACCTCAGATTTTGCTACTTGATTCTGTCACTGATTGTAGTTTTGGTAGCCTTCTGTTGCAACTTCTAATTTACTTTTTAAAAATCTTAACTTTGTAAGTAGATCTTCACTTAAAATTATGTTGTACATTCAGAAATTTTTCAAAATTAATATTTATTATTGGTTTCCTTTTTTAATAATCATTTTACTAGAATCTGAAGTTTTATAGGTCTGATGTCAATTGTTACCCTCATCGAAGCATGCCATAAAGTAGTAATTGCTAATTCTGATTTAACAATATCTCAAGATTTCTTTAAAATCTCAGCAAGTACCGGGGCGCCTGGTTGGCGCAGTCGGTTAAGCGTCCGACTTCAGCCAGGTCACGATCTCGCAGTCCGTGAGTTCGAGCCCCGCGTCAGGCTCTGGGTTGATGGCTCGGAGCCTGGAGCCTGTTTCCACTTCTGTGTCTCCCTCTCTCTCTGCCCCTCCCCTGTTCATGCTCTGTCTCTCTCTGTCCCAAAAATAAATAAAAAACATTGAAAAAAAAATTTTAAAAAATCTCAGCAAGTACCAAAAATTATCTCAAAATTAATTCATTGTTTCATAATAACAGTAAAGTTGTTTTTAACTTACTGTAAGTTTTTATTTTGGGGAAAGCCATAGAATACATTTTTAAGAATATAAAAAAGAATAGGGGCCCCTGGCTGATTCTGTCGGTTAAGCTTCCGACTTTGGCTCAGGTCATGAACTCACGGTTTGTGAGTTGAAGCCCCTCATCAGACTCTGTGTTGACAGCTCGGAGCCTGGAGCCTGCTTTGGATTCTGTGTCTCCCTCTCTCTCTGTTCCTCTCCCGCTGGCTTGCGCGCGCTCTCGCGCTCTCTCTCTCTCTCTCTCTCTCTCTGAAAAAATAAAGATTAAAAAAAAATTTTTAAGAATATAAAAAAGTAAATTATGTACTCATTCTATAAGACAAGAGAAGGAGGATTTCTTAGAAACTATTTATAATGTGAATAAATTATTAAATTTATTTAGTTGAGATTAATGCAACATTATAAGTAAAATACTCACTTTCAGATAAAATAGTTATTAGTAACTACTCTCAGTATTGAAATTAGTGACTAATTATAAATATTAATAATTATAGACCAAGGAGATCCTATGTAAGAACAGATTTTTTTCTGTTCTTCTTTATATCAACTATTATTTCTGAGTAACTTTTAGTTTACTTGTATTAAGATCACAACAGTTAAGCTTTAAAAGTTTGAAAATAAGTAGGGGTGCCTGGGTGGCTCAGTTGGTTAAGTGTCTGACATTGGCTCAGATCATGATCTCATGATTTGTGGGTTTAGGCCCTGAGTCAGGCTCTGTGCTGACAGCTCAGAGCCTGGAAACTACTTTGGATTCTGTGTCTCCCTCTCTCCCTCTTTGCCCTCCCTTGCTCACACTCTGTTTTTTTCTCTGTCTCAAAAATAAACATTCAAAAAACTTTTTTTTAATTGTGAAAATATGTAGAAATGTTCTTATTCAATAATTTAATTACCCTTGAGTTAATAAAAGATGAAACCGTGCCTTAAAATTGACTGTGTCATAGGGGAAGGGAAGAAAAAAAACAAGATAAAAAGAGAGGGAGGCAAACCATAAGAGACTTGAAAATACAGAGAACAGACTGGGGGTTGCTAGAGGGGTTTAGGGTGGGGGATGGGCTAAATGATGGGCATTAAGGAGGGCACTGGCTGGAATGCACACTGGGTGTCATATGTAAGTCATATGAATCACTGAATTCTAGTCCTGAAATCATTACTGCACTCCATGTTAACTAGCTTGGATTTAAATAAAATTAAAAAGTTAAAAAAATTATAAATAAATCGTAGAAACAAACAAAAAAAATGAAATTTGCTTTGAATTTCTAAAAAGTACTGTTAAGACCTACAAATCAGAGTTTATATAGTATTAACTATATTAACAGTAACTTCTCATTGTAATTTTGAATCTGTAGCTTTTATTGAGACTTTTGAGGAAACTAAGAATCAGGAACTTGAACGGAAGGCACAGATAGAAGCCAACATTGTTACACTTTTGGAGCACTCTAGTAGAGTAAGTACCATGTGCCTGTCTTAGTGCTCTCATTATTTTTACTGTGATTACCTTTCCAAATACAGTTCAGAAAACGCAGTGGTTCACAATGGCATCTGCTCATTTAATCTGTTTCCTTTAAATTCCCTTGATTATTATTTTATTCCTTTAATTTGTGTATTTCTAGCAAAATTCAGCTAAGGACAGTAGGGGAAAAGGGTAACGTGTATGATGTCAGTGTTTAGCAGTAAGTGAGGGATTAATTCAGAGTAATTATTAATGATTTTCTTCCATTGTTGATGTGTTTAAACTTAGAGAAGGAATGCTTGCACAGATAACTTCAAAATCTACATGTTATAATGGAAAATTATGATATATTTTTACATTGTAATTTGTACTATAAATAGAAGGTATTCTTTTCTTGTAATACTCTTTAAGAGTATATGATACCGGGGCGCCTGGGTGGCGCAGTCGGTTAAGCGTCCGACTTCAGCCAGGTCACGATCTCGCGGTCCGTGAGTTCGAGCCCCGCATCAGGCTCTGGGCTGATGGCTCTGACCCTGGAGCCTGTTTCCGATTCTGTGTCTCCCTCTCTCTCTGCCCCTCCCCCGTTCATGCTCTGTCTCTCTCTGTCCCAAAAATAAACAAACGTTGAAAAAAAAAATTTTAAAAATAAAAAAAGAGTATATGATACCAAGGAGTATCTTCATTTATTCAAAAAAAAAAAAAAAGTTTATTGAGCAGCTACTAATGAGTGCTAGCATAGAAGGAAAAATGCATAGTTTCTTTTAAATATTCTAAGTGTCGTAAGACCCCCAAATAGTTCTTAAAATAGTGTAGTTGAATTTCTTCTACAGTGAAATAAAATTCAGAATACTTCTTTTACATTTACATTTGCTTTAGTCTCTCCATATTGAGAAAACCTGACTTTGAATCTCACTATACTCTTATAAACATACATGAAACATATATAATGAATGATGTATTTCAATTCACAACATCTAGTCCCTTAGCAGTGTTTTCCAAGAGTTTTCTTGAAGAGTTAAATCAGTGTAGTTTTTCTATTTTTTTCTCTACAAATACAGAATATAAATCGTATGAAACAGATATCCTCTATCACCAATCAAGAGCTAAAGATGATGCAGGATGATCTCAATTTTAAATCTACTGAAATGCAGAAGTCACAAAGTACAGCTAGAAATTTGACTTCAGGTGAGAGAACATAGATTTTTATATTTTCCATGACAAACTGAAACTTTAATACTTTAATACTATTTCATTTGATTTTTTTGAAAGGCTGACAATATAATATATGATTGCTTATTGCTCCAGTCACTTATAGACTCAGAATTGTGTGTGACTTTTCACATCAACTTAATAGTATTTCATTGGGACATTCTGATTCATTTTTAACATTTACTGAATATTTGTTCTATGCCTGTGCTATAACATGTGTATGCAGAGATTTAAAAAAAAAAAGTCCGGTCTCTTTCCTCAAGGAACTTTGAACTTGGTGGAATAATGACAAACAACTAAAATATAATGAAGCAGTACTATGATAGAAGCATAAGGAGCAACCCGACATTGGGTTCATATCCACCCCCCCCCCCCCGCCCCAGAGAGGTATCCTAGAGGAAGTAATGTTTTAATTATAATTATTTTCAGCCATTATGACTAACATGGTATTAGAGCAACACTCTCCACTAGACATGTAATGCCAGCCACATATATAATTTTAAATTCCCTATTAAAAAGAGGTGTATGAATTTTAATAATATATTTTATTTAATCCAGTATATCCAAAAGAGTATTATTTAAACATGTACTCAGTATAAAAATGATCCATGAGATTTTGCTGTCACAGTCCATCTCAACTTGGGACTAGACATAGTCGAAAGTTTAAAAGCGATAATTGGCCAATGGCTGCCACTTGGGCAGTGCAGATAGAGATTAAAAACTAATACACAAAATAGATTTTAAAGAGTTTAGGATAGGATGTCAACTATACTCAAAAGACAAAAAGTTTAGGATAAAGTCAAAATTTGTATGGAAGCTTTGATTTTTAAGCTAATAGATTCTAACTATGGATATGTTTTATGCTGGTATGTGGTGACTTTGAATTAGCTATGTTTTTATTTGTCTACTTGGAATTACACTGGCAGTTAGTAAAATTACAAGGAATAAAGAATTAATATTTACTAATGTAAAAATGTTGGGATTCTTGAAATGGAATAAAAGATCCACAGTATTCATTTATCTGGAATCCTAAGGTCTAAAAGCTCCTGGCCACAAAACCTAACCTGACCTGAACTGACATGAGGCTATTTATAGTCTTTAATTATCCTACCTAATATGACTGTTCATACTTTTTGCTTCAGAAATAGCCAAGTACTTGATGACAGGATGCTGCCTTAGACCCTGCTATGGGAGTTCTATTATAATCATTATATGTGCTGTATCATTTTTTTAAAATCTGAAGAATTCTGCATTCTAAAACACAATAACCTAGGAGTTTGTTTAATAAGGATTATAGACCTATAAGTGTATACCGAATGTTATTCATATTACAGTTGAATTTAGAATGATGATGTAGTTGGACAATTATCGTTATTTTATACATTCAAGTATATTTTATCTGTCCAGATTTGTTTAGAGTTTGTTTGCTATAGCTTTACTTGTATATCTGAATATATACTAAACAACTAGAGGAGGTACATTCTAAATGTGACTTATACCTGTTATTGGTTTAACTATCAGAATTTTTAAAATTGTGATAAAAAACACAGAACACAAATTTGCCATCTTAGCCATTAACTGTAGGCACAGTGTTGAGCAACAGGTATCTAGAACTTGTTCATCTTACAAAACTGAAACTTACACCCATTAAACAGCTGTCCATTTCCCTCTCAATTTTTCTCCTCTGCTAGCCATATTCTACTTTCTGTTTCTATAAGTTTGACTACTTTAAATACCTCTTATAGGTGGAATCATGCAGTATTTGTCTCTTTGTGAATGGATATTTTACTTACAATGCCCTTGAAGTTCATCAGAGTTGTAACATGTAACAGGGTCTCCTTTTTTTAAAGGCTAAATAATATTCTATAGTATGTACATACTATACATACATTTTTTTTATTCATTTGGTGATGGACATTTAGGTTGTTTTACCTCCTGGCTATTGTGATTCATGCTACAGTGGACATGGGTGTGTAAATACCTCTTCGAGATCTTTTCAAATATGAGTATTTTTACATCTAAATTTTCTTTTTTCTATAAGATAAAGAATTTTATCTTTAATTGTTCCATCTAGGAAATCTCTGTTTTGTGTTTTAGACTATAGTTTTAAGGCTTTCATTTATCTATTTTCAATTTTAATTTGAAAAGTTTTTTACTCCTTTAAGCTATCTTTGTAAAATGGCTGTTAAGAAACATACATTTTTTTAAAAAGATAAATATCAGTACCAGGTAATGAATTCAATTATAAGGACTTTGAATTCCTTTCATACTTTTATACTTTATTCTTTACATTTTCTTTTAAAAACTAGCCATTATATTTTCTCCAGTGATGTAGGGTTGAAAAAGAATGAGAGCTGGCTTCAAGTTTATTCAAGTTTATTACTATGATAAGAATTTTACTGAAAAATTTCCTTATTAATAATGGTTTGAATTTTTTGGCCTGTACAATTAGTTGCATTTACTCAATTATTTTTAAATGTTAATTTAAACCAAGCATATAGGGGCGCCTGGGTGGCGCAGTCGGTTAAGCGTCCGACTTCAGCCAGGTCACGATCTCGCGGTCCGTGAGTTAGAGCCCCGCGTCAGGCTCTGGGCTGATGGCTCAGAGCCTGGAGCCTGTTTCCGATTCTGTGTCTCCCTCTCTCTCTGCCCCTCCCCCGTTCATGCTCTGTCTCTCTCTGTCCCAAAAATAAATAAACGTTGGGAAAAAAAAAAAATCTTTAAGCCAAGCATATAAATGATTTTTCCTCTCTTAATACTATCCTCCACATGAAGTTTCTTATGTCTACAAATCACCATAAAAAGTCTATAATATTCTACTTCACCTTTCAGAGATAATGAATTTTATATTCCCTTTTGTGAATTGCCTCCCATTTTGCTCTTGAGTTTATGATTGGAAATCACCTGGTTTTCTTACTGTACTCTATTTTTTAATGGAACAATATTAATCTCACAGGGGAAAAATTATTTCTTGGGAGATTAAAAAAAATCTTGATTATGATGACTTGTGGCCCTCCAAAGTGTCACTGTACAATTAACAGATATACATTATATCTGTAATATAAAAGTTTCATGAGAGAGCAGTGATAAGGGGAAAATAATTATCTACAAAAAGCTCCATAGGGGGACAATAATGGAAAAAAAAAAAAAGACTGCAAAACAGTGCTGTATTGCATGAGTAAAGAGGCAAGAAATCTGTCAGCAATAGTTTTTATTTATATTTTTGGAAAGGAAACTCCAAGGAATAAACAAATGCACTGATGGCAGAATATTTCAGAAACATTTCCCCATGTCAAAGTGGTTCCTTCTGAGATTTTGCTACTATGTACACACTGCTTAGTAAACTTTGCAACTTCATAGCATATCAGAAGGAACTAGTCTGCATCCTCTTCCTGTCTCTTCCCTTGGAGAAGTTTTTAGCTTTTCAAGGGGACCCGCTGTTAAAGGAAGATAAACTTTACCTCATACCAACCAACCATTTTCTCCCTTTCTCTAGGAAAAGCAATTTCTATAGCTCCTAAATGTATGTCCCTAATATATCTTCAAATTAAACCTGTAGTTAGAGTTCAGTAACATTTTCACTGAGCACTCAATATACAAGCTATATACTTTTCCTTTTTGAAGCATTGAAACATCATAAGCCTCCGGGACTTTGATTCAGCACTTTGGTTTTCATTTTAACTGTTTCCAACCCTAGTAGAGATATGAATCGAACAAAACAAAACCCATCCCACAACATTTAAGTCCATGTATATATGTATGTTTTTTTAAGGCTATATATGTCAGTATGACTGAGTCTTGCGACTCTTAAAGGGACAAAAGGAAATGCTCAAATTTAATTATACCAACTTAAATTTGGTTGGTAAAAACCTCCTCTCTTAAATCACTGTCTTTTGAAGACTTTTAAAACTATTTGATATTTTAGGCCCTGTGATCATTGTTATGTCATTCAGTTTTTTGAACATGATATTTTTACTATAATGTCACCTTCCACCTATATTTTAATCCATAATCTTTCTAGTTTTATAGGTAGAGGAAGAAAGTTTAATATTTAATAGCAGCTTTGTATTTGATTTTTCCATTAGTGAATCTGTATAGATAATACAACTCAATTACAAGTAAATTTCGCTAAATTTTATATGAAGACCCTAACTTACTAATTGCCTGCCCACATATAAGGAAGACATCCTGGTAAGAGGGCAACTCAATGCCAAAATACATGCATAAATTCTACTCAGATCCTAATCTGACCAGTGAACTATGTGTGCATTGAGTAAACTTTAAGGAACCCAGGAAAAAGTAGCAGTTAAAAATTGAAAGAACTGCATACATAGATTTTTTTACATGCTGTCTACTCCAAAGGAGAAAAGTTTAGAATTTTGGTTTAGCAAAGTTTATTGCTCATTTATTTATTTATTTTTTTCAACGTTTTTTTATTTATTTTTGGGACAGAGAGAGACAGAGCATGAACGGGGGAGGGGCAGAGAGAGAGGGAGACACAGAATCGGAAACAGGCTCCAGGCTCCGAGCCATCAGCCCAGAGCCTGACGTGGGGCTCGAACTCACGGACCGCGAGATCGTGACCTAGCTGAAGTCAGACGCTTAACCGACTGCGCCACCCAGACGCCCCATTTATTGCTCATTTAATAAAAATCAATACTTTCCAAAGTAGTACGGCATAATCCAGAATCTCTACAACGTATCACTTAAAGTTTCCATTATACTATAAAACTTACTAGATATGTCAGCAAATTAGGAAGATGTGAGTCAAGGGGAAAGGCAATCAATGCACACTGAACCAGAGATAATCCAGATGTTGAACAGAAGCTTTTAAATGTTTATAAACATATTTAAGGGTTTAAAGGAAAATAAAATCATAATAAATGAAAAGATGGAGAATACCACAGAGAGAATAAAAATTACAAAAAAGAACCACGTGGAAATTCCAGTATTGAAAGTATAACTCAAATGAAAAATTGATTGAATGACCCTAATAGAAGATTGAAGTCCGCAGAGTCAATCAACTTGAAGATTTAAAAAAAAGATCTAATCTGGAGAAGAAATAAAAGTGAACAGAGACTGTAGGAGTGCCTGGGTGGCTCAGTTGGTTAAGTGTCCTACTCTTGATTTCGGCTCAGGTCATGATCTCACAGTGTGGTTTGTGAGTTTTGAGCCACACATAGGGCTCTGATCTCTCAGCTCAGGATTCTCTTGGGATTCTCTCTCTCGCTCCCTTTTTCTCTGCCCCACCCCTGCACACACTCACTAGTGCACGTGCACGTTCTCTCTCTCAAAATAAATAAACTTAAAAAAAATGAACAAGAACTTAAATGTTCTGTGGGTCAGTTTCAGGCATTCTGAAATACATGTAATTGAAATTCCAGGAGGAGTGGAGGGACAGAGAATGGGAGAAAAAAGATAACTGAAGAAATAATGGCTGAAAATTTCCCAAATTTGATTTAAAAAAAATAATAAAACAGTATCTAAGAAGCTTATTGAACCCTAAACAATATTGATATAAAAATCTCTTAACCACATCATACTACTAAAATGCGACATAAAGGAAAAACAATGAAGGTGCCAGAGAAAAATAATATATACATAGAGGGAATAATACATCTCACTCTAAGATTAAATTTTATTTTATTATAAAAATCTTTCACCCCTAAGTCTCTTAAGTAATAAATGGAATATGTTCACGTTTGGCTTTTAATACTCTGAAATACCACCATATTTTTCTGAGGCTATTCATATCTCTACCTTGTAATAGAGGTAGAGTGAAAGCTAAATGTTCAAAGGTGAAAGTATATCACTATGTATGCCTCTATCTACAAACAAGTAACTGCAGGATGTTTAGGATTATTATCATACCCTGGGAACACAGGAGAGAGGAAACTAGCTTAGCTAGGTTTGAATTCAGATATCTTCATTTGATGTGCATATTATGTATTGCAGTTCATTTTATTTTTTTATTTTTTATTTTTTCAAATCAGAAAGTCTTTGTCTTTTTTTTTTTTAATGGAATTTATTGTCGAATTGGTTTCCATACAACACCCCGTGCTCATCCCAAGAGATGCCCTCCTCAATACCCATCACCCACCTATCCCTCCTTCCCACCTCCCATAAACCCTCAGTTTTGTTCTCAGTTTTTAGGAGTCTCTTATGTTTTGGTTCCCTCCCTCTCTAACCATTTTTTTTTCCTTCCCCTCCCCCATGGTCTTCTCTTAAGTTTCTCAGGATCCACATAGGAGTGAAAACATATGGAATCTGTCCTTCTCTGTATGACTTATTTCACTTAGCATAACACTCTCCATTTCCATCCATGTTGCTACAAAAGGCCGTATTTCATTCTTTCTCATTGCCACGTAGTATTCCATTGTGTATATAAACCACAATTTCTTTATCCATTTGCCAAAGCAACAGAATATACTTTCTTCTTGAGTGCACATGGAACCTTCTCCAAGATAGATCACATACTGGGTCACAAAAACAGCCCTTCATAAGTATACAAGAATTGAGATCATACCATGCATACTTTCAGACCACAATGCGATGAAGCTTGAAATCAACCACAAAAAAAAGTCTGGAAAACCTCCAAAAGCATGGAGGTTAAAGAACACCCTACTAAAGAATGAATGGGTCAACCAGGCAAGTAGAGAAGAAATTAAGAAATATATGGAAACAAACGAAAATGAAAATACAACAATCCACAAACGCTTTGGGATGCAGCGAAGGCAGTCCTGAGAGGAAAATACATTGCAATCCAGGCCTATCTCAAGAAACAAGAAAAATCCCAAATACAAAATCTAACAGCACACCTAAAGGAAATAGAAGCAGAACAACAAAGACATCCCAAACCCAGCAGAAGAAGAGAAATAATAAAGATCAGAGCAGAAGTAAACAATATAGAATCTAAAAAAACTGAGCAGATCAATGAAACCAAGAGTTGGTTTTTTGAAAAAATAAACAAAATTGATAAACCTCTAGTCAGGCTTCTCAAAAAGAAAAGGGAGATGATCCAAACAGATAAAATTATGAATTAAAATGGAATTATTACAACCAATCCCTCAGAAATACAAGCAATTATCAGGGAATACTATGAAAAATTATATGCCATCAAACTGGACAACCTGGAAGAAATGGACAAATTCCTAAACACCCACACACTTCCAAAACTCAAACAGGAAGAAATAGAAATCTTGAACAGACCCATAACCAGCGAAGAAATTGAATCAGTTATCAAAAATCTCCCAACAAATAAAAGTCCAGGACCAGATGGCTTCCCAGGGGAATTCTACCAGACATTTAAAACAGAGATAATACCTATCCTTCTCAAGCTATTCCAAAAAATAGAAAGGGAAGGATAACTTCCAGACTCATTCTATGAAGCCAGCATTACTTTATAGAGACCCAGTAAAAAAGAGAACTACAGGCCAATATCCCTGATGAATATGGATTCAAAAATTCTCAATAAGATATAGCAAATGGAATTCAACAGCATATAAAAAGAATTATTCACCATGATCAAGTGGGATTCATTCCTGGGATGCAGGGCTGGTTCAACATTTGCAAATCAATGTGATACATCACATTAATAAAAGAAAAGATAAGAACCATATGATCCTGTCAATTGATGCAGTAAAAGCATTTGACAAAATTCAGCATCCTTTCTTAATAAAAACCCTTGAGAAAGTCGGGATAGAAGGAACATACTTAAACATCATAAAAGCCATTTGTGGAAAGCCCACAGCTAATATCATCCTCAATGGGGAAAAACTGAGAGCTTTTCCCCTGAGATCAGGAACACGACAGAGATGTCCACTCTCACCGCTGTTGTTTAACATAGTGTTGGAAGTTCTCGCATCAGCAATCAGACGACGAAAGGAAATCAAAGGCATCAAAATTGGCAAAGATGAAGTTAAGCTTTCACTTCTTGCAGATGACATGATATTATACATGGAAAATCCGATAGACTCCACCAAAAGTCTGCTAGAACTGATACATGAATTTAGCAAATTTCAGGATACAAAATCAATGTACAGAAATCAGTTGCATTCTTATACACTAGTAATGAAGCAACAGAAAGACAAATAAAGAAACTGATCCCATTCACAATTGCATCAAGAAGCATAAAATACCTAGGAATAAATCTAACCAAAGATGTAAAGGATCTGTATGCTGAAAACTATAGAAAGCTTATGAACGAAATTGAAGAAGATATAAAGAAATGGAAAAACATTCCGTGCTCATGGATTGGAAGAATAAATATTGTTAAAATGTCAATACTACCCAATGCAGTTCCATTTTAGTATCCATTTTTGAATTTGCTCTAATCATGTTTTACTTTGCTGCTTTTTTTTTTAATTTTTTTTTTAATGTTTATTTATTTTTGAGACCGAGAGAGACAGAGCATGAACGGGGGAGGGACAGAGAGAGAGGGAGACAGAGAATTGGAAGCAGGCTCCAGGCTCTGAGCCATCAGCCCAGAGCCTGACGCGGGGCTCGAACTCACAGACCGTGAGATCGTGACCTGAGCTGAAGCCGGACGCTTAACCGACTGAGCCACCCAGGCGCCCCTCATGTTTTACTTTGATAGCTATAAGAAAAGTAAAACAAAGAAGATGTCTGGGGAAGCCTGAATAGCAAAACTGAGCAAACGTTATGTTCCTCTTTTCATAGCTCACTGTTCCTCATCGAGGCATCTTTTTGGATCATTAAGTAACATTTGCTGTCTTAAATATGAACCTTTCATAAACATGATAATAATATTACTCAGCGCCAAAGCCTGACTGGTTGTGTGACCTTGGACAAAATACCTTTCTAAGCTTCAGTTTCCTCATAGCATACCTCCTAAGGCTGTTATGAAGTAGAAGAGATAACATATAAAGTCAGGCACATTTCAGGTACTCAGTAATATTGGCTCCCACCATACCTTTCTCTCACATTGAAAAAGGACTTTTAAATTCAGAACCACAATGTTTAAAAGTCTCTGAAATAGAGAAGGTAGATATTATAGAATTCTGTTGAGAACAAAATATTTTTGGAGTTGCCTGGGTGGCCCAGTTGGTTAAGCATCTGACTTCAGCTCAGGTCATGATCTCGCAGTTCTTGAGTTCAAGCCCTGCATCAGGCTCTGTGCTAAGATCTCAGAGCTTGGAGCGTGCTTCAGATTCTGTGTCTCCCTCTCTCTCTGCCCCTCCCCTGCTCGCACTCTGTCTCTCTCAAAAATATAAAATGTTAAAAAAAAATTTTTAATAAATAAATAAACATTAAAAAATAAAAAAACAATATTTTTTTAAACATTGCCTTCTTATTGTAATTTGTATTCATTACAGAGAATTTTAGAGATACAGAAAAGCATAAATAAAAACTTTTTAAATATTAAATTCCCACTGTCAAATATTTATGACTATTAAAATGTTGGTATTTATCTTTCCAAATGTTGGTATTTATCTTTCCAGTCTTTTTTCTTTTCTTTTTAATAGTTTTTAATTTTAATCCCAGTATAGTTAACACACAGTGTTATATGAGTTTCAGGTGTACGACTTAGTGATTCAACAATTCTGTGCATTACTCAGCACTCATCATGGTTAAGTGCACTCTTTAATCCCCATCATCTGTTTCACCCATCCCCCTACCCACTTGCCCTCTAGTAACCATCAGTTTATTCTCTATAGCTAAGAAAGAGTCTGTTTTTTATTTCTCTCTCTTTTTGTCTCTCTCTCTCTCTCTCTCTCTCTCCTTTTTTCCCCTTGCTCATTTATTTTCTTTCCTAAATTGCCCATATAAGTGAAATCATAATGTATTTATCTTTCTCTGACTGACTTATTTCACTTAGTAGTATATGCTCTCTAGCTCCATCCATGTCATTGCAAATGGCAAGATTCCATTCATTTTTATAACTGAATAATATTACAGTGTGTGTGTGTGTGTGTGTGTGTGTGTGTGTGTGTGTGTGTGTGTATGCCATATCTTCTTTATCCATTCATCTATCAGTGGACACTTGGGTTGATTCCATAATTTGGCTGTTATAAATAATGCTGCAGTAAACATAGAGAAGGGTACGTGTATCCCTTTGAATTAGTGTTTTTGTATTTTTTGGATAAATACCCAGTAGTGCGATTACTGGATCATAGGGAAGTTCTATTTTTAACTTTTTGATGAACCTCCATAGTGGCGGCGCCAGTTTGCATTCCCAACCATAGTGCACAAGGGTCCCTTTTTCTCCACGTTCTTGCCAATACTTGTTGTTTCTTCTATATTTATTTTAGCCATTCTGACAGCTGTGAGGTGATACCTCATGGTAGTTTTTGCATTTCCCTGATGATGAGTGATGTTGAGCGTCTGTTGCCTATTGACCATCTGTATGTCTTCTTTCAAAAAATGTCTGTTAATGTCTTCTCCCCATCTTTAATTGGATTATTTGGGGTCTTTTGGTGTTGACTTGTATCAGTTCTTTATATATTTTGGATACTAACCCTTTATCAGATATGTCATTTGCCAATATCTTCTTCAGTTTTCTTCAAATATTTCATCTTGGCAAAAAAGAAGAAACCTCTCCCAAGTATTCTCTGCCCAGCTCTCATCCCTCCCTTTCTGAGGTTTCACTGCCAAAGTTTTCAAAACCTTCCTCTCACTCTTGGTCCCAATTTTTTTTCTTTCTATGAAATCTATTCTCAGGAAATACATCAAGGTTTTCCTGTCCAGTTAGTACAACTTGTATTTTGCAGTCTTTTTTTTTTTTTTTTAATCTCTAAATAGTATTCTGCATTACAAACCACTCCTTTAGTCTTGAAATGTCTTTTCACCATGGTTTCATTTTTCTTTTACTTCTTTGGTCATTTCTTATTCTCCTTTATAGGCTCCCTCATGTCAATTTATTCTTTTAAAAATAGGTTCTGTCATGAATCCTTTTCCCTTGATGATTTCAACTACACCCATAGTTTCAAGTGCTATGTGGATGATTTCAAAATAGTTATCTTCAAATTTCTCTCAGGGCTTTAGACGCCCACATATATCTATACATGTCCTGTTTACTATTTAGGTGTTTCTGAGGTAACTCGCACAACATGTCCTAAGTTGACTTGAACCCTTCTTTTCATTCCCTCCTACAAACAAAAGTTTAGACTTCCGTCTGCCTCCCCAACCATCAACTCCTTTACCTTTAAGTTAGAAATGGAACTCTGCATTGACTCCTCTTGCTCAACCACTGTATCCAGTCAATTGCCTGTTTTGTTAACCCCAAATCCCTAATATCTCTTGAGTCCCTCCACATCTCCCCTGTATTTTTTCCTCATTTACTTCCATGTGACATAACTTTAGATTTCATATATATAGTTGTCTTTTACTGGAATATAGGTTCTATAAGGATAGGGATTTTCATATGCTTTATTCATTGCTGTATCCCCTCTGCCTAGAAGTTTGCCTGGCACACAGAAAGCACTTAATAAATATTGATTAATGAAAAAAAAATCCCCAAAGTGTTAACACCAGTCTAAGATTTCTTATGTAGATCACTGAATCAACATTTAACTGGTCCTTCTGTGTGTTAGTAATGCTTTTCTAATTAATTGTCCACATTGAAACCAGAGTGAACTTTCTGAAATTTAATTATGCCACAATTTGATTTGAAATTCATCGATTACTTACCATTGCCCTTTGGATAAAGTTTCTTTTTTTTTTTTTTTTTTTTACTGTTTTTATTTTTTTTATTTTTTTCAATATATGAAATTTATTGTCAAATTGGTTTCCATACAACACCCAGTGCTCATCCCAAAAGGTGCCCTCCTCAATACCCATCACCCACCCTCCCCTCCCTCCTACCCCCCATCAACCCTCAGTTTGTTCTCAGTTTTTAAGAGTCTCTTATGCTTTGGCTCTCGCCCACTCTAACCTCTTTTTTTTTTGTTCCCCCTTCCCCTCCCCCATGGGTTTCTGTTAAGTTTCTCAGTATCCACATAAGAGTGAAAACATATGGTATCTTTCTTTCTCTGTATGGCTTATTTCACTTAGCATCACACTCTCCAGTTCCATCCACGTTGCTACAAAGGGCCATATTGGATAAAGTTTCAATTCCCTTTTTTCATTTATAAAGCCCTTCATGAACTGAAATTCTTCCCACTTTGAACTTTGGGTCCTAATAATACTTAACTTTTATTATTTGCTTAGGTGTACCTCGCTTTCTCACCTCTAGACTTGGCATATATTGGTTGTGTTGCCTGGAGCACATTCACTTCTTGGTTGGTGGATTCCTAATCCTTAAGGCTTCACTCAGTTAAAAGACATATATTTAGAGAGTTCTTTTAGTCCCATATGCTCTTATGGCAGTCTGTATTACTCTTTTCATGGTAGTTGTCTAACTTATTGTAAGTGCTTACTTTAATATCCTGGTTCTACCTCTAGAATATAGCTCCTTGAGCAAAATCAATGTCTCTGTTGATCTCCATATTATTCTTAGCACCTAGCACATAGTAGATGCTCAATACTTTTGCAACAAAGAATAAGACACACACTCCCTCTTAAACACACATATATTTACAGTCAGTCCTCATTCGTAATTCTGTATTTGTGAATTTACCTACTCACCATAATTAATTTGTACCCCCAAAATTAATACTTGTAGCACTTTCATGATCATTTGTGGACATGTGCAAAGTCAGGAAAAATTTGTATTGCCTGACATACATTTTTCAGTGGAGGTCAGATAAGGCAACACGCTGCCTTCTTGTTTTAATCCTCATACTGTGAACAAGTATCCTTTTTGTGGCATATTTGGTGCCACTTTTTGCCACAGTTTTGTACTTTTTGTTGGTGATTCTCCTGTATAATATGGCTCCCAAGCACAATGCTGAAGTGTTGGTTCGTGTTCCTAAGCCCACTATTCCTAAGAATATTGTAAGGCAATGTGCCTCACAGAGAATATGTGAGTTAGGTTAGCTTTGTTCAGGTATAAGTTGGCCTTGAATTCGATATATATTAAATAAGGTATGTTTAAACAGAAACACACACAAAACAAGGTTATGTATTAGTTGATGGATGAAAATATTGTGACCAGGGGCTCTCAGGAACCTAACCCTGTATCACCCATAGGAGCAAATGATTTAGTATTTGCTAACCTAGTATTTATAGTAACTTTATGGAATATAACTACCATAAGTAATGAGAATCGACTGTATATATAGCTACAAAATTTTACTACATATATATATGTATATAAATATATAACGTTTCCTAATTTGCTTTCATGCCCCTATTAAAAATAATGGGTCTCATAATATATGTTATATTATTAAGTAAGAAAAAAAAAACCTGTGTGTTCTTGAATGTTTGTATGAGAATGGAGACAAGTATGTTGGTATACATCAGGTTATGTTGGTTACCTGGAGGAAGAGTATTTTTTTTCTTTGTAATTTATCTTTGTATTGTCTCGTTGGTTGTAATGAAACACGTTTCTTTTGCAGGTACTCTGTAAAACATGATTTTTAATGGTTGCATTGTATTTGTCTTTGTGAAAGGAATAAAGTTTTGACTATGGTTTTGAATTTTCTTATGTTTCAGATAGTCAGCGTCTACAGTTGGATCTACAGAAAATGGAGCTTCTGGAAAGTAAAATGACTGAGGAACAGCATTCTCTGAAAAGCAAAATTAAGCAAATGACAGCTGATTTGGAAACATATAATGATTTGCCAGCTTTAAAATCATCAGGTGAAGAAAAGAAAAAGGTAAATGGTGACAGTCTTACAAAATTATGATACAAATGTTTTTTTTTAACAAATTAATATGTATGTAGTTTATAGAATTTACTATTTTCAGTTGATTATTTGATATATAAGCTAAGAAAAAAAATAAAGATGTTTACATATGTAGTAGGAATTTAGGGAGATACAAGTTTTAAACAAAAGGCAAAAGCGAGGGATAGAGCATTTCAACAGATATGAACTTTTGTTAAATGCAGGTTTGATTATGATATTTCCCTACTTAAGACTTTATTATTAGTGGCTTTTCTTTGCTATTTACATTAAAATAAATTGTTTAAATTAAATTAAATTTGGTTGGATAAGAACATATATATAGCAGCCTTAATACAGTTAATACTGATTTCACTTATTATAACTCAAAAGGTAATTTTACAAACAAGTTTCAGAGTAATTATAATCTTGGTAGAATTTAACCAGACTATCATTGAAATTATTTAAGTAGGAAATGATTTATATAGGCTTACTAGATATTCACTGAAGTCTATTATTTGCTTCCATTTGGATCTATCTAGAAATTACATCAGGAGAGAACAGTATTAACAACCCGTAGAAATGCCTTTAAGAAAATAACGGAGAAGCTAAATGTAGAGTATGAGACGCTAAAAACACAATTGCAAGAAAATGAGACACATTCTCAGGTAAAAAGAAAAAAAAGACTAAAGTTTATTTCTGTTTTTAAACTGTCTGTCCCATGTTCTTAATCTGTATTTCCACCCCAAAACAATTTTTTCTTTAAGTTGTTTTGTTTATCTTCCAGACTTTCTGGTTTTTTTTTTTTTTTTTTTAAATTTTTTTTTTTTTTTTCAACGTTTATTTATTTTTGGGACAGAGAGAGACAGAGCATGAACGGGGGAGGGGCAGGGAGAGAGGGAGACACAGAATCGGAAACAGGCTCCAGGCTCTGAGCCATCAGCCCAGAGCCCGACGCGGGGCTCGAACTCACGGACCGCGAGATCGTGACCTGGCTGAAGTCGGACGCTCAACCGACTGCGCCACCCAGGCGCCCCCAGACTTTCTGGTTTTGAAGATAGGCAGACTGTGTACAGTCTCCACTCAGAAGTGAATTTACTTTTGCTCTCCTTCTATAAGCCTGTATTGAAGGGCACTCTGTTCTAGGCCCTGTTCTAGGCATAGCTGTTATGATAATAGCTTTTAAAAATTTCAAAACTCAAGCATTTTGAATGGAGAAACTTTGCTAAATCATGAAAACCACAAATAAAGAAAATAAACCTTAATGACTAATATCTCACAGAAGAAATAATTCTTGTCCTTTTTGTGTAGGTCCTTCTAGTCTCTGTATGTTATATGTACACACACTTTATACGTACACATAAGTATATGTGTATTTCTATATATTTAAAGAAATGGTATCATATGGTACATATTATTTAGAAACTTGTTTCTAATAAGCACTTTCCCTTGTCAGTAGATTTTTAAAAAATACTACTCTATATGATATTTGACTTCATGGATATAATTTTCGGAAGCAGTTCCATATTGTTGCACATTTAGGTTATTTTTAGTTTTAAAACTGTTTAATGCTATAAAAAGCAGTCCTATACTTGAACTACTTGATTTACATTTCTGATTATTTACACAGGATGCATAGACAAGCCCCCTTTTCATATCATTCATCCTACTGACAGAGTTACCTGAACAATGTCAGAAGTTTTTTAGATTAAGTGCCCTGTCTGAGAGGATAGAGATGATTTCTGTCTCATTCACTTTCTTCTTACACTGTGCCAGGGGTTTGCACATAATAGGTGTTCAAAAAGTATTTGTTGGAGGATTAAATGAAGCATGTGTGATGTGTACAAAATCAGTAATTATGGTCTGATAAGGATTGATCATTCTCATGTCTAATTAGTATATATACATTAGCAATTTGTAACTATGATTTATTAACACTAAATGCATGAAAAATTATTCTTTATTTGGTAATATGATCATGATAGGCAATCACTGTTAATATTTTGGTATAATATCTTTGTAAACTTTTTCCTGTGCAGTTCTATACCCATTTTACATTGTTTTTCCAAAAATCAAATTCTATGCATATAGTCTTTAAACATTAATTTTCTCACTTAAATATTTCAAGATCTTTTTTTGATGATTTTTTATGACAGCTATATATGGATTTACCATTTTAAAGACAAAGATATACCTTATATTCTTTTTGAAAGGGGTGGAGTCTCATCAGAGTTTGCCACAACTAAAAGCTTAGAAATCACTAATTTTTTTACTCAAATTTATCAGTTATTCTGTCTCTACTTCATGATGTACAGGTCTAGATATAGATTTGTAATTAGCACAGTTATCCTAGGCTGTTTAGAGTGGCGATGGATGCTGAAGAAATGTAAGAAAAAGTTTATGAGGCTATTGTCTTAAATGGTTCTTAGGAAAAAATATTGATATACTTAAGGAGGAAAACACCTGACAAACACAATTTCTTAGACCCAGTCAGTGGCTACCTTGTTTATTCCCACATCAAGTACTAATCATATACTTAACACCATATACTGGTAACAGGAATTCATAACATAACTCACAATTTATTCTCTGTATTATTTGTTGCTTTTTGAGAATCCCTACTGATCACATAAAATCTGGTCCCATTATCTTTCACAACTGTTTTCTTGAAAACTTTTTTGACACCTATAAATAAGTTTCATAACAGACTTTTTTGAGGAATGGCTATTATTTACTTGATATCATTTAAACAATATTCATATTGAAACAAACTATAAAACTCTTAGTAGAAAACATAGGGATAAAGCTCTCATGGGGCGCCTGGGTGGCTCAGTAGGTTAAACGTCCGACTTCAGCTCAAGTCATGATCTCGTGGTACATGAGTTTGAGTCCCATGTTGGGTTCTGTGCTGACAGCTCGGAGCCTGGAGCCTGCTTCAGATTTTGTCTTCTCCTCTCTCTCTGTCCCTCCCCTGCTTGCTCTCTGATTGTCTGTCTCTCTCTCAAAAATAAATAAACATTAAAAAAAATTTTTTTAAAGCTCCTTGACATGAGTCTTGGTAGCAGTGTTTTGGTTATGATACCAAAAGTTGAAGTAACAAAGGCAAAAATAAATACGTATGCCTAATCGAACTAAAAAGCTTCTTCACAGCTAAAGAAACAATCAAAATGAAAACAACTTACAGAATGGGAGAAAATATTTGCAAATCATATATCTGATAAGGGGTTAATATCCAGAATATATGAAGAACACACAACAGACTGTTTAAGTTGTAGGAAAAAAAAAAGATTAATGCTTCAAGATATCCTCGGAGGTTTAAAGGCAAGTCACTAATACACATGTATAATATAGAAGGAAGTTGACCTTTACATAGTGTTGCTTTTATAGCATTATTCATTTAGCACTTAAGAGGTCTGCTGCATTCTAAGAAGGCCACCTCTTTGTATGAAACAAAGAGGAAAAGTTTGGTACTTGACTTTGCAAAAGGTTATTAGAGATTTATTGCCAAAAATGCTGACTGCTTCCTTAAGTTCATCTTAACTTTGAGTTCCCAGCTGGGGAGCTATATCTGATTTAATAGTGTTAACTCATGGCACATACAGTTTATACAATTAATTAGGATTTATCATAATATTTAGATTTATCTCTTTAGAAGAAACAATGAGATGGATGCTACCTTAAGACTGAACATATGCCCTTAAAATAATTTTAACATGAGAGTAGAAAGAAATATTAATGCTGCTTCAGTTATCAGATTCTTAAAAATGATCATTACCTTTTAGAAATATCCATGCACAATGTTATTTTAATGTTTCATTTTTCAGACAGTCTTTTGCTTAGGAAAAGTACTATGTGCATCTTAAAAAAGAAAGACCATAACCCAGAGTTACAAGGTTAATTAAATCAGAAAAACAATTTAATTCTATAACAGTAAAATTGTCTTCTGAGGAAGCAACCATCAATATAATATCCACATTAGTTTCCTGTTGATGCAGAAATTATTGTAACAGCGCCAGCTTTTTACCAACCCTCTTATAATCTTCACACTGCAGCTCTGCTCTTATCACAGCTTGTGGAATTAGACAGGAAATTTAGCCCTGGAAATAAGGAAGTTACTCCTATATAGTTGAACCTTTGACAGTGTTAGAATATATATCACATTTGTGGCATTAGACTTCCAGATTTCAAGGAGAGATTCCCATTATGTCCTATTCTTTTCTTTCTAGTTCTTTTAGGAAAGGGAAAAAATCATAAATTGTCTTTCAGTTGGCACATTCATTGGCATAATAAATATTGTAAATGCTTTCCAATTAAAATAAACATATAGAGTAAAACCTGTTGTCAAATTCAACATTGTATTTATTAATGTATTTACGGTTGTTTAATCTTTTCTAATTTTCTTTTTTGTGTACCATGGCTTTATCTCACTAAAATGCAAGGAGTTGATAAGACTTAAAATTGAATGTTTTTTTCCTTATCCTCTTAAAAGGGTGTATAATTGTTCTGAATATGGGTACTGTTTAACATTGTTATTTTGTGTTTTTAGCTTACAAATTTGGAGAGGAAGTGGCAACACCATGAGCAAAATAATTTTGTGATGAAAGAATGTATCCTTTAAAAAGCTGCAAATGAACTTGACTAAGTGATTTTTTTTTTCCTAGGAATTTCTTTAAAGGTTGAAATGAAATGAAATTTAACATACATCTATCAAATATCACTGAGCCAAACTATGTGGGTCATAAATGAGTAAGAGTTAGTCTCTAGTCTACAGTAATTAGGGTATATCTGTACCTTGGATATCCGGGCAGGAGAGGGAGATAAACCGAATAGTCTCCTGAGAAATTTGACCTTCAAGCTCATTTGTGTTTCAGCCAATTCAACCTCACATTTCTACTAAGGTGGAACTTATATCCCATCTTCTTACTTATCTTTTTGTGCTACTATATAGGAGAAGGAAACAGCTACTGAGGGCATGTGTTGTGAAGTTGTAAGAAACGTTTCCCCAAAACTTATTTTCAGTTCCCTTCTTTGATCCATTAAGGACATCTCTGCTTGGAAAAATAGCTCCTGACTCATTGGTGGTATAGATTCTCCTCTAGGAAACTGCTGAACTTTTAGCTCAGGGCAGCATGGATCCCAGCTTATCTCCAGATGAAATACATCAGGAACTCTGTTCCCACAATAGGGCAACTTGGTTTAAAAGCAGAAGACTCCCGGGGCGCCTGGGTGGTTTGGTCCATTAAGCACCTGACTCTTGGTTTCAGCTCGGGTTATGATCACAAGATCAAGCCCCATATCAGGCTCTGTGCTGAGCATGGAGCCTGCTTGGGATTCTCTCTCTCTCTCTCTCTCTCTCTCTCTCTCTCTCTCTCTGTCTCTCTGTCTCCCTCCGTCCCTCTCTCTCTCTCTGTCCCTCCTTGCGTGCTCTCACTCTCTCCCCCTCTCTCAAAATAAATATTTTTTTTTTTAAAAAGATTCCCACACACAATATACTTTAGTCCAGCAGTCTAGTTTTATGCAACACAAAGTAGGCGATTTTGAAATACAGTGAAGTCTAAAGACTTCTGAAATTGTGAGGTACTCCAGAGAACATGGTTCTTCTGAACATTCAGCTGTTTTCAGAACAGAATTAGATTGAGATGCATAACATATTAACTATACAAAAACTTTTCTAGTATAAGTGTACTTTTTTTTTTAGAGTTAAATATTTTTTTTTAATGTTTATTTTTGAGAGAGAGTGTGTGTGCACACATGAGCAGGGAAGAGGCAGAGAGAGAGAGGGAGACACAGACTCCAAAGCAGGCTCCAGGCTCTGAGCTGTCAGCACAGAGCCCAATGTGGGGCTCAAACTCATGAACTGCAAGATCATGACCTGAGCTGAAGTCGGATGCTTAACTGACCAAGCCACCCAGGTGCCCCTGTAGGTGTACTTTTTTGAAACAAGTTTTGCTTGGCCTTTTAGGTTTTAAATGATCTTAATCTACTATATTTTTCCTATATATTCTAATTGTGCTTTTTCTGTGCTGTTTTCAGTTTTCAGTAAGAAAAATACCAGTATGAATTGGTTCCTTCCAAAGCCAAAATAGATCACTATTTTTGTTGATCAGTGTTCTCCCTTAACTCATGTAATTAGTTATAGCAACCAAGAGTCAAGAGAGTGATTACCAGTCAATTATGAAGACTGTGACCAAGCAGATTGCAGAGTACAATAAAAACCTTGTGGACGCTCTACATAGCATGAGCAGAAACTGAGTCTGAACCAACTGCAAGTCTCTGTAGTAGTGTCCTCTAGATACTGAACTTTGGACAAGCTGACTGAAAAATAGCTTACCCTTGAAGAGTTTTACCTAAAATGTTTGAGTGCTATAATTTTTGTGACTGCTTTGAAGAGTGTATTTTAAATAGTGTAATAGTTCAATAAAAAGTTTTTACATTAAAGTATCTTTTTATGATATTTGTATTTGTTCATGTGGGTGATAAAAATGTCTCAAACAACCTAGAGATAAACTATAAGTGGCCATTGAGATTCATTTTAGTTGGTATAATCTGTCCATGGCAGCAAATGACATCATTTTTTTTTAATGTACCATCTCTAGGGGGGGATACAAGGAGTGTGATTCTTATTTAGCATGTATATCAGTCTTGTCAATTTTTGCTTCTAAAAAAAGTAAGAATAGAAGGGAGATGTTTAGCTTTGAGCTTTATTTCTCAAATAGGGTATATTTGATGTATTTTAGGGAATATAGGGTTGCAGGTAAATATATTAACACATTTTTTGTATATCAGTTATCCCTAAAGATTCAGAATTAAAAACTTTAACCTTTGCATTTTAAAAATACTTTCTAACATATATATGCTAGGAAAAACATGAAGTTTAAAAGAAATGTTGCACTTATGGCTGTTACTGTTCATTGCCACTCTGGAGTATACATTCACTCTTTTGGACTAGAAGTAGTAATTTGTAAGCATTGCCCAAACATTTGAAAAGAAAATCTAGAAGAGGTAGATTTGTATAGTATAAATCTGGGAGACATTACAGTAACTAAAAATGTATCCTGTCTTGTGGTCAGGAATTAGTTATCTTGGCCAGTATAAAATATTTCTCAAAACCTTCCTTCTTTTGCTCTGATTTCATGTTCCTCAAATACCTCCACTTTTCAGTATTCTTGAAACACAAGCATATTGGTTTCTTTAAAAAAAGGGGGGGGGGCTTTACCAAGATATAATTTACATACTATCAATTTATCCATGCATATTACTTCCTTGAAGTAAATATCACCATAAATTCTTCAACTTTAGTCTGTGTGAGATTAGGTAGAGGGGTGAGCATTGTTGATTTTGGTTAACTCTGAAGTACTAATCTGGCTGAAGATCCTGGATGGGAATACATTCGTTACAGTGGAATTCCTAAAATGTGTTCCTCAGATCCTGAGCAACTCAGGTTATTAATAGGTGTTTGGCCACCAAAGGATTCATGGTCAAAGAAGTTTGCAAAACATGGTGTGAAACAAAGGTAAATTGTCTTCCATCTCCTTGACTGTTCAGAGCCCTTAATATGGTAATGTGCAATAAGATTGAGAAGAGTATATATATTGTGTTTAATTTTTTTTTTCCTGAGTGGTGGGATTCTGGTTGTTTTCATCTTCCTTGGACTTTTTGGTCTAAAAATTTTGGTTCAGAATCATCTATCATGTACATAGAATATTTAGAAATGCAACAAAAATTGAAATAAAATTCTGTATGCAGTTAGTATTTCAACTTGTGGAAAGGAGATGTGATAATAAGACAACTCGGCAGTTACTAAACTAGATATGACCCAGTCTTCACCCAGAAAGAAGGTAGGAGGAAGATTGTCCTATATGCGTTTGCATTATAACAATGAGAAGCTTGGCAGAAAAAAAAGAAAAAAACTTCTTGAAAAAAGCAAGGTTTCCAAACTTCGTTCTAAATTACTCATGTATGATATTTGTGGAACATAATTGAGCAGGATTTCTTTAAAACGTGTTATCTGAGGGAAATTCTCAGTAATGTCTCTTCCTTCCTCTCAGAGCTTTTCAACAAATCCAACAAGAATATTTCTCTGCTAGGATAGCATTAGAGGCTACTATCTGCATGAACCGGTTCTTCCTCAGTCAGTCACATTTGCTCAGTGAGTTCCATTCCTGTTAAAACAACACCTTGTAAGTCATATGGAAAGAAGCTGCGGACTGAACAAACATGCTGAGTAGTTTTACTAATGAAAATCAACATGGGAAAGTTAGCAAGTCTTTGTTTTTCTCATCCTTATCCTTTATCAATAAATAAACATGAGTTCTTGATATTCTTTCGCTAAGTGGAGAGTCCTTGATTTGGATCACATTCTGATCTCATGTTTAAGCGTAAAATTCAGTGCAAGGTTAGAGGATTAGAACATGGAGTAATGCCATTCGCACTAGAAATAAAAGACCAGTTAGTAGAAGCTCCTGGGATTCTTGCTGTCTCCTTACCAGTAAATTAGAACATTTAGACTTAAAGTAAGAAGAAATCAAGATGGATCACTAGAGAATAGTCATCTATTTTACTATTGATGTAATCTTTCATTTTCATACACTTTTCTACATAAAAGTAGGTTATGTCTTTGAATTGCAGATTCATGGTTTGAGAACTGATATTGAAAATCTTTTTTTTTAATGTTTATTTTTGAGAGAGAGTGAGTGTGCGTGAGTGGGGGAGGGGCACAGAGAGCGGGCAACAGATTCTGAAGCAGGCTCCAGGCTCTGAGCTTCA
Source organism: Felis catus (assembly GCF_018350175.1). NCBI lineage: Eukaryota > Metazoa > Chordata > Mammalia > Carnivora > Felidae > Felis > Felis catus. Next base: position 50,310,828 of record NC_058380.1, read on the forward strand.
GCACAGAGTCAGACGCAGGACCTGAATTTACAAACACTGAGATCATGACCTGAGCCAAAGTCTAACACTTAACCAACTAAGCCACCCAGACACCCCTGAAAATCCTTAAAAAGATAATTTTTTTTTTAAGTAAGCTCTGTGCCCGACAAGGGGCTCAAACTCATGACCCCAAGATCAAGAGTCACATGTTTCACTGACTAAGCCAGGCCAGGAGTCTTAAAAGACAATTTTTAATGTAAAGTTTTCGTGTAATGTCAGATTGTTCTTAAACGTTTGCTATTTATAATTCTGTAAACATTTGTCCATATCATTATATATTTTTTGCAACATGTTAAGTTTGATGCATATTATTCTGTTATACAAGTATTTTCTAAAAACAAATCCCATATTATTGAATGAGGTTTGTGGTGTAGGAGTTAAGCATAAGTTTTGGATTGGGTAACTGAATTGGAATCACAACTCTCCTACTAACTTGTTATATGACCTTGGGAAGTTACTTAGTCTCTGAATTTCAGTTTCTTCACCCGTAAAATGAATAGTGCTTAACTCCTAAGATTGGGTCGAAGAGTAGGTGGAATCCAAGGCTTTTGACAAAACTAGCTTTTAGAAGGTGGCATGCTATTAGCAGTGTGCAAGAGTGCTTGTTTCCCTGCACTGTCACCAACACAGGTGTTATCCAGGTTGACAATGCACTACCTCATTTGATTTAGTTTTTTAAAATAAACTAAACTGCCTCCATTACTATAATTAGAAACTTTATTGTGTTTTAATTAATATGCAGAATATTTTTAATATTAAAAAACTGATTTTTAAAATTCTATTTTAAAAGTATTTATTATAACTTTATAATAAAAAAGTTTAATGCTTAATGCTTCTTTTTAGAAGATACTAGATTATACTTTGCTGCCTCAGTGTCTTCTTTCATAATATATCATCATGAATTGCTGCTCTGAAAACCTGACTGTATAACCTTAAGGGGAATCGGAACAATCTGTGTAGAAATAACCTACTCGACAATAATCGGAGGTGTTCTGTTGGGTCGTTTTCTGTGTCTTCCTACAAGTCCGAGCGATTGCACATAAGGACAAGCTGAGTTAGAGGAGGAATAATAACATCCATTGAAGGGTCCAGTGTACAAGAGAGTTTGGAGGAAGCATGATCCTGAAGAATTCTGTGGTCTGCTACCTAAAAGAGGTTTAGACACACTAGGTAAGTCACAAGAGAACTATAAAAACTAAATGAGATTTTTCAAAATTAACTTTTGTTTTATTTCCACATCTTTCTGTAAAATAGTATTCTTACTGTGATAACAACATGGTAATACCGTGGAAGAAAGACCAACTGAAATCTGTTAAAACTATACTTGACACAAGGTCAAGAAAGAACTACTACTAACCAACTGAAATATTATCTCCTGTTCTGTGTTTTCATTCTCAACAGATAAGTTCACCCTAGTAGAGGAAGTCCAGACTGACATGAAAGTGAAAATATTTGATACAACCCGTAAGTTCAACCTGAATTTTTTTTTTGTCAAAGGAAACTATAGTTCATTTTTAAAAGTCTCTTTCTATCTTTAATTTGCTTCTTGTTAAAGTGAACTTTCCCTTAGTTTACTGGAGATGGGGAGGGCTGCCTTAGAGATTGACCAGCCACACCCCATCCCCTCTGCCAAGGACAAAGCAGGGACCTGTGTCTCAGGATTAGGGGAAATGGTTAAGAAGGAGAGGAAAAGAAAATTGCTTTTCCAGCTTCTCTAACTTCCCATGTAGCCTACAGAGAAAAGCAAGCATCCCTTGGGAGGAAATAACAAAAGTGCTAAACAGTAGATGGATGGATGAAGCCTGCATCCCTGCAATGTTCTGGAACCCTTGCCTTTATAATGTCCCTTGCTCATGGTTCTCAGAAGGCCAAATGGATGTTTACTGCCCATTGGCCCTACCCTCCTGGGCTCCTCTACCTTTGAAGCTGTTCCTGGCTCAGTTCCTTTTCCTGCCAGAAATATCAGTCAGAAAAGAGGGTCTGGTAACACTGTAACAGTCCAGTTGCCTTGTTTCCTTTCCCAAGAGCACACTTGAGATAGCTGCTTAGACCATAAGAGGTATTCATAAGAGGCTCTAAGAGTCACTTAATTGCCTGGGTGGCTCTGTGGGTTAAGTGTCCGATGCTTGATTTCGGCTCCAGTCATGATCTCACAGATCATAGGTTTGAGCCCCACAACAGGCTCTGTGCTGACAGTGTGGAGCCAGCTTAGCATTCTCTCTGTCCCTCTCTCTGCCCCTCCCCCACTCATGCACAAACACACCTACCCGCACTTTCTCTCAAAATAAATAAACTTAAAAAAAAGGTGAGAACATAGCACAGAGACCAAAATAATGAGTGCAGAAATCTTCTTGGAAAAAAAAAAAAAAGATGAGAACTAATTGGAAGAAGTGTCAGGTAATAAGAGATAAGCAAACCTCTTCTTACAAGACCAGTCATCATTATATTATCTTTAAGGTGCCCCCACCTCAGCCAAAAAAAAAAAGAAGGCTCCCATGAAATAAACATTCTAAGATTCTATCTTTTCATTAAGCATAGATTGGATTTCCTTACCAAATACAGTACTATGATTTGTCAGACTTTTGATTCTTAAAATACTTCATGACCGCCCTGTGTACTGCTTTCCCCTCTCTCAACAATAACTTCAACAAACATGGTAGGTATTGATGCCATATTTGCTTAATTATCTTCTCAGGAATCAGAGTATGATCTGATGAAAAGAACTTTTAAGAGTTTATATCAGTTTGATTGTCTGAAATTCCATACCAAGTTACTGCTTTCACATTGTGTGATCACAATTCTAATGTAAACAAAAAGGACATTGATGGTGAGCTGAAACTTAACACTAACACATTATATGCTTATAAGGAAAAGTCCTTGGGATTTCAACTGCCACATGAATTAGACCCTTTGGCATGTCTTATAATAATCTGACTTTATTTTTATTTCATTCATTGTGATAAAAGCACCCACCACACAAATATGGTTAGACATTTCTTTAACTTTTCTTCATTGAAGCAGTTATGTAAATCTGTTCACTGCAAAGATTTCCCTCACTTACTAGAAGAGATACATCTCTTCATCATACCCAAGCTAGTCACATACTTCCCATGGATCATCCCTTCACCACCTCCTCTGCTTGGACATAATTATTGAAACATACCTGAAAGGGCATGGGACCTTTGATTTTGAAAAAGTTCTTCCTATGCAGCACACCAGCTGAAGGCCTTTGGGCAGCTCAGTCAGTTTTCCTGAGCCTATTTGCAGGGTTATTGTAAGATTCCTATGCATATGAGGCATGGGAAATTGTTTTAATGTATAAGGTGCCAAATAAATAAAGCAGTAGTTACTACATTTCTTTAACTTGTTACCATCCCCACTGCCTGCATACAAACATTTTCATTAGTACCCATTCTTCCCTCTCAGAAGCGTTAAATGTCCCATCTCAGAAGAAAATGTCTTAGAAGCCTAGTTTCTACATCCTTCTAAAAGAAGGTCCCTTTCTGTCTAATGCTAATTCCTCCCCTGGTGCTTACATATCCACTGCAGATTCCTTATGAATCTTTCTTAATTCTCTACCATCCCCTTTCTCCTGTGGCTTTAGCCTTTCCTCCTTTGATTTTCATCCTCTCAATTTAGAAACACATTCATCTTCTTCCCATTACTTTCACATTCAATGTCCGTAAAAGACTGGTCGACTTCACACCCCAGTCTCTTCTAAACACTGCTCTGTCAACTGCACTGAAGCTGCTTTGTTAACATAACCAGTGATATTTTAAATACCAAATTAATGGATTCCTTTGGGTTGTATTCCAGTAAAATTTCTATATCGGTTTTAAAATTGTTAACCACTCTTTCCTTGAAACTTTTTCATTTGCATTTTATGACCTCACTTTCACTTAATTCTTACACCTTTTTGTTCCCTGTTCAGTCTCTTTCCTAGGCATCTCATCTTTTCTGCTTCTAGAAGAGGCTTAGAGATATCTAGCTTGCCAAATTAAATAAATTCTTCCCCCATGGCTATTGGAATCATCTCAAAGATCCCTATGTGTTAGAGGCAAATTTGATGCTGTGGTAGTGATTTTGTGGTTAGTATAAATATATAATGAAAACTGGATCATGACTACTTATTTTCCATAGACTTCTAAAGTGTCTAAAGATGTAGATAATTTTTAGTAACAGCTTATATGAATTCAGTTTAAGCCTCATCTAAAGGTATGAAAAGCCACAATAGCAGAAATATAAACAACAAAAACTCCATTATTAAACATTTCCTGAATGCTAATTGTGTAATTGTCAAGTACCAGGGTCACTTGAACATTTTGTCCTCATCTGGTACTACTAGACCACAAGAATTTTCTCCCTCTCTCTCTAAGGCAGGTACCAGGTAGTAAGAACCACTCCTTATTTCTACTAAACTATGAGATTTTTCATCACACTGTGGGCTCCCTGCAGATAGAGATGATGTCTTAGTCATCCATGTCCTCTCTGCCAAGCAGACCACTTGACATGTAAGTTCACAGTGAATGCTTATTGAGTTGATTTAGTTTGGGTGGGATAGACTGAACCAAATTAAAATGGCATGGAAGATGCTTCGGAAAGCAGTTTGGAAGTTCCTTAAAAAGTTAAACATAAATTACCATATGCCTTAACAATTCCACTTGTAAGTAGGTACCCAAGAAATGAAACATATTGATACCAAATGAAACATATCAATATGAACATGAATGTTCATAGCAGCATTATTCATAATAGTCTAAAAGTAGAAACATCCAAATGTCCATCAGTTGATAAAAAGAATGTGGTATGTGTACACACACACACACACACACACACACACTGGAACATTATTCAGCCACAAAAGGAGTGAAGTACTAATATATGCTACAGTATGGATGAACCTTGAACATGCTGAAAGAAGCCAGTCATAAAAGGCTACAAAACACTGTGTGATTCTATTTATAAGAAATATCCAGAATAGACAAATTAATAGAGACAGAAAGTAGATTAGTGGTTGCCTAAAGATGAGAAGAGAGAGTTGAAGGGGGTGATAATAAAGGTGCATTGTTTATTTGGGTGTGATGAAAATGTTCTAAAATTGATTGAAGTGATATTTGTACAACTCTGAATATTTAAAAAATTTAATTATACACTTTAAATGGATTTTATGATATGTACATTACATCTCATTAAAAAAAGAACACTGAGGAAAGTTAAGGGAACCACAAATAAATAATAAATCTAGACTTTGGTTAATGTGGAAGAGACTTTTCATAAAATTACTCATTTTTTTGTTTTTTTAAAAAAGGAAGGGGCATAGAAGTTGTGGGATACAGTTAGTCAAGAGCACTTTGAACATTCTCTTGCGTTCTGCTGAGAAACAGAAATGTCTAAAACTCCATTTTTCTTCCCTAGCACCACTAGTGTAATTCAAAGGGAACTTTTGGAAACTTATTCAAAGATAGGCCAGGTTTCTGTTCCTCTGGGAATGTTTAGATAGATGATAGATGATAGAAAGATAGGTAGGTAGATAGGTAGATAGATAGAGTGGTGATTGCACTTGCTGGGGGAAAAAACAAGTATAAAATAACTTGCCCTTCTATAAATACAATTCAGAAAGAGTTATTTTTTGTGGATTATTGGACTGGGTGAGAACTTTGATAGCTCTTCTATTATAATACTTTCAACAACTGCAGCAGTTGATCGCGTTTTCCCTTGTCTCTTACTGTGTTTGAGGCAACATCTGTTGAAGTTCATCATTTAAGCTCCCATTTGCTCCCTAGCCATTTTTCAAGGGTCGATGATTTGGTTATTTCTAGGCAGGATTTTTTTTTTTTTTTTTTTTTTTTTTTTTTTTTTTATGGCCAGATTGTTTCTTCTCTAAGAATGTATGCAAAGAAAAGTAAATGTGAAGGCACTGTAACTTACAGTCTGGGTACAGACTTACAGCCCCTGAAAACCTTGTACACTTTAATGTCATGTCAGTCATTTTAATGTCTATGGAATTGCATTTGGAAAATGGGGGACATAACTGTCTACTTCTTGAGAGAGAGCTAGTGATTAAATTAATGCTTTAAAGATATTTTGAATTAAAATGTTGAAGGTATTCGAATTAAAGTATACTATAACTCATTCACACATTCAGAAATGAAGCTCTTTGAGCTTGTAGGAGGAAATACTGCACTGCTGATTTAGAACAGCACTGTCCAATAGAAATATAATGTGAGGTACAAATGTAAGCCAGAAATGTAAAATTTTAATTTTTTTGTACCTACATTTAAAAAGGAAAAAGAAACAGGTGAAATTCACTTAAATAATATATTTATCTCAAAATATTTACCTCAGTATATTCAAAATACAATGTCAACATGTAGTTAACAAAACAATTATTGATATACATTATGTTCTTTTTTTGTTCTAAATCTTTGAGATTTTATGGTGTGGTTTACACTTACAGTTGGTCTCAATTCAGATTGGCCATGTTTCAAGTGCTTAATAGTGACATTCATAGTGGCTACAAATTGGACAGATTTAATAAAGTCTATAAATAATTTAATAGTAAAAATTATTTTAAAATGATTTTTTAAAATTAAAATTAAATAAAAATTAAATATTAAAAAATAATTTAATAATAATAAATTTAATAAAATCTATAAATCTATAAATAGATTTAGAATTTAGAACTTTTATTCTGCTTGTAGCAAGAGGATGAGTCATGGGAGAAAGTCAAATAGCAGTTTTGCTAAATAAAGGAAAATGGTTTCATAAGGAAAAAAAAACCCTTTCCTATGTGAGATTAGAATCTAAAGTAGGACTTTCTGTGTTCTTTTTGATTAGTCTTAAATTACTTTTACAAACCTATTTTCTTTGAAAAGTAATCTTAATTGGTAGAAGAAAGAAATATATGTGGTAGTTAGGAATATTATAGAGACTTAGTTCTGAATGGGACCTCTAAAAGAATCTGATTGGCTGGATCTTCTTAACTTCAGGAATTGAAAATATAAGAGGGTTTGTGAATTGTGCTTACATTTAATAACACCAATATTCAAAAACATAGTATAGCCTGTATCGTATATATTACTAATTAATATATATTATTAATATTTATATATAATTATAGAATATATCATTTTATATGATGCCATTATTGATTATATTTTCATTTATGTATGTATCTAAATAGTAAATTTTAATTGCCTGCGTTGAAAAGCTTTGAATTATAGAGCTAAGCTATTCTAAAAAAGACTGTAAACTGAGACCTCCTTTGGAAGAAAATCAGTATAGGAAAGAGTTTTCTTCTAGTCTCCCCTCCTGTGCTCCCACGTCCCTTGTCAAACAAAAGGATATTGAAAAGTCTATTTGGCCAAATATTCCTTTTAATTTAAAATAATACTTACATTGGGAACTAATAGAAGTTTAGATGAAGCCACAGACATTTCTCAACAGGGATGTATTTTAACTGGATTATCAAATATTGTTATTTAGCAATGTTTAAAACAGGCTGGGTCACACAAATAAACTTAAATTGCAGTTTGCTACCTCTCGAGCTCTGTATGAAACTCTCCCTGCCCCCTTTTCAGCCACACTCCCTCTCCCCAGGCCTTCCTCTCAGCCTCACAGATCTCTGGCACTAGTATCTGCAGAGGAAGGAGTGAGGATGAAGGCAAGTAGAGTAAAACAATGGGGAAGGGAAGAAGACAGAGTAGGCAGAGTACCTTGTGACCTTAAAATAACGAGCCGTGTTTTCCTGTGTGTCTGGTAAACTGTCTCTAAAGACAATTCCAAAAAAGAAGCTATAAAAATGTTTAGAATAAAGACAACATCCTTGGGCTAAAAGCCTGCCCTACCAAGTTTGCTACCATGAAGCTCATTACACTTTTGACTGTAACTGAAAAGCCGATTTTGGTGTTTGGAAGGTGAGGAATGGAAGTGAGGTGAGGTCAGTCTTACTACTTGAAAGCCATTGTTTATAATGCATTACAATTTTTTGAAAGAATTGACACAAGAAGTAGTGCTCCCCCTGCTCCCGTCTGTTATAAAAAATGATGAGGGCTTCTTTTTTGAGATAAAAAGAGGTTTGCAATTTTGTCGATTCAGGGTAAAACTCTGCTGTGTGCCTCAAAATTCTTCAATTTTTTTTTTTTACATTGAAGGAACAACATAGTGAATGAGCAGAGTAAAAATTTCAATGCAAGTAAGATTTCTAAATAGCTGTGGTACACCAAATATTGCCTCCCAAAGATGTTCACATCCTACTACTCCCCACAACCTGTGAATATGTTACCTTATATGGCAAAAGAGACGTTGCAATTGTGATTAAGGATCTTGAGATGGGAAGATTATTCTGGATTACCTGGGTGTGCCCAATGTAACCACAAACATCCCTTTGAAAAGGAAGCTAGAAGGTCAAAATCAGAGAAAATGTGAGGAATAGAAGCAAATGTTGGAATGATGTAATTTGAAGATGGAAGAAGGGCTATGAGCCAAGAAATGCAGGGAGCTTCTAAAAGCTGGGTAAGGAAAGGAAACAGAATCTCCTCTAGAGCCTTCACAAAGATTTTAGCCTCACACCTCTCAGACTTGTGACTTACAGAACTGTAAAAAGAATATATTTGTGTTGCTTTAAGCCACCAAGTTTGTGGTAATTTATTATAGCAGCAATACATGCAACATTTGCCTTTAATTTTGATCAGCTATAGTTTCTGTCCTCCCATTTATTTATCATAATTTCATTGCCAACAACAGGAACCTACTAACGATGTGAAGTCCATCATGGGGACAGCAAACCATACCTGCACATATAAAGGCATCTATACCAGCAAGTAAGGCTACCTATTTCCATTTATCAAATTGATTCATCTAATACATACTGAATAAAAGAGGGGCCAACATCAACAAAATTCTTGCCCAGTTGGAGCCTACATTCTAATGGAGGATACAGACAATAAATAAACAATGCAGTTTCATACAATGGTAACTTTTCTTGGTAAAAGCAAATACTGGCTGATTTTGGAAAAGTTTTTGGAAAGGTTAACCAACTGTCTCTGTGTAAACCCAACTGCCAAGTTCATGTATCCTTTACTACTGTAAGATGTTTTTCCTGAGGTATTCAAGTAAAACCTGCAGGGGTTTCTTAAGACCTGGCATTTCATCTGTTCCATACCAGTTTTCTCAAATTTTGTGGGATAATCACTTTACAGCCTCTGTGCCTATGATCCACCTCTAGCCTTAATGCCATGTTCTGGCCAACATACCAGAATAACCCACGACTATTGAGTCTCGAGTTGACTCCAGAATCTTTGTATGAGAGTATTTTAGGGATGGTAGTTTCATTAAAGTGTGGTTAGGAGACTTGTCTTAAAGCTCTGTTTGAATAGCAAGAACACTGCCTAGAGTAATGCTTGGGAGGTAAGTACCTGGTAGGTACTCAACAGGTATTTTTAAATAAATTAATGATTATTTTTATCATTGCCATAAAATCGTGATTGAGAAACTTAAGCCTACTGTTGGATGTTCAAAAAAAAAGGTTGGATAGTCAGCAAAACTAGATGAGCAGCACTCATCATAGCATTTTTCTTGATGTACTTTTCTTCTTTCTAGATATACCACATATCAAAGAAGCCCCACAACCAAACTTACATTGGCTAAGAAGATTGGGATATCACTATGACAACATTTCCAGGAGAAGAAAGGGTTACGATACAGAGGAAATCTGGTTTCAGAACAATGGGGGAACTAATAATATAGAATACTGGTTAAAAGTATGGGTTCTGGAGTCAGACAAGTCTGAGTTTTAATCCTGCCTGCCACTTGTTAGCTGGGTAACCCTGGACTACCAGCCAGTTGCTCTAATTTGCAGTTTCAGCAACTACAAAATAAGGAATGTAATGTCTTCCTCATAGCATATAGATGAAATGAACTAATAAGGTAAAGCATCTGCACAGTGCCTGCTGCCAAAGTGTTCAATAAATGCTAGCAGTTAATATTATCAAACGGATGTTATTATATATTCCCAGATATTCTATAATGGAAATACAGAGATTTTAAGTTTTAATGGCATTTAAGATTACAGTATGGTTATAGTGTACTAAAGAATACTTTTTACAATGAGAACAAATTGCCACATGATTTACTTCCTATTTTTACTTTTGGTTTCCACTGATGAATTATTATACATTTCTGCAAATTTCAAGTATTACTGCCTAAGCCTTTTATTTATAAAAAGTATTAATTTATTTATTAATACATATATATATATAATTTTGGATAATGCATAAATATGAACACCTACATCTTTAGTAGTGACTATTTTTAAAAATCTCATATCTCTTCTCCCACTTTGGTTTCTTTTATACCCATTTCCTTGATAACCCATGTCAACAGCCTAATATGTATCCATCCATTTTCTAATTTATTTTGTTGGTTTGTTTTTTACTTTAGAAAGATAGAAAGAGAGAGAGAGAGAGAGCACCAGTGGGGGACAGGGGCAGAGGGAGAGAGAGAGAGAATCTTCAACAGGCTCCACAAACTGCAATGCTCAACACGGGGCTCAGTCCCACAACCCTTGGATGATAACCTGAGATGAAATCAAGAGTTGGACACTCGACCAAGAGAACCAGCCAGGCGCTCCACTCTTCATTTATAATTCTATGGAGACTTATTCGTAATATATTTATATACATATAAAAATACGGTGTTATTTTGATCATCAACTTTAAAAATGGGACCATGTTCTCAAGCGTGTTACTTTTCTCACCCAACAATATCCAGAGGAAAGATCTTCAATTCATTTGAGTTTAATAGTACAATATTCCATAATTTAGATGTAACATTATCTATGTAGCATTTCCTCAATTATTGAGCGTTCCTTTTGTTTCCATTTTTTGGCACTACAAATTAGGCTACAATAAACATCCTTATATATCTTTATCTACTGATTTGTTTATTTCTTTGTGATAGATTCACAGGAGTAGGGAATGTACACTTTTAATTTTAATAGATGTTTGATACATCTTTTCCACTAGAAGCAAGAAATGTAAGAAAATTTTATGTCACTTTCACCAAAAATGTCACTTGTACATAACAGTTATGTAGCGATAAATAGGAAATCTTGAAAAAAAAAAAAAAAGAATAAACTTCTGGTAAGGAAGTTTCAAACAAAGATGCATTCCATTGGGATATGTCCTCCTTTTTAATTACTGTAATTGGGAAGTGAAGTTGAGTAGGGGCTGGGGGGAAGGGCAGGAGACTTTAAAAAGAAAGGATACTGAAATAGAAACCTCTCCCAAGTTTACTTTCATCAATAGGTGACTTTCCCCTCTGTAAGTGTGCTGTTCTAAAACAGGATGTCTGAGAGAACCTGGTAATACACAATCATATGGCTGTTACACACTTTTTCTTACAAGTTCATTGGCTTCTTACTCTTTTGGCTAAAAGTTTTATAGTGTGCAGCATACTGATTTTTACCACTTAAACATTTTTCACTAATTTGCTGTAGTAAGGAGTGGAGGAAGGGGAGAGAATTCCATGAACAAAGGCTGTCTTATGAAAGTACAGACATGTTATCAAGTCCTTCAGCAAGTGCAAGTGAAGTCTTAGCAGAGTTAATTGCTCAATTCACTAAGTTTACAGTGCATCTTTGTAGGGAGCAGAATAAAATACATGATTTACAAGTTGGAATGAAAAAAAATCTTCATAAAACAAAGTTATCAGGCTTTTTCTGTTAATAGGAAGAATACTAAACAGAGACGAGTATGCATTTTAAATATTTCTTCATTAGTAATTTCTGTTAAGAAATATGAGTTTTGTGCAAGGTAGATATAAAATCAGTAAGAAAGATTGACATACTTAATTTGTACATTTACTTCAAAAATATGATAGAAAGATGAAAATTGGCTAAAAAGAAACTGTTCGTAATGGTAAAAAGCTTATAACTGTATGACCTTTCTCCTGCAGAAGAACCAGAAAAGAGTCTGATTAATTCATGGCCAAGTGAGCTAATTTAAAAAAAAACAAAAAACACAAAGATGACATTTGAGACAAAGTAGATATAAAATTTTACATTATTTCTAGAATAAATCAAATTCCCCTACAAATATGTTTCATTAAACAAGAGAATATTGAGAAACTTAGGTAATGGGAATACCGTATTAAAGTTTCATTTTCTTCTTGAATCACAATTATTGTGCTTCAGATAACAGCATTCTGAAAAAAAAATGTATATTTTTTTTACTGAGAAATTTGTCATTTTTAAAAAGCTGAAACAGTCTCAATTTTATTGTTTTTTTTAAATATAATTTTAACTCAAATTAAGTGGGTAATATGTTCCAAAAAGTTAATTTCTTCCTCAATTCCTAGAAAAAGGTAGGATATATAACATTCTTTTACAGGAACAGCTCTAGGTTTGGACAAGCTCTAGGCCTGGTCTTTATCAGGTTTTCACAGAACTGAAGAGAAGGGGGTGAAGGTACAGACCAGGCATATCTCCAGTGTGGGAGTGACCAAGAAGTACTGTATCTTTTCTTTTAAGTCTAAATCTTCAAAGAGAGCGATGATAGAGGGCAATTTAAGCTATTAAGCTGAAGAAATGCACACACCTCATACCTAACTGTCAAAGGGATGATTTCACAACTTGGTTGCATAACTGGAAGAAAAAAAGAAGCTTTGGAATTAGAATAAATGAACATACACTCAAACAGTTGTACAAGATCTGCTGAAACTCCCAAGTGGTTCTTACCATAATTTGGAGAATTTTTTGACAAGGGTGCCCTGGAAATCCAAAGCTTATCTAGCAGCAACTCAAATTCAACACAAACCAGACAAAACCATCTTTCTCCCTAGTCTCCCTTCTGCTGTTGACTCCTTTTCTAAATGACTGAGCTTGTTAGCTGTGTTCTATTTATATTTTGTATTCTATTCTTCTATATTCATTTTTAGAGAAATCACAACAGGAAAAACCCACTGAATTTACTCTTTAAAAAAATTTTTTTTAACGTTTATTTATTTTTGAGACAGAGAGAGACAGAGCATGAACGGGGGAGGGCCAGAGAGAGAGAGAGACACAGAATCCGAATCAGGCTCCAGGCTCTGAGCTGTCAGCACAGAGCCCGACACGGGGCTGGAACTCACAGAGCATGAGATCATGACCTGAGCCAAAGTCGGACGCTTAACTGACTGAGCCACCCAGGCGCCCCAAATTTACTCTTTAATAAATACTATGTAATATGACTTCTCCAGACCAGAGTTCCTTGTTTGTAAATGAGGAATCAAACCATGTAGGTAGAAAGATGATAGACTCAGAAACCAGAGATGTCTGTTCATATCCCAACTCTGCCACTTACCATGTATGTTGTCCTGGGAAATTTTAACAACTCATCTGCATCAAAGACTCCTCATTCTTACATTCTTTGACTTAGTGATTTGATGATGTTTCCATATTTCCATCTCCTATTGAAGAAAATGAACTATTAGCTTTAAGAGAGCCATAGAATTAGTAGATATAGACTTCAGATTGCAGTTAAAAAATTACAGTTGGAGACTCCCAGAAAAGTGCTTCAATCCAGTTGACTCTACACAACCATGTTCTTGCCTGCCTGAGTGACCGCCTCTAGCCACCTGAGATGTCCTTCTCCCTTCATCCATTTGCACCCTAACCACACTTCAAAGCCCAACTCAATTCTCATTCTCTTACTGAAGCATCCATTTCCTTTTTTTAAAAAAATTTTAAATTTATATCCAAGTTAGTTGGCATATAGTGCAATAATGATTTCAGGAGTAGATAACAGTGATCCACCCCCTATGTATAACACCCAGTACTCATCCTAACAAGTGTCTTCTTTAATTTGGCATCCCTTTCTGAAACATCTTTTTTTCTGAAAATTTCAGTAAATATTGAATAATAATTGAACTTTCTAATTAAACAGTACTTAAGCCCATTATGTGTTTCCACCCTTAGCAATGTATAATAATACACTATTTGTTTTACATACACGATATGCTTAAATTATTCATCCTCTTATTTACCTTCTTTAAATACTCATCAAAAATCTACCACATACTCTGTGATCTAGGACTTTATGTAACGGTTTTTTTTTTTTTTTTTTGCTTTTCTTCTTTTGTAAAATGGAAATGAAAATTCCTATCTTTCAAGGTTTTGGAAAATTAAATAAGTTAATGTTTATGTAAAGTGCCTGGCCTGTGTTACGGCATAAATATCTGTTTTTCTTTCTTTTGTAAACATATTTTCTGAAAATTAAAAAGGACAGCTTTACTTATTCTCAAAAATTAATGATACCCTATCAAGAAAGCAGGTTTTGGAGGACGTGGGTGGCTCAGTCGGTTAAGCATCCAACTTCAGCTCAGGTCATGATCACACAGTTCATGGGTTTGAGCCCCACGTCAGGCTCTGTGCTGACAGCTCAGAGCCTGGAGCCTGCTTCGGATTCTGTGTCTCCCTCTCTCTCTGCTCCTCCCCTGCTCTCTCTCTCTCTCTCAAAATAAACATTAAAAAAGAAAAGAAAAGAAAAGAAAAGAAAAGAAAAGAAAAGAAAAGAAAAGAAAAGAAAAGAAAAAAAAGAAAGTAGGTTTATTTCTTTGTCACAAGAAACATTGTAACTAGACCTGTCCTCTTTATTAGAGTATTTCAGTATCCACTTGGAGTTGTCACTTGAAAAAGTTTTCTATCTTTGCTAACATGATAGAATTCTATAATCAAATGCTTAGGATACTGGGATAAAAAACGTAAGGCAATTTCTTCTTTTTCCTCACCCCTGAAGGGTTGTTTCATACATTTGTAAGGCAGATAGACCCTTTTGTCACATTTTGTACTACATCCTGAGATCCCTTACCTTCTAAATATTTTTTTTTAATTTGCATGCATTAAATTCTCTGATGGCTAATATTCCATTGTGTGCATGTGTGTGTGTGTGTATACACACCCCACATCTTTATCGATTCATCAGTTGATGAACACTTGGGCTCTTTCCATGATTTGGTTATTGTTGATAGTGCTGCTATAAACACTGGGGTGCATGAGCCCCTTCCAATAAGTATTTTTGTATAGTTTGGATAAAGACTTGGTAGAACAATTGCTGGGTCCTAGGGTAGTTTTATTTTTAACTTTTTGAGAAACCTCTACACTGTTTTCCAGAATGGCTGCACCAGTTTGCATTCCCACCAGCATTGCAAGAGGGTTCCCCTTTCTGTGCATCCTCACAAACATCTGTTGTTTCCCGAGTAGTTAATTTTGGGGCTGTTTGTTTAAGAACAGAGGATCAAAAAACTGACTGGAAGCTCTGAGCATGAGGTCAGTTTATTGAGTATGAGCTTCTCTGTAGCAAAACTAATGGGTTGGTTTTGTTGGAGGTGCCCCACTGACCTATCTGTTGGAGAAATATGAACATTTTCAGGCTTATTCACTAGCCTGGTCAGAACACCCAGAGATCTGCTGATCCTTTGGCCAGCTTTCTGCAAGTGAAAGTGGGGAGAAAGCCCAAGGCTTAAATTCAGTTCAGAACTTCAACCTATTCTTACTGCCTATAACTGTATGGTCCAAAGAACCTCTATCTTCTACTTCCTTCAGGGAAAAGGACTCCCCGCCTCCACACCAGTGTTCTATCTGGTAGAAAACGTATGGTTGCTCCACTATGTGCAGCGCAAGAAAAATGCCTTGAGGGTCTTCCTGTTGTATTTTTATTGGAATAGTTTTACTGGGATATAATCCACATGTCATACAATTCACCCTCTAAAGTACATAATTCAATGTTTTCAATATATTCACAGAGTTGTGCAACTCACACCACATCAATTTTAGAACATTGTGATCACCTCATGAAGAAGCCCTGAGTCCCTAGCTGTCACCTGCCCACCCTTCCTATTATCCTCCACTGCCCCTGGCCCTAGTCCTGAGCAACCACTAATCTACTTTATGTGTCTATGGATTTGCCAACTTGGGACATTTCATGTAAATGAATTCTTAGAATATGTGGTCTTTTCTGACTGGATTCTTTCACTTTCTGTAATGTTTTCAAGATCCATCCATGTTGTACCATGTATCATACCCCCCCCTTTTTTTTTTTTTTGACCAAATAATATCCCATCATGTGGGTATACCATATTTTATCTATTCATTTGTCAATTGATGGTTTGGGGTTGTTTCTACTTTGGGGCTATTATAAATAATACTTCTATGAACAATTGCGTACAGGCTTTTGTATGGCCATGTTTTTATTTCTCTTGGGTATATGCCTAGGAGTAGAATTGCTGGTAACTCTGTGTTTAACCTTTTGAAGAACTGTTGGTCTGTTTTCCAAAGTAGCTGCACCATTTATATTACCACCAACAATGTATGAGTGCGTCAATTCTCCACAACCTAGACAACACTTGTTATTATCTGACTTTCTTATTATACCACTCTTGGAAGTGGTATCTCATTTTGTCTGATTTTAAAACATACTTTCAACTACTCCTCTTAATTTTTTTAATGTTTATTTATTTTTTAGAGAGAGTGTGAGTGAAGGAGGGGCAGAGAGAGAGGGAAACACAGAATCTGAAGCAGGCTCCAGGTTCTGAGCTGTCAGCACAGAATCTGCGGTGGGGCTCGAACCCGTGAACTACAAGATCATGACCTGAGCTGAAGTTGGATGCTTAACTGACTGAGTCACCCAGCTGCCCTTCCCACTCCTCCTGATTTTAATTCCACTTTATCCTCACTTCCAGCAGTACAAGTGGCCACTAATATATCATCTTTTAGAGGTTCTATAGTGTATGTTGTTTTACCCTCTACCAATCACTTAGCAGTAGCATTTTGGTGTCTTTTATATCTGATAACTCTGGCCCATCAGTTTTCTAGCTTCTAAAATTTTGTGGTTTAAACATCTTTCCCATTTTTTGGTTGCCTTAATATCCGCAAACAGTAATTCGCTTTATTTTAATGTCTTTGAGAGGGAAGAGTAGTTAATGCATATGATAAACTGGAAGTTTATTCAGTTCTATTTGCATTTTGGAGTTTTTTGTTTGTTTGCTTATTTTAAGGAGAACAAGGTTTATCAAAATGTTTCTTGTTTCTAAAAGAGCTAATCAAGGCATAACCCATTTTTGGGAATAGATGAAAACCCAAGCATACTTGGATTATTTATAATGGTTCTTTTTTCTTGTGATCATTAAAAAGTTAAATGAGTTATACAAATACAAATAATTACTTGTATTAATTTTTTCACCTTTTAAATTAATCACTGAGATACATTATTTTAAGCTTCGAACAAATGATGGCTATTAACTTCCTTTTTAAACCTTTAACAATAGTAATATTTATATTGTACATAGTATATCCCAGACACTGTGCTAATAAGCATTTCTCACACATTATCTCACATAATTTTTCTAACAATTTTGTGAGGTAAGTACTTTCAAACTGCTATTACAGTGAAGGAAGCTGTGGCTTTCATATCTAGTGTAACATGCTAGGAGATGATGGGTGTAGGCATTTTTCTTTGCTTTTCTGATTCTGAGGCCTGGTGTCTTTATAATACGCTGTATTGTACTGGGGGAGACCTTTGCTTGTTCAATTTATAGGCAGACCAGGTTGGTTAAGTCTGCCTTAACAAGAATTGTGGATCTGTGTGTTTAAACATTGTATTTGGGTCTGTGGGTATTACTAGTATGTATCTACATTTTAAATTAAACATATATAATTGATTAAGTTTTTCTTGCTTATAGGTTTTTGACCTTTAACCCAGGTCAAAGTACAGATCATTATAATCAACTAACATTAATTTAATGTGTGATGCTAAAATGCCAATTTCAGAAGTCAACTTAAATATGGCTTTCTGGTGTCAAAAAATTGTAGCACTAAGAGACTCCATGTTCCTGCCTTAATTTTGCCTGTATTTTGCCAAATGCAGGAGGAAAACAAAACAAAACAAAACCTTCTTACTTAAAAAAAATTAGTTTCTATTTTGAGTTGTTTTGTTCAATTCCTCATTACAATTTTGTTTGTTGGTTTGTTTGTTTTTGTGTCTGATAAGGATTGCAGATTGCTTTCTCAGGGTGGGTGTGACTGAAGAGATGATACACAATCTAACATTCTTTCCAGGTTAACTTGCTCTCTTTCTCCATCTCTCTTGCCTAGAGTGACTAACAGAGTTTACAAGATAACGGGAAACCTTATTACAAAGGCCTTGACGGGGGAATGGATTATGGGGCTATGAGCTTAGAAGTTCCAGGAATAGTGAGGAGGCCATTGTGCCTAATTGCAGAGGGCAAGGGGAAGGCAAAGCTGGAGAGGTTGGCAGGATGGCAGTGCAGGCCATGCCAAGAGTTCACAATACAGAGCTGATGAGTAGCCATGAGTCACCAAGGGCAGGGCCTTTCATGTGGCCAATGCCAGGCGCTACAGTGTACCTCACGGCCCCTACTGTTTTACCCTCAAGAAATCAAAAGGGGGAGGTTTGGGTTTGGGTGTCTAGAAGTTTTGCAGGCTGTTTTAGAAGTCAAAGAATTACTGTTGAGTTATTTTACAGTGAGATGCCTATACCCCTGCCTGGACTGGCAGGGGTAGCTTCAACTTCATCTATGGACATGTGCATGGACATTATAAATCTCATGTGCCAAAAGCAGCCTCTATTCAGAGAGCTTTTCCTGGACATTTAATCCATCAGCACTAATGGCACTGAACTGGACAAACTTCTGCTCATGTGAGAACTAGTTCAACTGCTTTTCTTTGGTTTTCCAAGATATTAAAATAAAGTTCTCCAAACTGAAATGTCTCCTAGATAGCGTTTAAAGGCTCCGTATTTCATGTTTCAACTCTATGCACCTTTATAGGAATAGCTGCTGGAGATACATATGACACGATTCCTCCTCCCGGGAGCCTATGATCTAGTATGAAAGAAAGATGAAGACATCATTTTTCTGCCATTAAGCATGGTAGATTCCCCAGTGGAGACCTGATTCCATTTTTTTCTATGGTTGTCACGGGTGGATGTTGATGCTTTTTACCTGTGAAATGTTTGGATTGTGTTTGATGATGATGATGATGATGATGATAGTTATCATCATTATCAGGCATTATGCCAGATGCTTTACCCAAATTACATGTTATTTCAAAGTAGATGTCCTCCTCCCCCTTCCTTCATTTAGCAGCTGAGGAAACTAAGCTTTAGAGAACTGAGTAAGCCCAAGGGAAAAGAGCTAGTGAGTGGAGTACCTATGATTTGCCCATCAGTGATTCTGGAGCCCTGCACTTTTTGTTTTTCTACACACCAACTCCTTGAAAACTGATTTCTATGATGTATATGTGGATTGATAACCACTTTACCACCAACTCTTTAAAGACATTTGCACTGGTTTTGTTTCCAGTGGTCAAATTAATCTCTAAAAGGTGGGCCCTTCAGAATGCCTAGGTGGCTCAGTTGGTTAAGCGTCCGACTTAGCTCAGGTTATGATCTCACGATTTGTGAGTTTGAGCCCCGCATCAGGCTCTGTACTGACAGCTCAGAGCCTGGAGCCTGCTGCAGATTCTGTGTCTCCCTCTCTCTCTGCCCCTCCCCCACTCACGCTGCCCCCCCCCTCTAAAAAATAAACATTAAAAAATAAAATAAAACATGGACCCTTCTGTATTCATTTACCAAAACTTCACTGAGTATCTGCGAGTGAAGCACTGTGCTAACGGATCTACACAGATGACTACGACATTGCCCTTGACTGAAGAACTCAAAGTCCAGAAGGGAAACAAGGAATGCAGAGTGACAAATACTGTTAGTCATTTCAAAAAGCTCTCTTCCTGCTTCTCAGAATCATGTCTCTCACAGTCCTCCACTAACTCTTCCCCTGTATCTGCTCCTTATGGTCCAGGCTTCTCTGGGGTCCCTCCCTTTGCAGGCCATCTGAGTGATCTCACTCATCCCCACAGCAATGCTCAGATTTCTTTCTTGAGCTTCATACTGATGTATCCACTTTAAACTAAGTATCTATCCATACTTGACTAGCCAATATCTAACCTAAACCTATGTATCCATAATAGAATTTTATGAATTTTTAATATTTCCCCACAAATGAGCTTCATGTCCTATGGCCTTTTCACAGTGAGGCTTACCACGTCCATATTGTTAAACAAAATAGCAACCTTGGATTTACCTTAATCTCCTTCCTCCATGTCAACCCCCAAGAGTCATTATATTAATACTTCTATCACTTTAACACTTGTCCTTCTATCTCTGATGCTACTGTATATAGCCTTAGTTCAGACTTTCACGGTCTCTAAATGCCACATTGCAATATTCATCTATTATTAGTTTTCCTAGCTTTAATCTCTACAAATGTAACATATCCATTGCTTCCAGGGTAATCTTCCTAAAATGTAAGTTTGGTCATGACATTCCTTGATTTAAAACTTTTTATTTCCCATTGTTATAGACCTCAGCAGGGTATACCAAATCTGAAAACAGTTTGATTAAAGCACCTTCTCTCTTGCCAAGCCCTTTGTCACCCTTATTTCATCTTGCTCAAACACTTACATTTCCCCTAACATGGAATATTATTTCACACCACCATATTTAGGCTCAGGCTACTGGTCCATTTGTTGAAATGCCTGTCTGACCTCCCTCCTGTCCTTGTCATGGTTCACCTGGTAAACAGCTCAGCTTTCAGTACCTGGATCAAGATTCCTTTGAGCGGCATGGCCCTTTCTAGGGTGGAGGGATGAATAAATACATAACTCTAAAGAAGAGAAGGTAAGTCTGCTATGACAGATTTCAAAAATATCAAAGTTGAATTCAGAACAAGAAGTATTATCAGAAGTAAAGATTCATATTAATTAAATAAAGACAAGTGAGTCAATTTACGAAGACACATAACAATCCTAAATATAACAAACCTAACAAATAACCTTCAAAATACATGAAGAAAAATGGATAGAATTGAAAGGATAAATACAAATCCATAATTCTAGTTGGAACATTTATCACTCTGCTTTCAGAAACTGATACAACAGGGAGAAAGTAGGACCAAGTAGAGATATAGAAGACCTAAATAACATTATACTCCAGCTGGACCTGACTCTGATTTTTGGAACGCTCCAGCCACTAACAGCAGAATACATATTCTTTTCAAGTGCACATGGAACATTCACCAGCATACACCTTATTCTGGACCATAAAATAAACCTAAACAAATTTAAAAGAACTGAAATCATACAAAGCATGTTTTCTGATCATAACAGAATTAAACTATAAATCATTTAAAGAAAGATACCTGTAAAATCCCCTAAATATTCGGGAGTAAGCAGATCATGAGTTAAATGGAAACTAGAAAATATTTTGAACAAAATGAAAATGAAAATTCAACTTACCAAAATTTGTAGGACACAACTAAAGCAGTGCTTAAAGGGAAACTTATAGCATAACATGATTATATCAAAATAGAAAGGTCTCAATTTAGTGATATAAATTTCTACCTTAAAAAACTAGAATATAAAGGGCAAATTAAGCTCACAGTAAGTAGAAGGATACAGAGGAACTAGAACAAGTAAAATAATTCTGAAATAGAACAAAGTTTGAGGACTCACACTACTTGATATCAAGATTTACTATAAAGCTCTAGAAACAAAATAGTATAGTATTCACAAAAGAATAGAGTCATAGATTAATGGCATAGAATGGAGAGTCTAGAAATACACTCAGACATTTGTGGTTAATTGATTTTCGGCAAAGGTACAAAGCAAATTCAACGGAGAAAGGATGGTCTTTTCATCAAATGGTGCTGGAACGGTTGAGCATCCACATGCAAGAAAATAGCTCTCAACTTTTACATGACATGTTATACAAAACTTAAAATGGATTATTGAACTAAATAAAAAATCACAAGACTTTTAGAAGAAAACATAGAAAATAATCTTTGTGACCTTGTGTTAGGCACAGAAGTAATATTTATAAAAGAAGATACAACACAAAAGCAATATGTATAAAAGAAAGATATAAATGGCAACTTTTTTTCAAAATGAAAAGGTTTCCTCTGAAAAATACAATGTTAAGATAATGAAAGACAATCCACAGATTGGGAGAAGATATTTGCAAATCACATATTTGACAGGAGTATATAAAAGACTCCCAAGACTTAACAAAAAGAAACAACTCAATTAAAAAATGGGCAATTTTAACACTTTACCAAAGAAGAAAAGTGAATAGCAAAGAAACACATGAAAAGATTCTCAGCATTGTTGGTTATTAAGGAAATAATTATTAAAATCACAACTATATATATAATATTTAAATACTTAAATAGCATATATATATATATATATGTATATATATATATATATATCTTAATGTTTATTTTGGGGGGAGAGAGAGAGAGCACACGCACAAGCAGGGAAGGGGTAGAGAGAGGGGAATAGAGGATCTGAAGCGGGCTCTGTGCTGACAGCAGCGAACCCAATGCAGGGCTCAAACTCATGAATCATGAGATCATAACCTGAGCCAAAGTCCAATGCTTAACCTACTGAGCCACCCAGGAGCCCCAGAAAACAAATTTTTTAAAACCTAATAATACTAAGTGCTAGGATATAGGGTAACAAGAACTCATGTATGTTGGTAATGGGAATGCAAAATGTCACAACCACAACAGGAAAAGCTTAGAAGTTCCCTATAAAATTAAGCATAGAATCCATAGAATCCACTAATCCCAGTCTCCAGTATTTACCTGAGAAATGAAAAACATATGTTCACACAAAATATATGCATGCAAATAATAAATAGTTTAAGCTACACAGATGAACAACGTTATAGGGACTTATATATCAGTTAAAACTGGAAACATTCCAAATAGTGAATAAACAAACTTTGGTATGTCCATACAGTGTCATACTATTCAGAAACAAAAAGGAACAGACTACTCATAAATGCAAATACATGCATGAATTAAATAAATCATGCCAAATGAAAGAAGCAAGATTCAAAAAACTATATACTGTGATTCCTTTACATGATGTTCTGGAAACATCAAAATAATAGAGACAGAAAACATATCTGTGATTGCCTGGGGCTGTGGGGTAGGTGAAAGGACTTACTGCATTGGAGCCCAAAGGAACTTCTCGGGTACTGGAAATTAGGGTGTTTGGCGTGGTGATTATACGAAGGTATGTCAAAACTCCTAGGACTGTGCACTTAAAAAGGAATAACTTTTCCCTTCACACATTAAAGTAGCCACCATTAAAAAACCAGAAAATATTAAGAGTTGACAAGGATATGGATACATTAAAGCCCTCGTGCACTACTGGTGGGAACAGAAGATGCTGCAGCTGCTGTGGAAAATAATATAGAGGTTCCTCAAAACATTGAAAATAGAACTCTCATATCATCCAGTAATCCCACTTCTGGGTATATATATCCAAAAGAATTGAAAGCAGAATCTCAAGAAGATATTTGCATACCCATATTCATTGGAGCATTTCTCACAATAGCCAAGAGGTGGAAGCCACCCAAGTGCCCAACTACTGATGAATGTATAAAGAAAATACGGTATATGCATACAGCGAAATATTATTCAGCCTTTAAAAAGAAGGAAATCCTGTCATCTGACACAACATGGACAAACATTGGACGTTATGCTAAGTGAAATAAGCCGGTCATAAAAAGGCAAATAATGAGTGATTCCATTTTTATGAGAAATCTCAAGTAGTTAAACTCCTAGAAACAGAAAGTAGAATTATGGTTGCCAGAGGCTGAGGAGAGGGGTAGATGTGGAGTTGTTCAGTATAGAATTTCAGTTTTGCAAGATGAAAAAAATTCTAGAGATCTGTTGCATGACAATGTGAATAAAGTCTACTGGAATGTATAGTTAATGGTTAAAATTAAAATTTTATGTTATATTGGGGTGCCTAGGTGACTCAGTCAGTTGAGTGTTCGACTTTGGCTCAGGTCATGATCTCTCCCTCCATGAGTTCGAGCCCTGCGTCGAGCTCTGTGCTGACAGCTCAGAGCCTGGAGCCTGCTTCGGATTCTGTGTGTGTGTGTGTCTTTCTCTCTGCACCTCCCCCGCTCACTCTCTCTCTCTCTCTCTCTCTCTCTCTCTCAAACATAAATAAACATCAAAAAAATTTAAAAATTTTTGTTATATTTTTATAACATAATTTTTTAAAATGGGGGTGAATCTTACTGTATATACATTATATCCTAACAAACCTAAAGAATGACCAAAAATGCTCATTTTAAAAATTCTTGCCCTTTGCATTGTAACTCTCTAACTCTTCATACCAAAAGATGAAGTCTGTGTTTCTACCTTTTGGATCTAGTCTTAGTTATGTGCTTTTGCTTGGTAATAAAATGTGGCATAAGTAATGATGTGTCTAGACCTCGTTAAAGGATAAATTGAGGCAAATTAAAAATTTTGAGTTTATTTGAGCAAAATTTTTTTTGAATCAGGCAGCACCAAATCAGAAGTGGTTAGGAATAACCTAGTGTCAGGAGTACTGGGGAGCCAGTTAGGCAGAAGCTTTTACAGAGAAGAGGAGGAAGCAAAGTAAGAACATTGTTGATTGGCTGTAGCTTAAGGCCTGCTTGGCTACGATTGGTTGTCCTTAGTGTTTTGATTTCATAATCTTCAGGCATTTACAGGCTTAGATTTTGGTTTACTTACATAGACCTACAGAGCTTTAGAACCACCTCAGTCTAACAGCTTCCTTGTTTAATTAATTTAACAGCCTCAAGAAAACTTGTATCCCTGACTACAGACAAATGAAGGAGGCCAGGTAGGATCAGAACTGTCTAGGTGAGCCTGAACTATTGACCTACAAAATCTTGAGCTATGTAAATATTTGTTGTTTTAAGCCACTAAGTCATGGGATGATTTATAAGACATCGTTAGCTACATATTCAAAGAGGTTTTCACAGTTGAAGTGACATTTGAATTGTTTTTTGAAGGATAAATAGGAATTTCTTTTTCTTTTTTCTTACTATTTTTATCTTTTATGAAGGTTTTTTTTTGGGGGGGGGCGGAAGGGGTGTCATGAAAAATACTCCCAGTCTATTCTGTCTGTGGCAAATTGGTCTCATAGTGGTTGTGAGGCATTCTGGTTAGTCTTTCCCCTAAGCCATTGAGAAAATAGCATAGGATCATCTGAAATGAAGTACAGAGTCCCTGCCTTAATGGAAAGATGCTTTGTGTACCAAGGAAAGAGCAGGAGAAACGAAAAGAGGCAGGAGAATTGGTGCCTCATGGGCTAAAGCAGAGACTACTAAAAATTTTACTGCCAGTACCACCCTTTGGTATTTAGCCACACAGTGCCTGATTTTGTTACTTTACTCTTCCTGTTTTGATGCATTGTTGTCATGCTAGGATTGTGTAATTGTGAGGTTCAAAAGTAGAAACTACATCTTCTATAT
Organism: Felis catus; assembly: GCF_018350175.1. Lineage (NCBI taxonomy): Eukaryota > Metazoa > Chordata > Mammalia > Carnivora > Felidae > Felis > Felis catus. Next base: position 50,336,243 of record NC_058380.1, read on the forward strand.
CTGTGTCTCTTCCTACAGTAATAAGCATAGTCCTTGTCATTTAGATGATAAAAGAAAAAAAAAGATTTAGAGTAAATGGGGTTCGTGGAGGGTCAGGTATTTTCCATATTTTCCATAGCCATCAGCTCCCAGAATGGGTGTTGCCACTTTCATTGTGGTATCCTGGCCTTCAGCCAGGACTTAATTGTTGATGACCCTTCCTTTTCTGCTAGCCACCGTTAAGTATAGCGGGTTCACAAAGAAGTTCATGAAAGCCCTTAAGAAGCCAGATGTGATGGGGCTGGAGGTTCAGTGCTTATACCCCTGCACAAGGCAGGATGGTAAGGCTACCTTGCAGGAAGCCAACACCAAAATCTGTTTGCTCACCTCCTGGACACTGAGCTACACTTGAATTCTGTTTCATCTTTGCCAATGGGTGTTTTAATGTTCATCTTATTGCCCTGGGTCAACTATCTCAAGGATTTCCCCCAATCTTCTTCATTTGTACATATATGCTCATTATTAAAAAAATATATTTTTCTTTTCCTTTTATTTTGGACAGAGAGAGAGAGAGAGAGAGAGAGAGAGCGTGCACAAGTGGAGGAGAGGGGCAGAGAGAGGGAGACAGAATCCCAAGCAGGCTCCACACTTAGTGCTGAGACAGACACAGGGCTCAACCCATGACCCTGGGAACATGACCTGAGTTGAAATCAAGAGTCAGAGGCTCAACTGAGCCACCCAGGTGTCCCTTTTAAAATGTTGAAATTATAGACAATTATAAAGAGGAAAATAAAAATTATCAGTGGTTCAACAACCTAGAAAAAATAACATTTGTTCAGTGAGTATAACATTTTGGCATATATTTGTCATATACACTATAGCATATGGTTATATGGGTGCATGTGTGTCTATGTTCAATGAGTATAACGTTTTGGCATTTATTTGTCATATATATTGTATCATGTAGGTATATGTGTGCACGTGTGCATATGTGTATACATTTCATATTGTTCAAACTTTGATTCCCAATCAACAAAAAACTATACAACATCAAATGTTGTATACATCAAATATAATATACAACATCAAATGTTGATTCCCCATAAACAATATACTATATATATCTTTATACTATATACTATATATATCTTTATACTATATACTATATACTATATACTTTATACTATATATATATACTATATATATAGTATATATTTACTATATATACTATATATATATACTATATATATCTTTATACTATATACTATATACTATATATATACTATATATATAGTATATATTTACTATATATATATACTATATACTATATATATCTTTATACTATATACTATATACTTTATACTATATATATCTTTCATTGTCAATAAGCTTCCACTATATTTTGACATTTGTCTATTTCATTGTGTACCATGACTTATATAAATAATCCATTTTTGTTGGCCGTTTATATTGTTTCCATGTTTTGATTATTATCAGCAGTGCTTCTATAATGCCTTTATAAGGGCACATGGATGGCTCAATCTGTTAAGTGTTTGACTTCAGCTCAGGTCATGATCTCATGGTTTGTGAGTTCAAGCCCCACATTGGATCCTCTGTCCTCTACCTCTCTGCCTCTACCCTGCTTGCACTTGGTCTCCCTCTCTCTCTCAAAAATAAATAAACTCTAGAAAAAATTTACAATGCCTTTAGACCTACATTTTGGGCAACATCTTTGACTTTGGCTTGGGGTATATCATAAAAGTGGATTTTCTCAGCTAAAGGATATGCATCTGTGGCTTTTGCTACATATTTGTGATATTGACCTCTAGATGTGGGATACCAGTATATTAGTATCATTGTATGCTTTCCATACCTCTTCACAATTTTTGATTGTCAATTGATATTTTTGTTAATCTCTTTCAAAGATTTTTAATGTTGTCTAAAGATGTTTTTCATATAGTAAGTGCAAAAACCAGAGAATAGAAAACAACAAACCAGCCAAATGCCTCGTTTGCTTATTTTGTTTCCTCGTTGCTGGTTTGCTTTTCTTTTTTGTTCTGCTTTAAGTAATGTCTGGAAAAATAAAATTAAACTGAGTGTGCTTGACTCATGAGGAAGCCCCTTTTCATTTCCCTGGAGCAAGGCTATGGAGTGCACAGAGGTCCTGATATTAGCTATTACTATTTTGGAAGCACAATGAGAAGTGACTACATCTCTCAGTGTTATCAGACTTTTCCCATTATCTGTCCAAGTTTCATTTCACATACTTTCCTAAGGTCTGAGTATACCATGTTGGTGTTTATGATATTTCCTATATTTCCATTTATCTACTTTTTTGCACGTTGTGGTCTAAAGATGAACTATGCAAAAAAAGAGTCATATATTAAACTTGCAAAAATTGGAAGCCAAGACCAGGATTCTAATACTCTCTGGGCTACCCACAGCTGAGCACATTACTTAGACTTTGTGGGAGGAAAGAGACATTAAAGAGACAACGACACGAATGTGTGATTACCAGTTGTGATCACTACCATGGACAAAAAGACACAGTGTTATGAGAGAAGAATGGGGGAGACCTAATGTGGATTGAGCAGTTAAAGAACACTTTTCGGAGACTAAGGGGATAGCTAGGAGCTTGTCAGGCAAGGGTGGGAAGATGATTTCAACCTGTCCAGCTAAGCTGCTACGGGTGGAGAGCTGATCCAGCTGGCCCCCAACAAGGCTCTTCAGGGAATGGAGATGCCATTATGATGGCCATAGCCAGCTTTCTAGAGAAGGGTTGTGGCTTGTCCAAATATGTGGTATTTCCTTAATACGTTATGTACTGGGGAGAGTCCTGTCCAGACGTGGAAGTGGCCTCTCCCTTCCCTTGGAAATTCTGGCATGCCATCCAGTTTTGCAACTTCCCAACGTGTTGCCAGTCAGCTCTGCTGACCTATCGGCCCCACAGTGTGTGGTGAACCTCGTATTATTGTTCCTTGATTGGTTCTTCATGTTCTAATATCCACAGGGCAGAAAGTTGGAGCAGAGAATGTTTGGCCAGGTTTGTCCACAGTAATCTTCACTTTACACCTGGAATTTACATGCTAATGATTCAGATATCCCAGAGAGAATATGCTCAGCCTTTTGCCTAGCTATACAATCATAGGCTAGGGAAATTTAGCAGTTATTTATTAAATGGACTCAATACTCTGGATAGCACGAGAAAGGACTTCATGGAAGATGAGATTAAACTACATAGCTCTTTTTGCATAATGGAGCAACACTGCCTTTTCTAACATGAACAACATTTCTGGGTTACAGAGCACAAGATGAAACCGAGTCCCCATTCTGAAGAAAGGAAGGACAGAGAACTTGATTAACAATTCACGGGAAGAGTAGATCTTTCTGGAGAATGGGGGATGAATGAAAGTGAGGTGCTTTTCTGCATAACAGAGGGAAGCAGCCCAGAAAAGGAAGGTAGAAGCATCTTTGTCCCACACGAAGTAGCCAACAGGAGGGAATGTGAGCAATGACTTCCTTGTGTGGCCATCAAGCACAAACAAAGGAAGCTGTGGCTGAGGAGACAGGTGCCCTGGAATTTGTTTATTTCCAAGGCTTTCCAAGTCTGCTCCATATGGCCTGGGGCCATAGGACCTCACAAAGTTTCAGCCACCACGTTCTCAAAATAGAGCACGTTTGTGACCCTCTCAGGTTCTGCAGTGACACAGACACAAAGCTAGCATCTTCTCTGAACAGCCCAGAGGAGAGGACCTGGGAACCTAGGAGGACATGCTGTCAGGGACAGCTTAGTCATTTGGACTTGCAAGCTGTTACAATTGGAGGGAAGTTAGTCACATCCAGTATAAACCCTTTATTTTACAGTTGAGGAAACTGAGGCCTACAGATGGGAAATGACTAGTCCAAGGCCTCACAGGAAGAACAGAGCTGGGAGTAGAGCTCAGAATCCCCCACTCCCAGCCTGGTTCCTTGCAAAACCAAACTCAAAGCCATTTCATAAGATGAGAGAATGGCTTTTGGGAGAAATCCCTCGGGACCAAAATCAGAGACTGAAGGGAAAGACTAAGGAAATGAATATATTAACATTTAATGAAAGCCTTCGATGAATAGGCATCATGCCAGCCTCATTTAATCCTCTCTAAAATCCCCAGGTTGGAGATATTAGTGCTGTTGTAACAGCTGTTGAAACTGACAATCAAAGAGATGAAGTAAACATGCGGTGGAGTAAGTATCTGAACCCAGGTCTGCTTGAAAACTGCCTGTGCAGGGTGCATGGGTGGCTCCGTTGATTAGGCTTCTGGCTCTTGATTTTGGCTCAGGTCGTGATGTCACGGTTTGTGGGTTCGAGGTTCACATCGGGCTCTGAGTTGAGAGCATGGGGCCTGCTTAGAATTCTCTCTCTCTCTCTCTCTCTCTCTCTCTCTCTCTCTCTCTTTCTGTGCCCCTCCCCTGCTATCTCTGTCAAAATAAATAAACCTAAAAAAAAAAAGCCTGTACTTTACTGCCCCAGCTGGAAACATCCATTGGTCCTGGAGTTGTCACTGATGTGGTAAAACCTGGGAGAGAAAGGTGGCAAAGCCAGCAGCGCCTCTGTTTTCCTATGGTGAGCAGTGAAAGCAGGAGCGGACGGCTCTTTCCTAGGGCATGAAGGCAGGTGAACAAAAACAATGACACCCGGTTCTGAAGTCATAGTTTGTGTTATGGAGAAACTGTCTTCTGGATAAATTTAGGATCTCTGATCTCATTTTAGATATGGTTACTCCAAAAGCTCTCTTTCTTTTGGCCTATGTATTCTCTCTGCTCTTAGGAATGCTCTTTTGATCCCAAATCAAATCCCTTACATTTGGTTTTGACACCAGTTATTTTTAAGGTTTTGTATATAATTTGCTTCTGAAACACTGTTGGCCAAGAACCATGAAATCCGTTTCATTACCAAAATCCTTCTAGGCCAAGTTCTTTAAGAAATGAGATCACCTTCAGATGAATTGTTAGCAAAAATTAAAGCTATAGCCAGTAGCATGGATATGTTTGGGCTCTTGGCCAAGAAATAAACCATGTGTGTGAAAGAAAACAGGCTAACAATTCTGGACTCTGGTCTCCGTGGCTGCATTGCACATTGACCTCACCGGTAATTATCCAAATTAATTGCCTTTCGGGTTGTGTTCTCTCATCACGGAAACCTTCCTTTCCCAATTCAACCCATGTGGGTTAAAATGAGAAAACAAAAGCAAAAATTCCGCCCCACACCCAGAAGCCCCTTCTGTCAGGGATCCCAGGTGGACCCGGGAGAGCTGTTGGAGGCTGAGAAGGGCCGGTGATCATCGCATACCACACATAGGTGGAGGGCTGTTATTCTGTTTCCCGCCTAAGAGAGGATACCCCTATTGTTTCTGAAAACGCTGACCAGGACCCACACTTCCAAAAAAAATTCCTCTATCCCCACAACAGCAGCAAAAGCAGCAGCAGAAGCAACAGCAACAGAGAAGTGTTTTGATGAATTGCAAGATGGATAGGGCTTTCAGTGCCCCCAGCCCTGCTGATACCAAACGCCTTTAAGATACAGCCTTTCCCATCCTAATCTACAAAGGAAACAGGAAAAAGGAACTTAAAACTCCCTGTGCTCAGACAGAAATGAGACTGTTACAGCCTGCTTCTGTGCTGTTCCTTCTTGCCTCTGACTTGTAAACAGGACCCAGTAGAACATGCGAATGGAAAGTCACAAACCTCTTGGTGTCTGAAAGGATCCTTGGGACCTCATGCACATCTGCGGAAACTGGATGGAGAGATTTGGGGAAGCATGGACTCTTTAGCTGGCTTAGTTCTCTATGGAGTCAGCTTGCTCCTTTCTGGTAAGGTTTGGCTTTGTTGCCTTTTTTTAATTTAATTTTTTAGGTTTTTTTCTTTTTTCTTTCTTTCTTTAACAGTTAATGATACTGGGCTTTCTCACCAGTATTTAGTTCTGGTTAACAAAGGGCAGCTGTGTTATAGGCACTGTTTCTCTAGGACTTTCCATTTAATAGATGTGAGGATTAAAATGCAATGTCTTTGTGGCTTGGAACTGAGTTTTTCGAGAGTTTCCCTTCCGCTTATTTGCTCCCTATGTTGCCACAGACCCTATGAGAACTGATCAGGTCACTTTATTTGTGGAGAATCACTTACTATGGCACATTATTTTACTCTTCCTCATTTGGGATTGTTACCTTATTAAAAAAACCCAAACAAACCCAGTTTTACCTGCTTCAAAAAAATCTTGCATAATTTTTAAAAAATGAAATTCATGCAGACAATTATGGGGACCCACTTAAGGCAATGTACAGATTGTCATTTTTAAAGGAGAACAAAGATGCTTTTCTATAAAGATGTCATATCCACATCCTATTACAAATTTTTAAAAAATATTTATTTATTTTTTTGAGAGAGAGAGAGAGCACTCACGAGAGCATGCACTAGTAGGGGAGGGACAGAGGAGAGGGAGTCACAGAATCCGAATCAGGCTCCAGGCTCTGAGCTGTCAGTACAGAGCCCTATGTGGGCGCAAACGCTTGAACTACGTACGAGATCATGACCTGAGCCAAAGTCAGATGCTTAACTGACTGAGCCACCCAGGGGCCCCAGCCACATCCTATTTTAGTTAAAGCAATCAAATTCTAGGCTTTTTGGGTTTTTATTAGACCTTGGGTCATGGCTATATAATTATTTTCTGTTTCTTTAAAAAAAATACTTGGCATGTAGTAATTTATAAAGTCTTTATTGGCCCAGTGAAATGAAAGTTGGGGCACTTATCCAGATTACCGGGCACAGGAGAAGATCAAAGCCTGTTGGAGGGCTAAGGAATGGTTGGCTTGCATGTTTTTAGATCTGGTGTGTGTGTTGCCCAGATTCTCCACACAGTGGCATGCCTCTGATGCTTACCCACCCTGAGGGACGCTGTCTGAAAGTGGTATCCAAACATGAAGTACAAATCACAACTCTAATCGCCTTAGGTTTCTCCCTTTTAGTTTGAAAACATTCTAATTATTGTAATGAAGATAGAAATGATACTGGAAATGGAACTGGGCAAACGTACTGACTTGAATGTTGCAGACTATATTATATTATTAGAATTTGATCTGAACATACACATAAGTTTGTGCTACATTATTTTCATACTTTTCTATATGTTTGGAAATTATTAAATATTCAAAAAATTAATCCAACAAGAGAAAAGAATTGCATGTAACTTGTTTATAGCATTTCAGATCACTTTCAACACCCAGTTATATTGAGGATTTAATCATATTTTGAGACTAAGAACGTGTAATGTCAGTTGCTGAGATGCTTTCTCTCTTTATGTAGAAATTATATTAACATAGAAGTGTTAATTTCTCATGTTATATGCACCTTTAAATGAAAGAATTATCATGATTCCATTTTTGTTTGGCTTTTTTTCTGTGTGACATACTTATGAGTAACATGAAATCTGGAATTAATTCTACACCAGGGATTCTAGTAACACAAAGCTCAGGGTCTATCATTGGTCTGAGCTATTTTATAAGTTAAATCACCTACGTGTGCACACATGCCAACACACACACAGTTTTAATTCACTTTTTGCCCCTCAAAGTGACTGTGTCATGGCACTTTGTAGTCTAGGCTTAGAAGAGCTGTCATAAAATCAGACCAAAAAATTATGTGGTTGAAACAGTTGCTCCCTGTCTAGACCTTAGCTCCCTGGAAACACAGCCCTGACTTCAACAGGGAGAGGCCCAAGGAGAGGGATTTCATTCTCCTATTGAAAAGGAAAGGTGACACTAGCAAGGTTGGTTTCTGGGGTAGGTCTGTTGTATTGGAATCCTAAGTTCCCTTCCCAGTATAACTCTCCATGGACATGAACACACAAGGCTTGGTAATTGCGACAAGAATCCAGCATGATTATATCTACAAGCATAGGAGCCCATTCTTTGCACCAAACTCCCCTGGTAGACCATAGTAATAGAACAAGGGACTTATGGTTTATGGTTTTTTCTCTCTATTCCAATGGGTTGTTTCTGATTTTTTTTTTGTAACAAATAAGACTGAAAAAATATGTCACATTTGCCTCAGTGAAGGTGGCTCTGGGTGGCAGATATCCGTAAGAGGTTTGGAAGAGGTATATAATTTTCAGAAGACTTCCCCAACCTACCTAGATTCTGGTACATTCCCCTCCCCATTGAGAATCATGGCCAATTTCAGCTTACAAACAAGTTATAATAAACATACTAGCTTTTCCCCACTCTCCCGTCCTCACCAAACTAGGCTGTTCTCTCTAAAGAGTTGTGTATATAGCAATACAAAATACAACAAATTACTCTTTCTGCTTTATCATAGTATGTCCTATATGATCAACGCCGACCCACTGGGAAGGCTCTAGTAGTATGCCTTCATATCTCTTTGTTGTTTCATTTGACATTTTAAGTAACAACCTGGGTTCAGAGATAGTGGATATCTTATCTGGAATGACAGTGGAAATTCGGTTATAAGGTCAGGGAAGTGGTCCCAGAGGGAACCTTCTCATTAGGGCTGGTCTTGGAAGGCTATATCAAGTCTGAGTAATCAAGGGTGGAGGTCTAGTAGCTGGGACCAGAGACACACCTGGGAATTATTCGCACAGGGAGGAGTTTTGCATTCTTCACAGATGCTCCCTCCTAAGCATTGTCTCTGTTGGAAATGTCAGCATTTCCCTTTCAGCTCTATGCTGGGAGAGCTTCCTGCAAGAGCTCCAACTCTTCTAAGACATCCCTCCAGGAGGGAAGAACTCTTCCAAGGCCATTTCAGAGGACTATGCTATGTCCTCTGGGAGATTCATATGGGTGGGCTCCAAATTTTTCTGACGTTATCTATTTGACTACTCCTAAAAAGATAGGTATGTAATTGTGTAACCTGCTTATTCCCTGTAGATGGCTTATCGGTCAGAGCATAGAACCTGGATTCAAATGATTTCTCTAGGCTGGATGAGTGGACCAAATCCAAGAGACAGCCCTTTAAAATAGACGAATGTGAAGTCATGAGTTTGGTTTCAATAAGTGGATGTATGTATGTTCAGTGTGAGAGAGACTTGGTTTGTTGAGTTTTCTTTTTTTTTTAATTAAAAAAATTTTTAAGTTAATTATTTTGAGACAGAGAAAGTGAGTGGGGGAGGGGCAGAGAGAGAGAGAGAGAGAGAGAGAGAGAGAGAGAGAGAGGCAGAGAGAGAATTCCAAGCAGGCTCTGCCCTGTCAGCACGGAGTCTGGTGTGGGGCTCAGACTCAAGTACCTTGATATCATGACTTAAGCTGATAACCGAGTCAGATGCTTAACCAGCTGAGCTACCTAAGCGCCCCTGTTTATTCAAATTCCTAGTGAGTAACACGTTTTGGTGATACACAAAATTCATAGATGCCAACATGTGCTCTGCTTGCTGAAAAGGTAATTTATAAGCTGCAACAGTTCACTTTAGTAGATATATAAGGTCCAAGTTAGAAATTGTAATCCCTGTACTGCTCAAAGAATACCCATTAAACACTGAAGACATTGAGAAATTTGGCAGTAAACATAGTGGACAAGCAGGAAGGTAAGTGCTTTAGAAACCATTTTATATGGGACTATTTAGCCAGGGAAAAGAGACCAAGATCAGCATTTTTAAGGGTTTCTGTGTACAAGACCCCATAGATAGTGTATTTTGCCAGATCTAGGATAGAGGGGTGAAGAGAGTTAGGCTTTATTTATGGAAACCTTCTAAAAATTGGATCACCATCCCCATGAAGAGTGAACTCCCACACTGGAGAGTGTTCAGGCATAGGTTGGGTGATATCTATCAGGAACATCAGAAGGATGTGGAGTCTGATGGTTACTATACTTGTCTTTCACATCTCTTGCATTTTACTATTTCTCTGTGAGTTCAGAAAAGCCACCAACACCTTTGAAACCAAACAGTGTGTTTCCCGAATTTCAACTCAATCCACATGACTTGTGAGAGAAAAAAGTGTACCTGCACATGTGCTATCATGGCTCTTCCAAAGACACTCCTTTATGGGACTGAGGTGGATCTAATCAAGAAGGCAGGAGAAAGAGTTAAGAGTATGAATTGTGAAGCCACAGACCTGGGCTTAAGCTCAAATTGGATGACAGTGGGAAAGTTACTTGATTTCTCAAAGACACCATTTTCTCATCTCTTATGGATGAGAATACGTATTTCCCAGAGTAGTTATGAGGATCAAGTGTGATAATGCAAGAAGAGAGCTTAGCCGGTAAGAACTTTCTAAATAAATGAAGCTAGTGTAATAAAAAAGGGGAGTATTTCTCTGAGAACCTCTGTGCTAGTTCCAGACTGTTTTAATCTTTTCTAGCATGTAGGGGAGTCACTGCTCATGTAAGCAGTCTCTTTCTGAAATAACTCAACATAGGGTCACTTGGGTGGCTCAGTCAGTTAAGTGCCGACTTCAGCTCAGGTCATGATCTCGCAATTCTTGAGTTTGAGCCTCATGTTGGGCTCTGTGTTGACAGCTCAGAGCCTGGAGCCTGCTTGGGATTCTGCGTCTCTCTCTCTGCCCCTTTCCTACTTGCTCTCTGTCTCTCTTTCTCTCTGTCTCTCTCAAAAATGAGTAAACATTAAAAAGTTTCTTTTTTTAAATAACTTAATTCCTCAAATTTTATGCTTGTCTCTCCCCCCTTGGGCTACTATCCCAGTGCTTCCCTTCACCTACCCTTCATCCCTGCTCTTGGCCCTTCTCCTTCCATCAGGCCCATATTTACAGTCTACACATTTTTCCCCTCATGGCTCTTGTTCATGCTGTTCCATCCATTTGGGAATGACACCCTCCATGCCTTCTCTGCAAACAAAATTGAACTCAACTTGCCTGGGTCAGCTCTTCCTCATGATCTCCTTCCCTTAATTCTGAGTTCCCTTCTCATAGAGGCTGTGTCTTGAGCTTTGGGCACATAGATTTAGCTCCATTAGCCTTTAACATCTTTAACAACAGATAATACTTCTTTTTTATTCTCTATAGTGTGTTGCATTTAATGTTCACACATTTAATGTGTGTGTGAAACATGAAAATACACTCATGAAAGTGTCTTTAACTAGGCCTTTACCTTATACAAGGTATTGTTTGATTGTTGAATATTACCCAAAAGGTATGTATACTTTTTTCAATAGACATTTGAATTGTTGGCTGCCTTTTGTTTATTCATTTTTTCATTCCTTTACTCAGCTATCATTTCAGTCAATGAAGACCTATTGAGGATTACTCACAAAGCCAAGTCCTATACTGGATTCCAGGAAT